>NW_022589712.1:63797985-64222999 GCF_004348235.1 Phoca vitulina | reverse complement strand
AAATATATATATATATATAAATATATATATATATATATATATATATAGAAATATAATGCAAGGGTGCCTGGGTGGTCTGGTAAGCATCTGCTTTCGGCTCAGGTTGTGATCCCAGGGTCCTGAATTGAGCCCCGTGTCGGACTTGATCTCAGTGGGGAGTCTGCTGTCCCTCTTCTTCTGCCCTCCCCCCACTCAGACCCTCTCTCTCATAAATAAATAAAACCTTTTAAAAAAAGAAATATAATTCAGATATCATAAAATTCACCCATTTAAAGTGTACAATACAGTTTTTAGTGTATTCACAAAATTGTTCAAGAATCACCACAATCTAAGTTTACATTTTCAACATCTCAGAAGGAAACCCTAAACCCATTAAGTCATACCCCATTCCTCCCCAACCTGTCTCATGACCCCAACCCTACTACCCACTACCATGTCCTCGGAAACCACCAATCCACTTTCTGTTTCTATATATTTGCCTATTCTGGGCATGTCATATAAATAGAATCATATAGTATGCGGCCTTTTGTAACTGGCTTCGTTCACTTAGCATAACATTTTCAAGGTTCATCCATGTTATAGAATGCATCAATACCTCATTTCTATGGCTAAAAAATATCCCATTGTATGGATATACCACATTTTGTTTATTCACTCATCATTTCATGAATCTTTGGGTTGTTTCCGTCTTTTGGCTATTTTGAATATGCTATTATCAACATTCAAATACAAGTATTTGTTTAAACACCTGTTCTCAGTTCACTTGGGTATATACCTAACAGAGGAATTGTCAAATTAAATGGTAACCGTATATTTAACATTTTGAGGAACTGCCAAATTATTTCTCTAACGGACTGCCCTTTACATTCCTATCAGCAGCAATAAATACTTGCATTTAGTTTTTAATTAGAAGCAATTTTATTTGTAAATTCAGGGCATCTTATATCCATTTGGTCTGTAGTCCATCAAGTCCTGTCTCTTTTTGGCCTCAACATTCTTTCCCTCCATAGTATCATCATACTTCAACCCTATTAGACTTGATCTTGGTCTGTACAAAATCAAGGAATTCCAGCTCAATATTCAGACTTCACATCAACTCATTTCTTAAAGCTTGAACAGCTTTGATGTTTTGTTTTTTTTTCCTATTTAAAATTAGAGGATATTCATCCTGTTCTCCAAAACTAGGACCTGCCTCAAAATCTAATTGCATTTACTAGATTTCATTTCTGTTTCCTATGCCTGACATCTCTTCTGTTAGTAGCTCACCAGTACTCTTGTCCATGTAAGGTAAGGAATCTGTCATGCATGTGATATTTTCATGGTGAACTGGAGTCATATTGAATTCATTCTGGTGATTTTGCCCATTACCATAAGGCAGATTTCCATGTCAGCTGATTATCTGCCTAATTGTCAATTCTAGAATCATCAAATTCAATTTCTAAATGGATTCAAGTTTTTTAGTCCCTATTAATGCATTCTCTTGCTAGTTGCTAAGTTCCATTTTACCTACTACCTGTGCCCACCATATATGTTCCATTATCTGTATAGCTAGTTATCATGTTCTAAATGCTGGGCTTAATATTCTCCCATCATATGGTAGCCTTAGTGTCTCCCACTTTCTAGTAAGAGTGTCTACTTACAGGTGCCTTCCTCAAATCTCTGACTATTCCATAGAACTTACCAAACTAGACCTGGCCATGTGCCAAGATATGACAGCTTTGCAAGATGGCCCACCTCTAAAATGACTGAATTTATGATTCTTTTGGATGTTATGATATTAATACATTATTTCAGAATTGCATTGTATCTATAATTTTCCAGAGATTTTATCATAAATATGATATTGTTATGTGTATTTATACTTGTTAATAGAAGGCAGTTTCTACCTTTCTTGAGCTCCATAGGTTAGAAAAAAAAGTAGAACATGTAAGTCCTTTTTAATTCAATAAGATTTCTGTTGACAAGTGTATAGTTTGTAGGTTTTCTAACAAATGCTATGATGTAGGTCTATAAAATATGATATGAAAATAAAATCACAATGCAGTTAAATGCAAAAATGATATTGTTATGTTCTTGGCATAAACAATGGCATAAAAAATTTAGAAAAAATATTTAGTATCATAAGTGAATTTAGGTATCAGAGAAAACAATTATTTATACTAAATATTTGATGAAGTTGATAATAATGGCCATTGCAATGTTGTAGAGTAAGTCCAAAAATGTCTGATTATTTAATTTCCAGTTGAATGTTTGTATCTCCTAAATTTTCAATAATACTTATTTCTGTTGAGTTTATGTACAACAGAAAAGCACATGGAGTAATGATGTAAATATTTTCAGGGGCACCTGGCTGACTCAGTCAGAAGAGCGAGTGACTCTTGATCTCAAGATTGTGGGATCGAGCCCTACATTGCGTGTAGAGATTACTTAAGTAAATAAAATTTTAAGTATTCTCATGGACCAAGATATTATATGTTAAACTAATTACATGTTTTGGGGCACAAAGTGAATGTATTCATTTATTTTTTATAGATGTTTTCTTTATTTCCATGTAAAACAATTTTTCACAGTTTGGGCATACAAATAATGATTAAAAAAGATTCTAAAATATTAAAGTTATAAAAATTCATGAGCCCATGATGATGTTAAAAAAAATTGTAAAGAAAAACTAATTTGCCACCAATGTTACCCCAACTCTGTTATCTGAACTCATTAATTAAAGGGGCAGAATTAAGCATAAATGCTGTCCTTTAATCAAAAACTGTAATTCATCTCCTGCTGATAATCAAAAGCTCTTTTTTAGAGAAGACTAGCTAAAAATATAGAAAGAATGATATATTAGAAAATTACTTCTTATTAAATCGATGATTCAGTAAATGATCATTAGTGTATGCAAAAAAAGTGAGTGAAGGATTATTGGGGATCAGATATTTTTAAAGTGTCAAAAGTATTATCTCACAGATTTCTTGCTATTCATAAAAGGAGGAAAGTATATCTTTATAATAGAGATATCTAGTCTGTTATCATCTCAAAGAAAGGAGATGAAAATTAGCATTACTTATTTTGGGACAACCTGGTGCTGTGTGCCAACTGATGGGATGCAATATATAGTAGATAGTATTACTTGTGCTATATTTCTGCCAGAAATTTTCATCTGAATTAAATCAGGCCTCTAGGCCTTACTTCCAGTTTAGAGGTAATAGAGTTTGAGGAAAAGGTAAAATGGAATCATCAGGAAACAATGGAGGAAATCTCGTTTGTGGATGATTCTAAAAGAAACAGACTTACTGTGTTCAAAAATGTGTCTTAAAAGAATAAAATGGTGGAAGTTTAATATAAATTTTAGAAATAATAAAAAGACCTAAAAATGCAATGTGTGCAACTTTTTGAATCATGGTTGAAAATAAAATAGCAATAAAAATATTGGCAGATATTTGGGTACTTTTGAATTTGGATTGTATGTTAAAATATTAAGAAAATGCTACTCTATCTAATTTACTGTCATATCTAATATAGGATATTGGCATTGCAGTTAGTAAGAGTATATCCTGTTTAGGAAATGCATGGTGATTTATATGTAAGTAAATAATCATTGTGTAGCCATCAAATAGTTCAAAAATGTATATCTAAATATTAACAAGTAGATAAAGCAGTTATTACAAGATGTTCAAGAATTTTTATTTCTAGGTAAAGAATCTGTTATGCTTGTATTTGTTATAAGATTCTTTAATTTTTCCATATTTTTGGAACTTGGAAATTTTTCACATTTTCCATAATAGTAAGATGAAAATGAAATATATAAGAGCATTTTTTAGAGTAAGCAAAATAAGATTATGATGGTGAGTAATTTTCTACCATAATATACATATTTTCTTTGGTTTAATAAATCAGAATTTACAAAATTGTTTAAATGATGTCTTTAACTTGGAATACAAAATCTCTAAATTGAAACAAAGATCTAACATTATCAAAAGAATGTTATTTCAGTATTTACTAGATCGGTCTCCACACTCTCCTTTGAGCACTTCTAAATTTGTAATACTTTTCTCTAATTTATAAAACTGCCAAGGGCATTTTAATTTGGGGATTTTGGAAATAAAGTGTGCTTCATCAAGTTGAAGCAAAGTCCTCCCTGTCCACCATTCCACACCGGGGCTTAAAGAAAAGTTCTGTTTTGCAATTCACTTTACTCTTATCTAATAAAAATCACTGAAAATCATCCTATGGGCTGTTGATACAGCCTTTGTTAGATAATAAATAAGTAAAAGATCTAAAAAATGAAACAGAAATCATGATTTATGGGTAGTGCTTTTGTGAGCAAGAATAATCAACTCACTGCTCTTTTGAAACCAAAGTCCAACTCTTTGCGGTAGTCACATTCCAGTATTTGATATATTGCAGTACCAAATATGTTGAAAACAAAATATCTTTCACTAAAAATCCACAGGGCGTTCTAAGAGTATTTGCAGTTATTTAAAAATATCCACTATACTGCTTATGAAAAATAGGTAAATGCTTCTTGTGATTTCTAATTATTTGATACTACATTGAGAGTAAATAGTGCAATGTATGTAATATGGAAAGATGCAGAAAAATGCCAAGTGCCAGGACCCCAAATAACCTCAGATAACTGATCACACATTGGCTCAGATTCAGGTGCAATGAATCCTTGTAATTTGGAGGAAGTTTAAATGAAGACTGAAAGACATACTTTTAAATGCAATTAATGAAGGTATAACATAAGTGTATGATGTAATGTAACAGACTTATTATATTGGTGTTTACTAATAATTTATTAAAATCTTTCTAATTTTATCTGGAAAAAGCAACCTACAATGTTTCAATAATCTCAAAATTTTTCTGTCTTTCAATTTTTCCTTGCAAATCTTAAAGCAACTAAAACTAGGAAACCAAACTCTGCATGATACCTTAAATTAACCATTACTACTGCAAATAACTGGATTTAAGGTATTGTTGAATAAGATTTCAGAAATATAGCTGAAAGTTGTCAGTAATAGGATTTGATGTTTAACTGGTTATTTTGAAGGAAATGGTGAGCACTTTTGGCATAGATATCCAAAACTATAGGTCTGAGTATCAAAAATTTCTAGTTAATTAAAGAAAATGCATCCTATGGGTAAATTTTACTGGATTTTGCTTTTATCAATTTCAATTTTTTAAAAAAAGTGTCTGTGATTAAATATATGAATTCTGTTTATGTATGCATGGTTGCTGACACTGGGTATTTTGCAATATCATTCCATCTGTCAGGGACCACAGTCCATGCCACTACAATGAGGCAACACTTTTACTCTCACTGTAATGTCTCTATAGAGCCCTCAGCATGTGTTTTTTAAATGATTGATTTTCACATGTGACTATCTGTGAAGAATATGATCTCTGTAGGTGATAGATCATGTCTTATACAGCTTTGATTGCCTAGAACCATGCACAGGACCTGACACAGACAACATACCTGAGTCCCTATATATGGTGTGGAATGTAATTTGAGAAACTAGAGAGAAGTTAAGAGTTGCTGACTTTGTGCTTTGAGAGACCTGGCTTGGGTACCAGCTCATCTGCTCTACTGCTTGGGATTTCTGAATCAACTTGAGAACATAACTGGAGATTACAGGTTCTTAATTGTGTTATATTCAAATTGTCAGTAAGATTGCTTGCTCACAGGGTTGTCATGAGGATCAACTGCAATGATAATAACAATAGATATTCTTTATTGAGTAACTTTATGGAGGACCTACTCTGTAATAAGTGTGGTCCTCAGTGTGACATGCCAAATTCTCCCCTAAAATTTTTAGATAAATGATTTGATTTAATGCTCAATAACTCCATAAATTATACATTATTATTTCTTAACTTTACAGATTAAGAAAATCAGACAAATGGAGATTAAATAAGATGCTGAAGATCAAACAGAAAGTGGATTTGGAACCCAGGTAATTTGATTCCTCTGGTGCTATGTAAAGGGCCTGGATATAATAATGATCACTAAAGATTTTGATTTAAAAAACAAAACAAAACAGTTGTTATTCATGAGGCTCCCTTTTTTTAAGGAAAAATTGCAAAGCTTCTTTGGTCCAATAATTGCTAATGAGTGTGTCATTTTTATGAATGTATGAATATACTTAAGCCTTCAAAGACTCTCACTTCGGCAAGCTGTTGAACACTAAATGGATGTGAATAGCTACAGGGAAGTATTCTCTGCATAATAGGAGTGACTTATTTCTATTAAAGAAAACCACATGTGACTGGGGTAGGACGTGACACTTCTGCCATATCATTTACAACATATCTATTCCTTTAACTCTTCCTGCACGTTTTTGGCTTAAATTGCCCTTGCCTTTTAGTGGAGATTCGACATTTGAAAATATGAAATAAGAAGTGTTATTTCCATCTAATTCTTTAAAAATTTGGCTTCCGTCTAGACAGGCACCTGATTTGGAGAAAAGTGAAGGCTCTAGCCAGCTGGAAAGAATGAGAAAGTTAAAAAAGAGTCAAGGTTTCTAAGAATATAGGTCTCTCCCCATTTAAACAGTTCCAAACCACACTCATAATCATAGACCAAAAAAGTCTTGACTCTCTCTATAGAACCTTTTAAATCATCTATGGCAGGCCAAGGGCTACAGCTCGAGGCAGCCACATGGCCAGAATCTCTGTTCTCATGTCTTTGGCTATAAGAAAAGTCTGTAAACCAATTTCCAGACTGTGTTAAAAGTAGTTTAACTGCTGAGAGAAAAAAAAAGGTGCCTTTGATGTTCAATATTTGAAATTAAACATTTGGTTCATATATGTGTCCTTTTTAGGATTATTAAACTATAACTAGTCATTTATACTTGAATCTCACGTTGTTGTACCTAACAATTATATTACTTTTCAGCTGACTCCAGTATTAAGCTCACAAGTGCCAGTTATAATTAAAAAGAAATTTTAAAGAAAACTCATGACAGATTATTCACAATAGTGAATGCATGTACTTTGCAGAGTTCCCTACAGGTAAGCTAAGCTAAACAGGCACAATTTTTCTAAACACTCCTCTCAGATTATTTTTTTCCTTAAATACTAATAGCTCTAAAAAAAAGTGTTTTCCATTATTTTCTGATGGATAGCTGTTGTAACATATAAGGAGGAACACTAGTTTGAGTGACTCAATTCTAGGAAAGTATATATTTTCTACAATATAGGAATTTCTTTACTGTCATGATTCTTTCCTCCATTAATATTAGAGAGTCAGGGCACAAATTCCAACACATAGAAAGGAAAATTTTAGTATTTGAATAAAATTGAGACTAGTTAGCTTGGTCTACCCCAGAACACCAGATGAGTTCATGAAAACAGTCCATTTGCTGCCTTGCAAACCAACTACTGGAGAACATTCGCAAGTCTCTATGGGAGAAGTTCTATTTCCACAGGACTGTTTCTACAGAATACTATCAAGTGACAGCAGTAAGGATGATTTGGGGTTCTTTATTTTCCATCTCTATCAGTTCCCCTGGCTCACCCCATATAAATTGGAGTACAGTGTACTTGCTATTCAAATATATCTTCAGAGCAAGTCCCCTGCCGTCCCCTTCCAATTAGACTGACCCTCTTAAGCTTCTGTTAAATGGAATTTCTGAAGCTACTATTGGTGGTTATTCCTTCTATTTTGAAACAGCTTAATCAAATAAATTTCTAGTGAGTTAATTGTCCTATTCTCACACTCTAAAGGTTTGCCAACAGTCCTGTTTGTGCTGCCTAAGTAAGAACAGTTACTTGTTTTCTTTCCCTTCTGTGAAGTTAGATAAAAGGTCTCTAATTTTGTGTAATAGTGGTAAACTTGGAATATAATGTAAAAATTTGCTTCGAATTATCTTGACAGCATCATTTCTAAATTCATCAAAATATTCAAAACTGATAGATTTTGATTACTAAACAGACTTCTTATCAAAGTCCAGATGTATTAAATTTTTAAAAAACTAATTCTATAAAAATTATATTAAAACATTTAATTAAAATAACCTTAATGATATTAGCATCCATATTTTTGAAATTAATGAATTTGAAAGAGAACAATGAAAAATAATAATATTCAAAATATTCAGTTTAGCCTAAATATTCTGTAAGGTAAAGTTACATATTCATCCAGAGAATGATTCACATATTATAGGAATATGATGTTCATTTTGGCTTATAGACTTTTCTCTCATACAGTCTATAAGGAAAGTATTTGTGAATACAGTTCAGGAATCCACAAATATTAGTGCTTATTATTTGATGTAATGGGAAGATATATATTGCTCACTTCTTTTAACTATATTATCTATTAGCCTGCAAATGTAGTAGGATATCAAAGCAAGACTCCTTCTTTTCAAGCTTATTTAGAAAGTAATTTCATGAATTTAACATAAACATTTTTCTTACCAATGATTAATATATCATAGAGGCAATTATAATAGAAGATGATTTGTGAGCTACAATAGGTTGTTTGGAAAAATAATTTTATTTTTACTCTAATTCCTTGTTTGTAAAAAGTAGTGTGAAATTAATATTACTATGGTAAAATTATTCGTGTAAAAACCTATGTAGTATTTCTTAATATTTAACTTCAACTTTATATTTAACCATGTATAACATGCATAAAGGTAAGTGAACATATCAGAAGACAGTGGGAAGGGTTGTTTGATTTGTATGCTTACCCATATAGCTACTAAACAAAGCAAGAAATAGAACTATATTCATATCCCAAAAACCTCTACTATGTGTCCTTCTACTTATAATCCACACAAAGGTAAGTAATTTTCCTACTTTCATAGATTTGTTCACCTGGTTTGGAACTTTATATGGTAGAATCATGCAGAATGTACCCTTTTGTGTCCAATGTCTATCAGTCAAATATTTTGATTATGAGGTCTATCTGTGTCAATACATGTTACAGTGTCATTTTCATTTCCATTACTGTGTTGTTTTCTGTTGTATAAATGTATCAAAATTTATTTATCTACCTACTATTAATGAACACTAGGATGTTTCCAAATTGAGACAATTTTGAAGAATACTGCTATGATCATTTTTATGCATGTCATCTGGTGCACATATGTACATTTAATTGGGTGGACATATGCACATATGTAGAAAGTATATGTGGAGAGTATACATAGAATTGCTAAGTCATATAGTATCTGATGTTCGACATTAGTGAACGCTGCCACTTTCCAAGTGTATTCTACCAATATGTACCCAACCAGCCGTGTTTAAGAGTTCCAATTGCACCATATATTTGGCAGTTCTTCATAAGGTCGATGTTTTGTTTGGTTTTAGTTTTGTTTTAATGTTCTGGGTGGATGTGAAATGCCATCTTTATTGCAGTTTTAATTTGAATTTCCTGATCATATAAAATATGTAATCATACATTTATACTTTTTTAATATGTTTTGATAATTGCCTGTTTTATTAAGTTACTTATTTTTTCTAATTGACTTGTAAGTGATCTTTAATCTAAATAGTATTCTTCTGTCAATCAAATATATTGAACATATCCCATTTTATGGCTAGAGATTTCACCCAATAATGCTTTATGATTTTTTAAATATTAATAGTAATGCAGTCTAAATTATCATTTTTAAAACTTTTATGATTGTTGCTTTTTGTGTCTGTTTATAATATTGATGTTTATCTCCATGGTCATGAAGGGTTTTTTTTTTCTTTTTATATTATTTCCTATAAGGTAAATTAGTTTAAGATGCACATTTTGTTTGTGAAAACTATGAGAAATTCATTATGACATATTGTGTTATATAAAAACCAAGGTCTTTTGTTTTTTTCATGAAGATATAAAGTGACTTAGAGCATTTATTTATTTTATTAAGATATAATTCACATATCATAAAACTCATCCTTTTGAAGTGTACAATTCAGTGGGTTTTAGTGTATTTGCAAAGTGTACAACCATCACCACCACATTTTATTACTTTTAAAAGAAGTTCCATATCTACTAAAAGTCATTCTCCTTTTTCCCTTTTCCTGAGCACCAGGCAACAACTAATCAACTTTCTGTCTCTATGAATTTGTCTATTCTGGACATTGCATATAAGTGGCACCATAGAAATGTAGCCTCTTGTGTCTGGATTCTTTTTCACTTAGCATAATCTTTTCAAGGTGTGACCACTTTGTAGCATGTATCAAGTGCTTCATTCCTTTTTATGGCTGAATAATTATCTATTGTATGGATAAACCAGGGATATTCATTTGTCTGCTGAAGGGCATTTGGTTGTTTCTAATTTTTTAGATATTATTAATTGCTTCTATGAAGTTTGTATCTAAGTTGTTGTGTAAACATAACTTTTAATTCTCTTGGGTAAATACCTAGAAGTGGAATAGCTGGGTCATGTGGTAACTCTGTTTACATCTTTAAGGAATGTTTTGAGGTGTGTTTTTCAAAGTGGCTGCACTATTTTACATTCCAACCAGCAATGTATTATACTTTAATAGTACTCTCACAAAAAATTGTTATGGTCTATCTTTTTGATTAACAATCTTGGTGGATATGAAGTAGTATCTAGTGGTTTAGATTTTCATTTCACTAATGACTATTAATATTGAACACCTTTTACAGTGCGGACTGGCCATTTTTATAGGCTTTTTAGAGAAATATTTTTTAAATAGTTTAGCCCATTTTTAAACTTCTCTTTTTATTGTTGAGTTATAAGAGTTCTTTATTTGATTTCGACAGTAGTCCCTTATGATTTTCAAATATTTTCTTGATTCTCTGTATGGGCTTTTTCAAATTATTGATGATACCTTTTGAAACACAATGGTTTTTTAATTTTTATAAAGTTGATTTTATCTATTATTTTTCTTTTGATGCTTTGCTTTGATATTTGGAGAAATATCTAAGAAACCATTGGCTAGTTCAATAATCACAAGGATTTATACCTTATGTTTTCTTCCATGAGTTTTATAGTTTTAGTTCTTACATTTAGGCCTATGATTCATTCTGTGTTAATTTTTTTATGTGTGCAAGGAAGTCCAAGCCACTCTTTTGCTTGTGATATCCAGTTGTCTTTTGCTTGTGGATATCATTTGTTGAAAAGAGTTTATTTTTTTTAAAAGATTTTATTTATTTATTTGACAGAGGGAGACACAGCGAAAGAGGGAACACAAGCAGGGGGAGTGGGAGAGGGAGAAGAAGCAGGCTTCCCGCGGAGCAGGGAGCCTGACGTGGGGCTCGATCCCAGGATCCTGGGATCATGACCTGAGCCGAAGGCAGACACTCAACTGACTGAGCCACCCAGGCGCCCCTCATTTATTGAAAAGAGTTTAATTTCTCCATTGATTTGTCTTTGCAGCTTTATTGAAAGTTAACTGACCATAATTTAAGTGTTTATTTCTGGACTCTCAATTCTGTTCTGTTGACATGTATGTCTATACTTATGTTGATACCACACTGTCTTGATTACTGTAGCTTTGTAATATTTTGAAATCAGGAAGTCTGTGTCCTTCAGTATCCTCTAAATTTGTTTTATTATTCCCTAAGAATTTTTTGACTAATTTGCATCTCTCAAAATTCCATAAGAATTTTAGAATGAACTTGCCAGTTTCTGCATAATGGCAGCTGGGGTTTTGACTGGATTTGCACTGAGTCTGTCGAATAATTGGGGGAGCATAGCCAGTATTAGTCTTCCAGTCAAGATATTTTTTTTCCATTTATTTAGGCCTTTAACTTCTTTTAACAGTGTTATAGTTTTGTTTATAGAAGTCTTGCACTTTTTCGTAAGCTTATTCCTAGACATTTTATTCTCTTTGATAATATTGGAAATGAAATTGTTAATTTTGGAATTACTAAAATATTGAAATTCAATTGATTTTCCTATTGATCTTGTGTCCTACCAATTTGGTGAATTTCTTTATTAGATCTAATAATAGATTTCTATTTATTCCTTAAGTTTTTCTAAATAAAAGATAAGGTAATATGTGAATGGAGATACTTTTACTTCTTTCTTTCTAATCTGGACATTTTTACTTTTTTTTTGTTTGTTTTTCCTGCCCAATTGTCCTAGCTATAATATCCAGTCAGTGTTCAATAAAATGGCATATGTGGACATCCTTGTCTTGTTTTTGCTGTTAGGATGAAATCTCTCTGTCTTTTCCCATTAAGTTTAATGTTAGCTATAGGTTGTTGTTGTTATTATTTTTGTTTTAATATATTTTCTTGGGGCTCCTGGGTGGCTCAGTCTGTTAAGCAACCAACTCATGATTTTGCCTCAGGTCATGATCTCATGGGTCCTGGAATCCAGCCCCATGTAAGGCTCAGTGCTCATCAGGAAGTCTGCTTGAGATTCTCTCCCTTTCCCTCTGCCCTGCCCCCCACTCATGTTCTCTCTCTCAAATAAATAAATTTTTATAAACAAACAAACAAATAAATAAATTTTCATTATCTACTTAAGGAGGTTCCCGTCTATTGTGTTCATTTTGTCAAATGCTTTTTACTACATTTACTGAAATGATCATGACTTTGGTCATTTATTACCTACCTATTCATTACCTAGGATACTAGCAATGTAGGGTATCCTATGTCCTCTTGGACCAAAGTTTACTAGGTCATGTTGCTGGATACAATTTGTTAGTATTTTGTTGAGAAATCAGTCTCTATATTCATAAGGGATATTGTTTTGTATTTTGCACTCCTTGCCATTCTAAATCTGGCTTTAATTTCAGGATAATATTGGTCTAATAAAATGAGTTTGGAAGTATACCTTCCTCTTCTACTTTTTAGGAAAGTTGGTGAAGGATTAGTGTTAAATCTTTAAATGTTTCTTAGAATTCAACAAGGAAGACTTTTGGAGAAATTTTTTTAATCAATAATTCAACTACTTGTTATAGATCTACTCAGATTTCCATTTCTTCTTGAGTCATTTTCAGTACTGAGTAGATGTCTTTCTAGGCATATGTCTATTTCATCTAGGTTATCTAACTTATTGGTATAAACTTGTTCATAGCTTTCCCTTATAATTCTTTTTTTTTTAATTCTATAAGATCAGGAGTTTATCCCTTCTTTCATTACTTATTTTAGTAATTTGGGTCTTCTCTGTGTTTTTGTTGTGCAGTCTAGCTAAAGATTTTTTTTTAAATTTTATTGAACTTTGCAAAGGAACAAGCTGTGATTTCGTTGATTTTCTGTATATTTTCTATTCTCTATTTCATTTATCTGCTCTAATATTTTCAATTTCCTTCTTTCTGCTCACTTTGAGTTTAGTTTACTCTTCTACTTTAGTTTATGGGTTTGAGATGGTTATTCCTTTCTAATGTATGCATTACTGGTATAAATTTCCCTTTAAGTACTGTTTTAGCAACATTCCAAAAGCTTAGACATGTTTTTATTTTTATTCACCTCAAAGTATTTTGTAAAAATTTCTGTTATGATTTTTTGACTCAATTTTTATTTTGGAATGTATTGTTTAATTTTATATATTTGTGAATTTCTCAAATTTCCTTCTGTTTTGACATCTACTTTAATTCCATTGCGATTGAAGAACAAACTTTGATAATGAGTTCTTTTAAAAATTTTGAGGCTTGATTTATGACCTAATATATGGTGTATCCTTAGAATATGTTCATTTTTTTCATTCATTTCCCTTATTGGTTCTCAGAATGGGTAATCTCAATTGTTTTATCTTCAAGTGCACCAATTCTTTCTCTGTCTGATGGCCTCTCCAGACTTTCATGCCAATTATTGTACTATTCAACTACAGGATTTCTGTTTGTTCCTTTTTTGCTTTTATATCTTTATTGATATTTTCTATTTCATGAGACATTGTTATCATACTTTCTTGTAGTTATTTATACATAGTTTTTCTAGAGTTCTTTGAAAAAACTTAAAACAGCTGATCTAAAGTTTTGTCTCTGAAATCCAGTGTTTGGGCTTCCTCTTGAACTTTCGTTTGACTATTGTGCTCTCATGTATTGGCCATATTTTCTACTTTATTTGTATACTTTTATTTCTTTTTTTGTTAAAAATGGTTGTTTTAAATCATATAATAATGGCAATTGTGAAAATCAGATTTTTCTCCTTCACCATGTTTTGTTGTCATTACTGTTTAGTGTAGTTACTGTTTGTTTGCTTAGTAACTTTTTAAAACTAATTCTGTAAAGTCTGTCTTCATTGTCATGTATGCTCACTGAAGTCTCTGCTTAACTAGTTTAATGGCCAGCTGTTGATTAGACAGAGATTTTCTTAAATATCCTGGACCAAGAAGTCTTCCAGTCTTTGCTAAGGTGTTCTCTGTGTGTTCTGAGTTATGCCTTCACTGTTTAAGCTAGTAATTTACAACACTGTACTATCCTTTACTTTCTGCTTATACAGAACCTCAAGTTAAGTCACATTTGAGAGCTAGGGGCTTTCTCAGGTCTTTTCTGTGCATGCACAAACCCTGGGCATGCACTCTCTTCTGTGCATGTGTGTGGTCTTCTAAATTTTCAGGAACATGTCAGAGCTATTTTTTAAATTAATTAATTAATTTGTTTTGATCCCAGTATAACAAACACATGAAAAGATGCTCAACACCACTAATCATCAGAGAAATGCAAATCAAAACCACAGTAAGATATCACCTCACACCTGTCAGAATAGCTAAAATCACAGCTCTTCAAAATTCCCTATGAACATCCATTCACCAGCTTTTCTTTTTTTTCAACCTCTTGTTTTCCACAAATGTTATCACAGCCTCGGGCAGCTGAAATGTTAAGCAATTGCTGTTGATAATTTTCACAAACACCCTCAGAGAAGGCTGCACTGAATGAGCTCTGACTCATGTCAAATAAATATAATCTCTGCAGCTGGGAGTCTTCTAGAGACAGGTAAAATAGTGGCTATTATGTAGCTGCAGAGATAGGTGATAAGTGACGGAACAAGGGCAAATTAAAACACCCACAAAGCTCTGTTCTTACTGGGATCATTCATTTTTAAAAAAAAAAAAAAAAGTTATTTGGTTTGCTGCAAGCCTTTGGTTGATATCCAGAGCTCTGAAAAAAATAAAATCTGACTTTTTTTTTTTTTTTGTAGTTTACTCATTGCTATTATGAAAGAACAAATTTCTGCAGTTCATACTTTACCATTTTTACTAAATGTCATTCTCCATTTGTTGTTTGCAGACTATTTTAGCCATGTATAAATTTATGGAAAAAGATTTTTTTCCGTGTAGCACTTTAAGTATGTCATTTTATTATCTCTTCACTTATATGATTTTCAACAAAAGTCTTTTTAAATTATTTTCCTTATTCTTATGTAGATACTCTATATTTTTTCTATAGCTATGTTCAAGTTTTTCTCTTTGTGTTTAGTTTTCAGTAGTTTGAAAATGATATTATTTAATTTTGTATTTTTTTTTAACATTTATCTTGCTTAGTTTTCTCTGAGATTCTTGGTTCTGTGGTTGGTGTCAGTCATTAACTTTAGGAATGCTTTCTATGTTTTCACTATTTATCCTGCCCCTTTTCATTTTTTTTGTGTGTGTGTGATGCCAGTCATGCATATGATAGTTTGATATTGCCCCAAAGCTCTTGGATGTTCTGTTATGTGTTTTTCATTTTCTTCTTTTTGCATTTCACGTTGGATAAGTTTTATTGATATAACTTCAAATTCTCCTGATAATTCTGGAAAAAATTCTGATGTGTACAGGGTATGATTGTAAAACAGGTGAAGTTATAACTAATACAATGGGCACAATGGTTTTGTGGTGGTAGAAAGAGAACAATAATCTCATCACATGAGGAAACAACACTTCAGATACTGGGTGGCAAAAATGCTAAGTATTTTTGTCTTTTAGAATCTTCCCTAGAATGTTTCTCATGCAAGAAACCCTTCTCTATGTGACTCTCCTAAATTATTGCAGGTACTTTTAAACTACCTGACTGTAAGATCTGTTAGATCTTGACAGATAGCTCAAATCAAGATTTTGTTGCTGTTCTCTTAATATTTACCCATAAATATATTGGAACACAAAAGAGGGCCCCACCAACCCCACCTCCAACACAAAACACCCGTCAGTGTCTTTGGACATCGCATATCCACATTTCAGAGCCATCATTCAGTCATTCTATGGGGCAGACAAACTTGATCCTGCTGGTAATTTAGACACTCACTATGAAACAAGAATTAGATCAATTAATCAAATTCAATTTGGAAACCTAAAGTTTATTAGTTTTCTGGGGGGTGGGGAGACTATATCAGAGGCATTCTCAATCTCTGTCCCCTGCCAATGGATATTAGTTCCACTTGCAAGACCCCAAACGTTTGAAAAATAATTTCTTCCTAGGGACATTATATCTGTCCCTGGCATTGTGATTCTTTTCCAGTAATGGTGAACTAACCTACCAATTTCCCAAAATATGGTAACTTATAATTTAGGAGTAGATATAAGAGACCTTCAGGTGTTTTATGAACAAGTAACAAGAGATCATGCAACCCATATATGACTGTGGATATCTTTTCAAAATGAGGTAACTTTTGGTTGCTTGGGGATACTTCCAGAGGGATAGCTGATTTATTATTTATGTCCTCCTTGAAGGCAGTTATCTCTATAATGTGAGTCAACAAATTAGGAACCATGTACAAAATTTATCCCTGGCTTTAAGTAAAGTGATCAATTATATTGTAATAACCCTGGAAGGCATTCAGTTCAGCCTGAACTCACTGGTCATGGTTGTTATGGGTGACTGCCTGAGACTGTTTCCATACAGGCCAAGGCAGAGTCTGTACAATCACTAATGTATCTGCTGCGTCTGGACTAATGCCTCAAGCCAAGTCAAAAGGTCAGTGCTGAGGCAAATGGAGAAAGACACCAACCAGGCTTTCTAAGTTAAAACCTGATTTGTTTGTTCAGCTGTGTCTGCTACCTTGGGTGGCATATTTGTAGTTAATACTTCAAGTTGTCCTCATTAAGCTGCTTGGAGTCTTATTGAGAATAACATTAGTTAAATGTTGTAAGAAACGATTGAATGGATTTTGTTCCTGGTCTCTGTAGGTCAGATTAATCAGAGTGGTCAATGAAGTGACATACTTATTCAAAAAGTTACCAAATTCAAGACAATGTAGAAATGAGGGGTGAATATTGTTGGGAGACAATTCTCTTCAGAGCTCTCATGTCTCTGCATGTCTTGTGAGTGAGTCATTGATGGCTCTTTCATTCCAGACTGTGTTTTCAATGACATTTGTATAGAGGATCTCCTTAGAAGATAGAATTAGAATCTCCTTCAAGAGCAAATTGCAGACATGCTTAATATCCAGTAGAAAAAAGATGTCTTCCTCCAGAACAATGAGTAAGTGTAATTATTGACTATAATAAAAAAAACTCAGGTCCCCTAAACTTACTTTCCTATAACACAACCCACTTCATGTAGCATATTCTACCAAGGTGAAGGTGGGAAATTCTACAGGACATATCAGTCCATTTATTCAACTAACAAATGGCTTGGGAAAAACAAACAAACAAACAAACAAGGAAGAAGAATGGATGATGCCCTAGAGTAAGAAAGACATAAAGACTCATCAACCGAATGCAATGTATAGATCTTATTTGATCTTATATTTTTCACAAAAAATCTTATTTTTCACAAAAAAATATATTTGTGAAACTATCAGTGACATTAGAATATCAACTATGTATTAGATAATATTGAGGAATTATTATTAATTTTGTTAATAGTGGTTACTAAGTTAAGGTTTTTTATAAAAAGAAAGTTCTACCTTATTTTAAGGATTTCATTGATTTATTTGAGAGAGAGAGGCAGAGACAGAGCACAGCAAATGGAAGGGCAAAGGGAAAGGGAGAAGCAGACTCCCTGATGAGCAGGGAGCCAGATGTGGGGCTTAATCCCAGGACTCCGGGATTATGACCTGAGCCGAAGGCAGACGCTTAACCAACTGAGTCACCCAGGAGCCCCGAAAGTTCTATCTTTTTATCTTTATTTTAAAAAGAAATATTAACTCATGAAAGGATATTTTGGGGATTTTTTAAGTTAAAAAATTAATGAAATACTTGCAAAATGAATTAGGATTTAGTAAAAGAAATAAAATACATATGTAGATGAGCAAATACTATGAATATAATCAAGTACAATAAAATTTTAAGTAGTCAAATCCCTAAATTATTTGGCTATTAGGGCTCACAGTCATTTTCAGAATGCTGTGTAGGCCCCGGTCTAATGATCCAATACTTGTCCAGTAGTTGTCACTGTAAGAAGACATTTGGCAATGGCTAGAGACACTTTTGTTTGCCACACTGTAGAGATGCTATTGGCATTTACTAGGTAGAAGCTATGGATGCTGCTAAACATCCTACAATGCATAGGATATTACCTCAAAAAAAGAATTATTCAGGTCAAAATGTCAATAGTGCCAAGGTTAGGAAGCCCTGATGATTAAAATAAAGTGGAATTACTCATTGTTGTCACGTTCAAATCAACAGAAGAGTGATAATAAGAAAAGCCTGGATGTCCTGGCCTTATAAGTCAAGTTCTGGACACTTTTGCAAATCTCCCAAGCACGCCACTGTCAACCTCAGCTGATTCAAGAGAAGTACGTGATTGTTTAAGCTGCAATGGAGACAGGGAGGGTTTAAAGTTGACATGGAAAAGATAATAGCATAATGAATCCTTATGTATCCATCACTAGTTTCAATAATTAGAAATATTTGTCCAATTTTGTTTCAATGATATCCTCCCCCACATACTCTCTTCTTAATATTTTTTGGTGGCACAGATGTGACTAAGTGACAGATTAGCAAGGAACCTCTGACACTCTTCTTGCATTTAAATCTAAAGCCAATGAAAATTCCCTTTTAGGAGAATGTATTACTTTGTTGACTTGGAAGAATTTTCTTCTCAAACTGATAGTGGAATGGACAAAAGCGACACCCCAAAGCAATGCCTTTCTCTTAACAAAAAGGAGCTAAGGAAGGCTAAGTTACAACCAGTTCTGCTATGGAAATATAAATGCAGTCAGTACTGAAGTTTTGGGGAACAGAGTGATGCTGAACTGAAGGGGATCTTAGATTTAGAAAATTTGAGAAGCAAGGTATAATGCTGGAGGTGGAGAAGCAGTCTGGTTCCCAGAAAGCCAAGTGGAAAACACAGTGAACTTACACAAAGATCTAGATAAAGTTAAGCTCATTGAATATTACCTTAAAACAAAGAAGAGTCACAGTTATCTGATAACTTCCAGAAAACAGAATAAGTGATGGCAAAAGTATTGACTAAGTGGGAACAGACATCACCCTTAGTATTTCTCTTTCCGGGAGGTTAATCCGCAGAACTGGTTGTAACTTAGCCTTCCTTAGCTCCTTTTTGTTAAGAGAAAGGCATTGCTTTGGGGTGTCGCTTTTGTCCATTCCACTATCAGTTTGAGAAGAAAATTCTCCCAAGTCAACAAAGTAATACATTCTCCTAAAAGGGAATTTTCATTGGCTTTAGATTTAAATGCAAGAAGAGTGTCAGAAGGTTCCTTGCTAATCTGTCACTTAGTCACATCTGTGCCGCCAAAAAATATTAAGAAGAGAGTATGTGGGGGAGGATATCATTGAAACAAAATTGGACAAATATTTCTAATTATTGAAACTAGTGATGGATACATAAGGATTCATTATGCTATTATCTTTCCCAACAAAACAGAACAAACATGAACTCTGGAATATAGCTTTTTTAAATTCAAATCCCAGGTCCACTGCTTAAAAACTATGTGACCTAAGGAAATTTCCTTAACATTGTTTCTTCAATTTTTTCAACTCAGAATGGGGATAATACTAGTACCTGTTTCATAGAGTCGCAATGTCTTAACTGTGTTAACATTTTTTGGCACTTAGAATAATGCCTTATATGTATTACTTAAATACTAATATATAAATATTGCTGGTTACAATAAATATAAAACAAAGAATTTTGCCCCACAATTATGTTTAAGGGATTAATTATTAATGCATGTTATGGAATAAATACATCTAATATTAGATACATAAGTGGTAATCCTCTATAAAGAACCAATTAACATGATTTATAACCACTGATGTCTTCTTATACTTTTTACCCTCAAACGGTAATGGGAGCCTTTTAGACAATTTGATTCTAATTTAAGATCCCCCAGTATTTTTATAACTTCCACTGCATGGACTAAATCTAGGATATTTTAAAAATTCTCTTTAACTTACATCCAAGTTGAAAAATCATTTCATTTCTCCTCCAGGTCTGAATAAATATAGACCATTTTTACAATAAAAAATCCCCAGAAAGCAAAGATGATATTTTCTTCACTAAAATATACATTCAGAATTGTAGCCTTCATGCATGGCAGATAGATAGCTTCCATTAATCAAACAACTCAATCAACCAATCAATCAATATTTTTAAATGAGTTACTTAACAGAACTCAAATGTTTCCTGACTCTAGGTAGGCAAGTAAAACTGTCTGCTTCATAAAATTCTACTGTGAATTCATAATAGAGAATAGAATTCACAGCAAGAAAATCACATTATCTACTTCCTCCTCCCCTAGTAAGTTAAAAGTGGTTTTTATATCTACTTCTGCCAGAGATCTCCATTTCCCACTCACTGCTGATGCCCTTGCCTCAAATATACTTCACAGAGGGATGATAATTTACCTTTCTCAATAAGAAAAAAATGTTCAATGGTTTAGAGGAAAGAAAAGTCTTATATACTTGTTCATTTCAAATATTTCCCCACAAACTCACACCAGTTATATTGGCTTTCTCTGAATATGAGAATGGAAAGTCCTGGAACAGAGATTCCATTTCCCAAGCTAAATGATATGATAGTTTTACAACTCAAGTGGATTCATTTCACATTATCTCAATTACAGGATAATAAACTCTAGAACCAGTGAATGATTGCTAAGAACTACTAAAGAAAATTAAATAAAAAAGAAAATATAAAGTGAAGTAATATTTATTTAGAAAGAACAAGTCTACTTAAGTTATATGATAAACACAATGAAACATTTTTGGGGTAATTTTTGCATGACATAAAATTTAAATGACAGTAACACATGTACTGCATGGAGCACTGGGTGTTATATGAAAACAATGGATCGTGGATCACCACATCAAAAACTAATGATGTATTGTATGGTGACTAACATAACATAATAAAATAAAAAAAAAATGACAGTAACATCAATTCAATCAATAACCTCAGAAATAACTAAATTTGTACTTTAGAATTTGATACCAAATTTTAAAAATCAACACTTGATCCTATTTTGAATTAATGACTTTGTTTTAGGCATTTGTGTTTGTATAAACTTGGAGAATGATTTAAAATTTGCATCTTGAATTTTGATAATTTGAAATACAAATAAGACTATTAATGTAAGTATTTATTAGTACTGCATTTATATCTACATTAAATTACTTAAGAAGTTTTATAGTATTAAGTTGTTTTGTACACAATTAATTTGCTGATGAGAGTGTGAGTTCTCTGACAGCAAGTGTGGGGATATAGTGCTGTATATTGCTATAGAAATATATATTTTAGAGGTAATATGGGCCAAATTCTAGTTCTGACTCCATCATTTACTAGCTGCATGACCTTGGAAATCACTTAATCTTTCTGAGTCTTAGCTTTCTAATTTTATAAATGAGGATACTATCCATGAAACATGAATACAGATAGAACTTAGAAAATTACTGAAAGCTATATAATCAGGAAGTACATGTAATCCTGATATAACCTGCCAAGATAGCACAAGACAAAGAGAAAATTACAAAGTAGCACATCACAAAGTGTGTTGAATGAAATAATCATTGCTGTAATCATTATTGCTTTAATAATCGTTGCTTTAATCAATATATTTATTTCTTTAAAAAAAGATAAATTGTTGATTAAAAGAACTGGGATTATACATTTCTATGGGTTGATATATTAATTTCTATAGTATTTTTCTAAAAAAATAAAGTTTCTAATTCTCACTTATGGAAAAAATGATGTTAATTTCTAAATAAAATACTTTGAGATAAAATTAAACATATTCTAAAAATGTCATGTTTTGAAATTCAAATAAACAAAAAAGGCAAGAAAGGAGAAATAGGTAAACTAAAATTAGAGATAACTGCACAACAAATTATGGAATGGTATATCCAAACCCACCAATATTAATAATTATATTAAATGCTAATGGACAAACCACTCCAAATAAAAGACAAAGATTGTCAGAAAGAATTAAAAATCAACAACAACAATAAAAACCCAAGACCCAGTTTTCCTTACAGATATTTATATGGCTTTTCAGCACCATTTAGTGAAGTAAATGTTATTCCATACTGAATTACCCTACCGTATGTGTCCAACCTTGTTCTTTTTCAAGGTGGTTTTTTACTATTTTAAGTTACCTGTCTTTTCATAAAAGCTGATTGCTTATAAAAATTTGGGATGTTGATTGCAAACATAACTTAGATTTACAACTTAACAATATAAAAACCTTCAATCCATTCATACCACATCTCCATTTTCTATTTTCTTTCATTTCTCTTTGTAATGCTTTGTACTTCCCTGCCTTAAGCACATGTCATTAAATGTATTCTTTAGTATTTTAATGTTGATGTCATTACTGTTGGTTCATTGCCAGGATTCTGAATTACAAATGGAATTTGTATACTGATCTTGTGTCCTGTGATCTTGCTAAAATTACAAAATATTTGTCCTAATATACCTCATTTCTATATTTGTTTACAGTTTATTCCTATAATATCAATGCAGTACAATACCTGTAATAAAGACTGTTTTATTTTCATTCTAATTTTCATATCATTTATTTTTCTTCTTTTATTGTCTAATCATTATTACTGTTGAATAATATTGTAGTAAGCTAAAATAATAAGATAATCATAATAATAATTATGATATATCATAAGTAAATATATATTTACACATAAATATATATTTAACAATAAATATATATTTGTATAAATATTTGTATATGTAAATATATATAAATTATAAGTAAAAATACAAAGAACCTAATTAAAAATGATCACCAGATTTAAACAGGTATTTCTAAAAGGAAAATATGCATATGGCCAAGACACATATGAAAAAGTACTCAACAAAAACACTCATTAGAAAAAAGTGCAGGGTGCCTGGGTGGCTCAGTTGGTTAAGCGACTGCCTTTGGCTCAGGTCATGATCCTGGAGTCCCTGGATCGAGTCCCGCATCGGGCTCCCTGTTCGGCAGGGAGCCTGCTTCTCCCTCTGACCCTCCCCCCTCTCATGTGCTCACTCTCTCTCATTCTCTCTCTCTCAAATAAATAAAATCTTTAAAAAAATAAAAATAAAAAATAAAAAAAGGAAAAATGCAAATTTTACTGTAATGAAATATTATTACATGCAACTAGAATGGCTATGATAAAAACACTGAACCGCAATTGTACACCAAACTCACCTATATTACTGGTGAAAGTATAAAAGTATACAACTCCTTTGTAAAAATTATTTGATAGTTTTTTATAAATATATATCCATCCTATGATTTAGCAGTTCCACTCATATATTTATCCAAGTGAAATAAGGACATATTCACAAATGGTCTCTAAAATCAAATACATAGAAGCTTTCTTTATAATTGTCAAAATTAAAAAAAAAATGGAAGCAGTCTATTATAAAAGGTTGAATAGATTATAAAATTCCATACAATGGAATACTTTCAGCAATTAATAAGAGTGAACAACAATCATAGGCAACAAAACTTGAATCTCACAGAAATCATACTGTGCTTGCAAAAGATTTTTCACTCTCTGATACAACTAACATGAATTTTAACTGGAGTAACACAAATTGGAAAAGTGTCTACCTGTTGAGCAGTAGATTTACTGGGAAAGGACATGAGTGAACTTTCTGAGATGTTTTCATATCTTATATGGTTGTGAGTTATATGGATATATTTATGTGTCAAAACTCATTGAACTAAATACTTAAGATGTGTATTTTCCTATAGTTACTTATACTTAAATAGAAAAAGAAGATATAAAAAAAACTGAAAGGGAGGGAAACTGCTACATATAAAATTATACCTAAGTAAAAAATAAATAGAAACATATGTAGACCTTGTTTTATTATTATATTCCTTTATTACTATTATAGCTGACTACAATATTGTTCAACAGTGCACTACTAGGAAATTGAAGTGAAACTGCCCTATTTGACAAACCAGCTAAAGCCTTTTTTTTATATATATATAAATAAGGGACAGATCTCAAATTCCAGACATTTTAGATGGATTAAGATTTTTTGGTAAATTCATTGTGCTTAAAATTTTAAAATAACACTGAATTTGTGATAAAAACTTTTTCTAGAGATACAAACAGAAGTTTTTATAGGTAAATTATATATCTTGAATTTGAAAGAAGAAAGGGAAAATGGTATTAGTAGATAAAATAAAGGAAACAATATAAGAAAAATGTTGATAATCTTTGAAGTGCTACATGGGGATTCATTTTTAATATTTTCTCTTTTGGATACATTTGCAACTTACCTAATAAAAAGGTTAATATGATCACTTTTTATAGCTTTTAGGTTTTGTGTCATAAGAAAATTTTCCCCACTCTAAGATTTCAAATGTCTCTCATGATTTATTCTAGTTAAATGCTTTTTTAAAGAAAACATTATTTTTCATCATCAATACATATTCATTGTAGAGCAATTAGAAAATGCAGATTATACCAGAGGAAGAGGATAAGCATGAACAATCAAACTACTTAGAGATAAGCACAATGTTAATGTTTTTCCATTATATACATGTCTTCATTGAAGAAATAACAGAAAAACAAATTTTAAAAGCATCTTAGAATATTAAAGACTATGGTAAATACTTCTATAAAGGACACTGATTAATTTTGCTTAATTATATCTGTGTATATGTATGTGTGTGCTTGGGTCTGTCATGTAGTGTGCATACCCAAGAATTTATGCAGAAAAGTTAGGCAAATGTTTTGTTACAATGATTTATAACTCAGTATAGGACACCATCCATTCATATTTTAATATAATTTTATCTTTTGATGTAATAAATAACTTTTTATCCATCATTTACAGAATTTTTTTCATAAATTTATGTCTAAGTTATCAAATGCCATTTTGGATATATTGAAATGATTGTAATGTTATGCACTCATTGTTCTATGGTTGGAGGAATAGTTTCTCAACTATAACATGGGAGAAAGAGTTGAAGACAAAAACAATGTTACTACTTTTAAATAATATGTAAACTAAAGTTCTTGAGAATATACAAGTACTAGCATTGCTCTTGTGAAACTATTCCTCCAACTATAGAATGATTTTCCCCAATTCCTTTTTAGAACTTCCTCCTTAGTCCTTTCTTTATGCACAAAATATATGGTGGGATTAACTCACTCTGAAAGGATATCAAAAGATGGTATCCAAGAAGTACTGATGGCTGCTGATGGCTTATAAAGGCCCCCAGGACAAAGTCCTAACTTTCAGATTGATATTTGTCCAGTTTTCTAATTGTTACATGCTCTGAATCTCTAACACAAAAAATCATATGGTGGAGGGGACTGCATAATTCTTGTTTTGACTGTTTTGGGGTAGTCTATATTATATTTAAGAACCTGGACATGTCAGGCAAAAAGTTGAAGACTAAATGCATTTTTTTTTTCAATCTGGCTCCATCTATCTTTAAATACTGTTAATATATCCATGGTTCAGGTATTCAATTGTCTGAGAATCTAATGTAGAGAGTACACCAATGTGTTCACGGTTACTTTACCAAAATTTTTGTATGAAAATATTGTGGGCTTCTAGCCATATTACTTTTTCTCCCAAGTTTTTACTCAAATTGAAGTTAACATACTGTTAGTTTCAGGTGTAGAATTTAGTGATTCAACACTTACATACAAAATCCAGTGCTCATCATTAAGTGCCTTCCTTAATCCCTACCACCTATTTCACCCATCCCCCTGCTCACCTCCCCTCCTAGTCATATTATTTTGAATTGAATGTATACTTACTTAATCAGAGAAATACATTTGTTTGTATATTCTCATAAACTGTTAGAATAATTATAAATTAGCTGAAACTTTTAAGGGTCAATTTGGTGGTATCTACTTATTCTAAATTTTATATATTTGCTGTCCAAATTTTATAAAGATATGTTCAAAACTGTGCATGATAGTTATATGTTCATTGGTCTTTGTAGCATTACTTAAAATTGAAAGAAGCCTGGAAAAATATTTGTCAATTGGGGATTGCTTAAATATTAAACATATCTTGAATAGAAAGATTCATATAATTGGACTGGTATATAAACTCCTCAAAATTCTATTGTAATGTAAAACAAGTTTTTGTATGCATATTATTTTCCATTTATGTACATAATGACAATATGAAGATGTAAATATGAATATGTGTGTAGTCTTTATAAAAACATATGTGTGTCTCTGTATTAATTTGTTTAATTCAGGTTTATATAACTGGAGGAATCCATAGCAAGAAGACATGTTATACTTCTGAGTTCATGTATTTCATTATTTTATATTTTGAGTACATTTATTATTTTAATAATTTAAAAAATACTGTAAATGAAAAAGCAAAAGAATATTTTAAAGAAAATAAATGCTATTTTAAAGGATTATTATAGGATTTAAATATGATATGCATAATTAGACCTTTGTAATCTAGCATCCTTCGTGTTTTCCACAGCATGACATTTAAACATAGGATTGTTCACATATTACATAGTGTCCTTTTGTAATATACATATCTATGATACAGTCTTATGGTCCCTCTTTTATAATCATTTAACTCTTATTTATTCTGAAAACTGATTTATCATCAGAATTCTGCTTGCAAACATATATCATATTAGTTGTGTTTCGGTTGCACTTTCACTCTTAAAAAATAACTTACTAGTTTTTGAAAAAATAAGTAGAAGAATATCCTTTGTATAATCTTAATAGACAAGAGCTACATTTCAGTTAAATATCAGACTATTCTAATTTTTATGTCCTTGCATGTAAGTTTTTAATAAAAATATGCTTTAAAATATCATAATATTGAGTAGATAGATATTACTTAAAATATAAACATATCTAATTGTATTTTCTATATTTTCATTTAACATGTTTGACAAATCAACTTGGAAAAGAGCAGTGGGAGAATGTCCTAGCAGATAACAACCATCTGTGTAGGATCAAAATGTCCAATCCAGAGGGCATATATGTTCATGAAGATTAAGATACTGAATTAAAAATAACTTAGTCTTTTAAACAATCAAGAACTATGGATATAGTTCTTTATATCACAAAATTCATGTTTCTGCAGAGTCATAGACAAGTTAGAAGTAGAGCACACTTTACTAACCAGTGGACAAGTTAGCCTTTGTGCATTGGGTGTGAATTTGTGATAAAAGATTACAAATATCTAATCTCTCTTTGTTGACAAATAAAAATGGCTCATGAGCTTTGGTAACTGGCTAGGAACACATCTGTTGAACAAACAACATCCTGGCCTCTCTGTTAGTCTCTTCCTGCCGTCCATTCTCTGAAAGTCATCCAGGGCCCGGCGGTCACTTCCCTTATGTCCACCAACTGTGCCTCCTTTGCCCCAGTGGGTTTCACTCCTGAGAAGACACATCACTCAATGTCTGAATGGTTTGATTTAAGGCTTTCTTTCCTCTGTAAAAATCTCTCTAAACCATAATGTTTACTTCTTTATGGAACAAAATGAATGGAAATTAGGACTGACACAGTGGTTTTCATGGCAAATGTTATTACAAATATGATGATGTGTAAAGTTCATTAAGCGGTGCTCATTTAAAGTTCAAATGCTAATAGATGCTGGATTTTCACAAAGCCAAGCAGAGGCCTTACTGGACTCCTGGGTTCTATTCAAGGTCATGGATCTGGTTTGTTGGGCCATAGTCACTTATATGGCTTTAACCTAAATCTAGTGGGTTTTTCCGTCCATCCGTAAAAAATTAGGTTAATAACACGTTTATTTGTAAAGTGCTTCGGTATGCTCAGAGTAAAAAAGTCACAAGTGCAAATATTGTTAGTATTGTATTTATTAATTGCTGAGGATGGCTTCGGTGCACCTTTGCTATTTAAAGATCCTGCTTGCAGCTGTGAAAACATTATGCTTAACACAGCAATTACCAGTGGTGTTTGATGCAGAACTCACAGGGAAGACAGCTGCTGGAGGGGCCATTTATTAGGAGCAGAGTGAGAAGGGAAAAGAAATTACAGGCATTATTTTTAAAGTAAGGGGTAATTATATATGTTATCATGTTATAAGTTATACATTAAGAGTGTGTACATATGTATATATAAATGTACACGTGTGTGTATATATATGTATACATTTAACACTCCCATATCTGTGGTCAAAGAAAGAGGACTGAGATTTTTTGTTTTGTTTTATTGCTGTCGATTTCTTGCCTTTACCAGCTTCCCCTAGGCGTATAAATTCCCTTCCTTTCAACCAAGCTTGCTTTGTGTACATGTGTTACTGCACCTTTGTTTCTCGATAAAGATGAACATATAATATTATAATAAAAGAAGGGAGAAACGCTAAAGACAGCAAGTATCAGAAATACATGTCTTTGTGAAAATTATATCTTCTCCTCTTTTGTTCCTCCAAGCCTAATAGAGCTGGTTCTTGTTCACTTTGGTAACGGAGAGGTTAATAGTGTTTCTCTTCACCTGTATTTTTCATTTTACTGATCCTCTCTGGCAATGTGTTATCTTACTAACTATACCCAAATTAACTTATAGTCATGCACGTTTATTGCCAATTTTTCCGAGATGGTGTGTGTGGGTTCTCTGGGCTTCCTACCATCAGCACTTGTGTTGCTACTTATGGCAGCACGTGGACGGTCAGAAGGTAAGACCCTGCCATGAAGGTGCAGTTAATGTGCCTCCTTCTTGGTTTTCACCTCCAGCCAAATTAAAACTCCTCTATAAAGTTTCCTTTAGTGGAAACAAAGCAAGGTTTCACATACAGGGAGGTTATGATTAGTAAAATAAATTCCTTATTTGCGAAAAGAAACGAGAGGGAGAAATGGAAAAAGGGATGGATTTACAATGTCCAGCTTATTGATGACTTTTCTGCTGCTTCTTCTTTCAATTGAGTCCTTCATCTTTCATTTTTCTTTCTTCTATTTTTTTTTTTTCATTTTCTCTTTTATTCTCCTCTGCCTTCTTCTTCCTCTTGACTGTGGAGTTCTATTTGGGTCACTTAACTGATAAGAAAGAAAGTCATCTAAGGAATGTGGCAGCCAGTAAATGGCAATAAAACCATGACAAACTGAAGCGAGTATACAGATTATTTAGATAAATTAAAAATAAGTCAATATGCAACAGAAGTGACACATTGATTATTTACATCAACCAAATTAAACACCATCCATAACATGTTTTACTTTGGTTTTATGGACTTTCAAATAGCAAACTCTTGCAAATATGATATTATCAAGCTGTTCATTTTTAACCTCACTTGAGAGGGTTAATAATACTATGTCACATTATCATCCTTGGTCCACAGAAAGACTTTTTTCTTATTTCATGTATTCCCTTTAACTCATATACTCCACTTGTCTCCCTGCCTAGTTCCCATTCTGCTATAAACAGTCTTTTTATTCTTGTCTTTGTTTTCTTTGTGTTCTTATGAAAATGTACAATGGCATTATGTTATTAAACATATCTTGTTGCTTATGTTTAATTCACTGAGAACTCTGATTTTTAAGATCCATGTGTTGGCTCAGGTAGATTTCTAATGTAATGCTTCTAAGAGTAACATCTTTTAAAATGGAATGAGTTTGATTTGGGAAGGCAGCAGGCAACTAAGCTACTTGGGTATCAGTTTGATACTTTCAAATATTGTTAGAGTAGATTTGTGTAACCTTTGCCTTAGGATTAGTACAGCCTTACTACAAGGTGTGATCCTTTTGGGGTCTCTACAGAATATCATATTTGTTCAATTAATTCTCTTTTATCTGGCAGGTGGAACTTGAACATCTTCAAGCCCCATTTGAATTTGGGAAGCATTTTATCTTAAATCACCCTAGTTACTGTTCTTTCCCCTGAATTTGTTCTTTTTCAGGTCTTATGGATTCTTATCTTATGCATATACCTCTAAGTATTTACTTAAAAATCAGGATAACCCCCACATAGATTTCTGGAGCTCTTTATTTGTATAGCTTCCTCCTCTCTAGTAATCTGCTTCACAAATTCCAGCTTTTGAGCTCCCTAGAGTCTGAAATCTGTCCCTTTTGTCACTTCCTGTTTTCAATTTCTGAAAACACTCATTTCATTTTTTTTTTCAATTTTCTATCAAAGGAAGGTAATTACAGTACCATTTCTTCCGTTGGGCCAAAAGTGGACATAAGAAGTAAGTTTGGATTGTTTATCCTTTCTGCTTAGTTAATGTCCCTTAATTATAAAAACTTTAACTTTTCAAATACAGAAGAAAAACTCCAAATTGTAAATGTAAATTGCTTTCCAGGATGCTGCAAAAGCAAACTAGTACAAATTTAGGGCATATTAACTAATCTAGGATAATTCATCTAATATTAGCTTAATAAATTTGCATGAGTCCATCCCTAGTGACTTGGTTTCTTCAAAGGAAACTATACATAATATTAGATTACCAGCAGATTAAATACCTGACCTTTAAAATGCCGTAAAAAGCTGGGCATTGGCAACTAGATCATGTGTTATGTCAATTAATAATATACCCATGAGGTATTTATTTATTATCAACTTATAGAAAGCAAAGAATTACAGATAACTCTTGTTCTTGGACACTCATGGTCCAACGTGGAGGGAGGAAACCTGGTAAGCAAGTACTTACATCTTTTTTGTTTTTAAATATTTTATTTATTTGACAGAGAGAGAGAGAGTACTCAAGCAGGGGCAGTGGCAGAGGGAGAGGGAGCAGCGGGCTCCCCACCGAGCAGGGAGCCTGATTTGGGGCTGGATCCCAGGACCCTGGGATCATGACCTGAGCTGAAGGCAGATGTTTGACTGAGTCACCCAGGCACCCCAAATACATACATCTTTAAAAACTCTAAACATCATATAAATAAATCAATTACATAAGTAAAATATAACTGTACTTAGGAGTGTGTAGAAATCATTTACACAGTTTTAATAAATCTTTATGGAATACTGGCATTAATCTGGGCCCTGAATTCCAGAAAGGATTTTTACACATCTGGAAAAAAAGGAAGGAAATTGGTGCTGGTAGATAAAAAGGAAAGAAACAATGTTTTCATGAACCACAAACATAATTGTAAAGAGGCACAAAAGAATATTCCATTGAGAAGATCATTGTAATTAAATCAGAATCTGTAGGGTATCACAAAAGATGAAGATTAAAACATAAATGAATGACAACTGTAGAGTGTATTGTTATTAAGATTATGAACTTTACAGTGTAAATTCAGATTTTAATTTTTTTTCCAACATGTATGGGACAAAAGTTTGAGAAAATGAAATTTACATTTCTGAAGTCTCACTATCGTCATCTGTAAAAATCTCCACCTAACACCTTGCAAGGTTGTTTTTTTCTCATCAAATGAAACAATGTAGGTTCAAACCTACTGAATTTTGAACATGTTCAAGAAGGTAAATGTCCTGGTGAAAATTTTGATTTAGAATCATAGTCTAGAAGTTTGCAAATGATAGATTCCAATAAAGAATGGAGGAAATAATGGAACGAGATGTCTTTTGAAAGATTCCCCCTATTAGATAATAGGGCATAACCTGTTTACTTAGAAAGAAAAAAAATGACAGGAAGAGTCTTTCAGGGTTTAGACCCTGAGCTTAGAAGAGATGATACAGTAGTGGGTTAGTCCACTGTGACTCTAAATGGATTTAAGAAAGTATGATGGATCAGTGTAATGTATTTAAATTGTGATTATAGTAAAATTGCTTAAACTTTCCCATTATGTGAGGTATGGGTCAGATCCACAAATTTAAAAGTAATAAGAAAGATTAGCTACAATTAAGATCAGTTTTCTTATTCCTTTCTTATTTTCATGAATATTAACAAAATTTAGCTCTTCTAAGCAGTGCTTTTAAAAGTAGGAAACATGGGGTGCCTGGGTAGCTCAATTGGTTAAGGGTCTGACTCTTGATTTTGGCTCAGGTCATAATCTCAGGATTGTGAAAGTGAGCCCCACATTGGACTCCATGTTCAGCACAGAGTCTGCTTGGGATTCTCTCTCTCTCCCCCTCTGCCCTCCCCCCTGTTAGTGCTCTCTCTCCATCACTCTCTAAAATAAATAAATAAATCCTTTTAAAAAAGTAGTAAGCACACCTGATTTGAGCATTCGTTTTTTTTTTTTTTTTTTTTTTCATATAAGGAATGGAAAAAATAAAAACTACAGCATCTGGAGAATGTTAAATGAGACAGACAGAGCTTTTTATTAAAAAGCTTAGACTTTAGGGGCGCCTGGGTGGCTCAGTCGTTAAGCGTCTGCCTTCGGCTCAGGTCATGATCCCAGGGTCCTGGGATCGAGCCCCACATCGGGCTCCCTCCTCAGCGGGAAGCCTGCTTCTCCTTCTCCCACTCCCCCTGCTTGTGTTCCCTCTCTCACTGTGTCTCTCTCTGTCAAATAAATAAATAAAATCTTTAAAAAAAAAAAAAAAAGCTTAGACTTTAAAATCTGTACAATATAAATGAATAAGACCATATATTAACCACTTTTTAAAAAAGATTTTATTATTTATTTATTTTATGGGGCGCCTGGGTGGCTCAGTCGTTAAGCGTCTGCCTTCGGTTCAGGTCATGATCCCAGGGTGCTGGGATCCAGCCCTGCGTTGGGCTCCCTACTCAGCAGGAAGCCTGCTTCTCCCTCTCCCACTCCCCCTGCTTGTGTTCCTGCTCTCGCTATCTGTCTCTCTGTCAAATAAATAGATAAATCTTAAAAAAAAAAAAAAAGATTTTATTATTTATTTTAGAGAGCGAGAGAGCACGTGAGTGAGTAGGAGGAGGAGCAGAGGGAGAGGATCAAGCAGACTCCACGCTGAGTGGGAAGCCTGACATGGGGCTCAATCTCATGACCCTGAGATCAGGACCTGAGCCAAAACCAAGAGTCTGTTGCTTAACCAACTGAGCCACCCAGGGGCCCCATGTATCAATTACTTTTTAAAATTAGTTTCCTACATATTTGTTCTGTATTATTTGTGTTTTTTAGACTATTTATATATCCCCTCCAATTTTCTCCCCTATTTTCTTTGAGTAATCATTTTTAACTCCAATAATAATAAATTTCAATCTACATTCAAGTTAAATGCTGTGTTGCGGGGGGAACATCAGATTAATTCTGGCTGAGAGGGTTGGTGCTATCTCTGCCCTTACTTATGCTTGTTTTCATTTCTCCCTTTAAATTTATTCTCCATATTATCATTGTTAATGATTTTTTACACTACCTGGAAAATGGTAGTATAAAAAAAACAATGTATTTTTACGGGGCACCTGGGTGGCTCAGTTGGTTAAGCAACTGCCTTCGGCTCAGGTCATGATCCTGGAGTCCTGGGATCGAGTCCCACATCGGGCTCCCCCTTCTCTGTGGGGAGCCTGCTTCTCCCTCTGCCTCTGCCTGCCACTCCCCCTGCTTGTGCTCATTCTCTGTCTCTCTGCCAAATAAATAAATAAAATCTTTAAAAAAAAAAAAAAAAAAAAACAATGTATTTTGAACTGTTCCTCCTACCCCCAAGTCATTTTGCCCAAATTGAAGACATAGCCAAGCTAGCCAAAAACATGACTATACTAATAAGTATTTTCAGCCAGTTTTCAGATGCCTAAATTCCTCTTCTAAATATGGCCTTACATATGCAGAATGATCATGTGAATACCTATAAATCAGAGCGAAATGGGAAATAATTTAAAGAGGATATTTACAGAAGAGGTCATCCAATAAGTGAAGACTCTCAGAAAGGAATAGATGTCCAAAATCATCAGCAATCGTTGTCGGCACTCATTGTCCTAAAGTCTCCTTTAATCTGATAATAATAAGCTACTCCAGTTTTCTTCTAATGCATGTATACTTATGATTCATATATTATTTAATTTTGCCTTGCACATATTATTCCAGCCTACCTAACCTTTGTCAAATGACCGCAAGTGGTGTACACCACAGATGGAAGACCTCAGCCCACCTACAGCTATGTATATCTGTGTGTCAGTTTGTTCTTGTTAGCTTGCCAGAATCCACATTTTTGCAGGGGTGGTTTGTAGGCGGGTGGTAACACACAGATGTTTTACTTAAAACAGAAAGTATAATCCAAAGACTGAATAAATGCACTTCAACACTGGGGATAAGAATACAAATAACAGGGATTGGAAAAAATTTTACTTTTGTGTGGTACATACTTCAAAAAAGCTAAAAGGACATTTAAATAATTTTTAGTCAGATTAGGTGATTCACACGCTCGGCAATTTATTCTATTTTGGAGAAAAAAAATATGAAGTTTGTTTTGGGTTGTTTCTAACAAGATTTACATTCAAATATACATGATGAGTGGCCAAATGCAATTCAAAATCTTCCTGTTGCGGATGACTTTGAAGAATAATTCTACAGATATCATATGTGATGTTAGCAACCTTTCATCACAATTACATAGAGCTATGTGGACGCAAAATTGGGTTCATTGTTTTGTTTGCTGACAGAAAATATGAAACTTGAAGTTCATGTTAACAGTCATAGTCTATGATGTCATTTGTATTTATAAAGTGATAGTACTTTGAATTAAAATAATACAATACAGATGATGATCTAGATAGTACGGATTTTGGTAGCTCTCGTCATTTTGTCCAGAATATCCTTATATACCAATTTTCTTGTTCGGTGGACTAGATTAGAAGTCAAAAGTACAGGACTGACCAGAATTATCTACAAAGAGGAATAGTTCACAACCTCAAATCAGCAAAAATCACATCAACTCAAAATCACTCCAAATACTTAACCTATTCTCTAGCTGAGAGTTAAAACAGAACATATGTTGGAGAGATGAAATACGAAGGCAGAGACAAGACCCTGCTGTACTGCCATTCAGGCCTTTCCAGTCAGACACGGAATGAGAGGGCAGTCTTTTTTAAAAAGTTGTTAAGTTAAAATGTTTTCTTTAGTGAAAAAGTTCTGTTCTGATTATAAAAGTCATATATACTTATTATGTAACATTTGGAAAATGCAGAAAAATAAATTTTAGATTACCGGTAATCCAAACATCCAAGATAATGTGGTTGAACAGTTTAATGCAATACTTCATTGCTTTGCTATGTGAATGTAAAAAAATAATTTATTTATAGCTTTTATTACATGTATATGAGAGAAATCAAAGTACCAAAATTATTTGTACTTCTGTATAAAAAATCAAATTTGTATTGGGTGTTCAATATGAAATTAAAAAATGACATCCCGTACCTAATAATTGTCAATACATGGTAATTGTACATATATATATTTGCTCTGAAATTAAAATTTTATTTCTTACAGCACTTTAAGACTTGAGTCAACAAGATTAGTATTTCCTGTTTCTGAATCTTGTATGGCATTAGATTTGTCCAAATATGTATGTCATTGTACAAAAGCAATTTTCTTCTCTTTACTTTTATCTCAAATACTCATAAATAAATTCATTTAAGATGTTCACCATGTTTTCCACATTGTAAAAGTACATGATATTATTTTGCTAATTTTCTCTTTTTTTCATAATTTATTCTTTGTATATACGTAACTGTGAAAAATGATATAAAATTGGAAATTATATATATATATGTACATAAGGATTTAATGTTAGAGGTATTGTGCATATATATATATATGCATACATATATATATTTAGCATTTCGCAAATGCTCAGTTAAAATAGCAAAGAATTACATAGACTCATCAGTTGGAAGTGAAGGAAATATTAGAATGAGACATTTTTGATGAACAGAACAAAACATTTTAAAAATAATAAAAAGTGACAACCTTAGATGTGTAAAACATTAAGTCAAACAGATTTTAGCAACCAAGGATGCAATGTTAGTGAATTTTCTCTGTCCCTGATTTTACAGTGTTTTTAAAGTTACTGTTAGGAAATTGTCTTAAATTTCTAAGATTAATCCATGATTTTTAACACTCCCTATAGTGTCTACCCATTACTATAAACTATTCCTCTTTGTAGATAATTCTGGTCAATTGTGTACTTTTGATTTTTCTGACTTGTAGAAGGATAACATAGCCAATTTTGGAAGGTCAAAAAGTTGAGAAAATAAAGGTTAATTTCATAACAGTCACTAAGGATTTTATTTATGTCCTTTGAAAGCCACTATCAGGTGATGGAATTTTTATATGGATAAATAATAAAGATATACTAGAAAACTCTACTCTTCTTGCTGCTATGAAAATTCCCCAAACTAACCCACCTTAGGTATTATAGAATTACACCATGAAAAGGATTCCTAAATTATTTTTAAAGATACTTCCAACTGGTTCAGTTCTAACTGGTCTCACAAAAGTGACTTAAATATCTGTTTCAGATTGCAAACAAATTTTGTTCTGCAAGGATAAAGGCAAAAGGCAGATTGATGACTTAAGATGACCTATTCATTTGGAGTATTTAATTTTAAAACACCTACATTTAACCTACTGAGGAGATAAGGCTGTGACTCTACAATAAACTTATCACAAATAACAATCATTATTTACTTTCTTTTTAAACACTTCAGGCATTATTTAACTATATGTTTGTATACTCTAGTAGTAGTAGATGACATCTAACACTTAGGAAAGTGCAGAAACTGGTATAATTGAAAGCAAACTAATTGAAAGCAAATACTAAATTTTACATTAAAGTAAATAGATATTGAAACCAGGTCTAATGTTTTTTTTTCATATTTTCCTGTATTGTAAGCCACATATTTAAACATTAAAGATTCAAATCTAAATCTTCTAATTATTTCTTTTTCAGATTTTTATGTTAATCATATTTTTGAATGCCTATGAACTAAGGTTAAACTAAAATAAAATCAGTCATTTTTTTTTTTCCTGTCACTTTAGATGTAAAAAGATTCCAGTGAAAAGTTAAGATATAACAAGTGAAACTGGGAGAATTTATTTTTTAATATAAAGCATATGTATGCTTTTTCTCTTAAGTATCAAAACACATGCTTCTAGCCATTATTACATATGATCCAAAGGATAATTTTCTCCTTAGCCTCTTGGAAATTATAATAGATTTATATATAAGTTATACAGGAAGTTATGTCCAGAATTAGCCTACAACAAATTTTAACTCATTAACAACATATTGGCTATGCTACTAAAATTAAATTTAATGCTTTGAACAAAAGTACTATAGACAAAAATAAAATTTATGCAAAGTAGACAAATTGAGAAATTGTGATGATGTAGATGCAAACTTGAAGGCTAAATTTAATGTAAACATACCCAAATCATTAACAAACTTCTTTGACAATGTTTTGACAACAGAGGGAGGTATATTCTAGCTTTGTATTGAGGAAATAAACAAACAAAACCTCTAGCAAATCAGATATAAAACATTACATAGACATGGCATAATACCCTCCTCAATAGGGTTAATTCTTTTGTAGTATTTAATTATTTTAACTCAATGAAAAATATATAGTTATTGAAAATTATGAGTACATTCAGTATATAAGACTAAGGTTTGTCATATATATATATATATATATATATATATATATATATTTGGAGTATTTAATTTTAAAACACCTACATTTAACCTACTGAGGAGATAAGGCTGTGATAGTAGGTGTATATATATATACACCTCAAGGCCCAAAATATAGCACTCCAGGAGCAATTACTTTCCAAAGGGACACAGATGTAACACAATTTAATATTGAAGGAAAGGGAAATACTACAAAAGAAATGCAAGCCTTGTGTAAAAAGTACATACGTAGAGGGAGATGTAATCACTTCACCAGAAGCACTAGGAATTTCTGTGAAGAGATGTCAAATAAAAGTATCAGTATTTCAGTAAGTAGAGGATGGCACAAGAATCTGAGCATATATAAGTAAAGAGAGTAAATATATAAAGAGAGTAAACAAACAAGGAGGGATGGTTACCAGGTGTCAAACATGTGGTTATACACTTTACATACCCTGTCATCTAATCCCTACAAAAATTATTCGAGGTAAACAGCATCTCCATTTAAAAAAGGATGAGTTGACACCACTTACAACTTCCTTTGAGTCATGGTAGAGCCCATTTTTATAACAATTTAAGCAATCTATTCTTTTTTTTAAAGATTTATTTATTTACTTTAGAGAGAGCGAGCACTAGAGCAGAGAGAGCGGCAGAGGGAGAGAGGGGGAGAGAAGCAGACTCCCCACTGAGCGGGTAGCCCTGGAGGGGTTTGATCTCAAGAACTTGAGATCAGGACCTGAGCCAAAACTAGGAGTCCAATGCTTAACTGACTGAGTCACCCAGGTGCCGCAAGCAATCTATACTTATAAACAGAAGAAAGCAATATTCTGGATCTTGTGCTGATAGGCTAACTTTGGGCATCATTTCAGAACCAGCCAGCCTTTTTATCAAGCTAGGTCTGCAGTGATACATGTAAATCTAATTTGTTTTTCACTTTTTACCTGGACATGTGTAACTTTAGAGAATTCCTGATCAGTTTATGAACTTAGGTGATTTTTTGTCAAACTAGAAGAAAATAAAAGTAAATATGAGAACAAAACCAAATTCAGTGTAATTAAATGTTCAAAATCTGACGCATGTACTTATGCTTTAAGGGCACTGTGTGACATGGCTTATATTAGGGTATATAAAAAATAAGAGGAAACATGCAAGTTATTTTTAAATGAACACACATATTAAAAAAAGGTAATAATTGATTCAAACAAGAATGCTTAAACCTGATCTTTTATTTTGAGAAGAAATAGTAGAAAAGCATCCAGTGCATATTTGTCTTATGGGATCTCCATTTTCTCCAGCTTTACTATAGAATAAGGATGGTCCTTTCTATAGGGAATTAATAAGTTAAACTATTGAAGTTTAAGACCATCTTAAATGTTCCTTTTTACCCAATGTTAATTTGTAAACCAAATTATAAACTATTTCAAAGATTTGTAAAAAAAAAAAAAAAAAAAAAAGAGCAAAAAGAGATGAAATTTTTAAAGCATATGGAGGGGTAAGAATATTCTAATTTTCTCCTCACTGGTATAAATATTGCGTTTCCTTGAGGCTGTACATAAAGAACTCTGTTCCAACTCCAGTGATTTTTAAAAGTAACCAATTTGGCTTCTAACTAGATATATGACCTTGAGAAAATAATTCAAACTCTTAGATACTCATTTCTTTCATATGTAAACAGCTAGAATTGAAATATATATTTCTTAAGCCCCAATCAACTTTAACATTCTGCTGGAAGCAGATGTTTTCTTGACTTACAACTGTTATAGCATTGAAGGAAAGATACACAGTTATGGTAGACTGATTAGAGTATAACTAGCTTGGTAGGAACACATAAAATTTGAAACCAAATGTACAAACATTGCAACTAGTTTCTGGATATTGGAAACCCTATTTAATATATTATTTAATATATGCTGTTTTCCTTTAATGGACAAAAATCAAAATCTATAGGCTTATCGATCAACCTTTTTAAAAAGCAAGTAAAATATGTGTTTCTATTTGATCATTTTATTACTTCCTTTTGCTACTCAACATGATCAGAAGGATAGAATAGTCTCAAAGTCTGAAACAGTGTAACTTACTGTAAGTAAATTCTGACAGTTATATACATATATATATTCTTCTATATTGAAATAATTTTATTGTTCACATGCTTATTTATCATTCTCTGCCATATACACATATGTAAATTATTCTTGTTACTGAGTCTTGCACCTCCCCATCTAATACTTGTAATTAACTCTATTATTTCTACAGTTAAGAAAAACTGTGTTTTAAATGACCTAAGTATTTCATTCAACACTATTAGACAACATATAGTCAATAATCACTGGTAAATTTTTGAAAGCATGTTTGAGAATTTATAGGTTATATATGTTATAGAATATATATATCTGTACATGTATCTATTTATATATAAAATCGTAAGGTGCTATATATATTCATTAAAAAATATGTAGTCTACCTGATGACAATATTTATCAGAATACCAGGAAGTAAGTTGCAAGATACCAGGTGGAAACACTTCCCTATAGTGCAGTTGCAGTGCAATGTCAGTCAGGAACCACTGTCCTGACCCTGCTTTTCCCTTGACTCCATGTCATACTCTCAGTGCTGTCCACTGTGAACAGACTAGTTGGTTTCCCATTTCCATCTTAGCTTTGATGATTAGCCATTTTCTCCCAGCTCTAGCAATGTGTCTGAGTCTGTTAAACTACTTCTAATCACATACTCTCCTATGTGCATTCAATGAAAATTCTGTGATTGTCACCCAAAACAATAACATAAACAAAATTATCTTCCTAATTTGATGGTTTAGAACTCAAACACAAAATATAATTGACCACAGTATTTTTTTCAAGGTGTCTAACTTAGAGGATTTTAGTTTATCTTTAAGGTACAAATGTCTCAAAAATCTTTAGACTGCAACAATATCTCTACCTCTCATATTTGTGCATGTTTAAGGAAGCATTTCTTCAAACTCTAAGTCGTTGTATAAGAACTATAAATAAATTGAACCCACAAAAACACAGTTACATGTATGAATATGTGAGTAAATTATGGAATAAATCAATGAACTATTAGATATATGTTGGGCTTTTTCATTCTACTGTTTTTGACTCTCTTTGATTTTTTTAATATACTGCATTTTGTGTAATTTCTTCAGATTTCTCAGTTTACCAATCTCCTCATCTGCTATATTCTAATTAATCCATGAGTTGTTTTATATTAATGATTATTTTACGCTTGGAATTTCAATACAGCTCCTTTTCAGTTCAGCATATGTGTATATGATGTTTGTATTTGTGTTTCCGTTCTTTTGCTTTTTTTTGTTGTTTTTCTTTTATATTTTAATCATTTAATCATATTTATTTTATATTATCTTACAGATTTTTATCTCTTAGTCTTGGAATTGTGATGGCCTTATTTGGCTAATCTGCTATCCTTCCTTATGGAGAATTGCTTCTTTATGCAGTTGCACATTTTTTTATTGTTGAATTCATTCTCAGTGGGAGATTATACTTTATGAGATTCCAATATATTCCTAAAATAAGGAGATATCTCTAGAGAGTGGTTTTGCCCTTGTTTTTGCCCCAGGGTTTTTTTTTTTTTTTTTTAAACATTTTTATTTTATTTTTTTGACAGAGAGAGACACAGCGAGAGAGGGAACACAAGCAGGGGGAGTGGGAGAGGGAGAAGCAGGCTTCCTGCTGAGCAGGGAGCCCGATGCGGGGCTCGATCCCAGGACCCTGGGATCATGACCTGAGCCGAAGGCAGACGCTTAACGACTGAGCCACCCAGGCGCCCCTGCCCCAGGGGTTTTACTTGTTTTTCTGATATTATTTCATGTCCTAGATTCCAACATCATGTGGACTGGAAAGTCTGTCCATATATACATGCCTGATGTTGGCATGGAGTTTCTATTAGTGGAAGTGTTTTCCTCATTCACAACTCCATATAGAGTCAAGCTTTCCTACACCAGAAAACAGATTATAGCTTTTCTTTGTTTGTATAGCTCTGTGAATTCAGCTGGACTGTGGACTTTGTGAAGTGACAACTCCAATTTCTAGCTTCTAAAGACTTTATCAGTATACAATATTTCTCTGGGCTTTTCAGAGCACCAATTCACACAATAATTGCTCAGTGACAGCCCTCTGTCAAGAACTGTGAAAGATTACAGATTTTACCCTACTTTCAAATTATCAAGGCAGCCTGCCACAATTTCATGGATGCTGGCAAAAGACATAAGACTCATGGACCAGAGGTAAAGGATAGTCTACTGTTCACAACAATAGCAGTAAACAGAGTATCAGTATTTTCTTGTGCTGAATTACCACCCCTCAAATCCCACAAGAAAATGCAGAGGTCCAGGTGAAACCTGCATACTTAGTAGGGATATTATAGGAGAAGGACTATGAGTTTATGGATCCTGAATCTTTTATAATGAGCAACTAGCATACCTGACTTTTTCGCAAAAGGCACTATCTTTATCTTCCAAGGCTTTAACCAAATCTGCCCTTTCCTACAGAGGGAAACACCATCTCTGTCTTCCAAGGCTGTTTGCCATACAGCTATCCTTCAAAATATAAGAACAAAATGACAGTTTCTCCCTCAAAAGACATGCCCTAATGTGAGAAATCCATAGGGAATGTTTTCCAACACTTTATTTCTACACCCTAGAAATTTATGATTTTTTTAATAGTTCTACACAGTCAATCATTTTGTAGTTAAATTTTAACCAGAATTTCTACATGTTTGAAATGGGAAGAGAGTAGTCCATCTTATTTTATGGCTGCATGTGTTACCTAGTTACTTGTCTCTTTCAAAAATGATATTTTGGCTGGAAAAAAATTTTAGGTTTAAAATTATTTTCCTGATCACATTGATATTATTCTATTCTCTTCTGCCATTTTTATGGATAACAAGAAAAAAATCTGTGATTTTAATGTTCTTGTATTATAAGTAAGCTGCTTTTTTTGTTTATCCCTTTGGTACATTTTAAGATTATCTCTGATTGTAGATAGTATGCATCTATACTCCAATGTTCTTTAATGTTCTAGTTATATCAATGTTCTAGTTACAATACAACTAGATGTGTTGTTACGTCTAGTTACAACTAGAACATTCACAACTAAAATGTTAAACTTGTCCTTAGAGTGTCTCATTTCATTTTAGATCTCTATGTGGATGCTAATAAAACCAAATTATCAATCATCTCACTTTTATGTGTCCTGGACACATTATATAAATCAACTTCATTAGTTAATCACTTGGTAAAAAACCACTTATGCCACTATACTCCACAGATACTAATAAAACTTTTGAGGAACTGAGGACAGTTGAATTACCTGGGTCTCTCTATTTAACATCAATTATTCTCTGATATCATTCTTGTAGTCTGGGTCATTGTCACCAAAAGAATTATAATCCTGTTTTAGAGGCAGACTTACTATTTTCATAATTGTGATCATTACAGAGTATTTATGCTATCATAAGTAACGTGCTGGGTACTGTTGGACTTAAGGCACAATGACTGCATCTCAGAAATAAAATCCTGCTCCTACTACTTTAATTGGACTTTAGCCAAGTGTGTTTGTGTATGTATTTGTGTATTAGACATTATAATAAAATATAGAAATGCAAATTTAATATATTTATAAACATGTTAAGTTTAAGAAACTTTAAGATCTTCATGAAGATGTAATGAGAATATATTCTGAATTTAATTCTTAATTTCCTAAAGTTTCTAAAAAGGCTCTATTCCAGACCTGCCCATAGCCTCTAAATATGACTATGAGTAGTGTTCAGTTTCAAAGAAAATATATTAATGGCATTTTGATACAAATTATATTTTATGCCTTTTCCAAAAGAAAATTCCATGGCATTCTCTCATACTTAGTTGTAAAAGTTTCATAAATAATGGTTTACTCTAAACTGGTGTTGATAATAACTTTGTTTTTCATTTATCTAGATGACATTACTTAGCCTTATGGAGAATTTTGCTTCCCCCCGCCCTGCAAACCCACCATTAAGCCAATTTCTCTTTCACCAGACTGATTAAAATGGAATTCTCCTCAGTAGAGCATATTACTTTAAGGTCTATTCTATTACTAGGACATTCGCTGGATTCACCTATATATTTCCCTTGTGACCTTTCTTTCTTCATCTTTCTGAATATATTAATGATTGTTTTGCAGTGTTAAGCCTTGATTACATAGGATACTGCTCTCCTACTAATCCTGCAGCTTTAACATGTGAAACTGTACAGGATTTTCTCTTGTTATAGTTTTCCTGATAGGTCATACAAAATTGTTAGAGGTCTGTTCTTGTTGAACCCCCAAATAATAGTCAAAGTGTTTGGAGATAGGAAATATATGGAAATCACCTTATTTCTCCAGTTATCATTATGAAACTCTGTTAAATTGTCTTTTTTACTTTCTATTTTCTCTAGATGCCATCTAATATTTCTTTCTCCTTTATAAGAATTGCATTTTGATCAAAACAAGATGTAATATACATACAAATGAATATACATTTCACACTGTAGAGTTAAATTTCTATCACTTGCAAGTAATACTCAATTCAATCATTATATGCCAATTGAGTACAACCGTTAATCTTTCTCTTTGGAGCTAAATAATATTTTATTGTCTGGGGCGCCTGCGTGGCTCAGTCGTTAAGCATCTGCCTTTGGCTCAGGTCATGATCCCAGGGTCCTGGGATCGAGCCCCACATCGGGCTCCTTGCTCAGCGGGGAGACTGCTTCTCCCTCTGCCTCTGCTGCTCCCCCTGCTTGTGCTCTCTCTCTCTCTCTCTCTGTTAGGTAAATAAATAAAATCTTAAAAAAAATAATATTTTATTGTCTGATAGTAACACAGTTTATTTATTCATTCACATACTGAATGATATCTTGGTTGCTTCCACATTTTGGCAATTATGAATAAAGCTGTTGTAAACATTTATACACAGGTTTTTGTATGGACGTGTTTTCAACTCATTTGGGTAAATACCAAGTTGCACAATTACTGGATAGTATGGTAAGAGTATGTTTAGTTTTATAAGAAACTGTCTTTGAAGGTGGTTGCAACATTTTGTATCCCACCAACAATGAATGAGTTTCTTTTGCCCACATTCTTATTAACATTTGGTGTTGTCAGTATTTTAGTTTGTAGTCATTCTAATAAATATGTAGTGTTCATTGTTATTTTAATTTTTAATTCCCTAATGCCATATAATGTGGAACATCTTTTCATATGCTTATTTTCCACCTGCATATCATCTTTGATGAGGTGTCTGTTCAGATATTTTTCCCATTTTTTAATTGGTCTGTTCACTTTCTTATTATTGAGTTTTAGGTGTTCATTATATATAATGGATTGCAGTTTTTTCAGACATGTCTTTTGCAAGTATTTTCTCCCAATTTGTGGCTTATTCTCTCATTCTCTTGACAATGTCTTTGCAGAGCAGAAGTTTTTAATTTTAATGAAGTTTAACTTATCATTTATTTCTTTCATGGATAGTCTCTTTGGTGTTCCTTAAAATCCACTGCCAAAATCCAAGATCATCTAGATTTTCTCCTATGTTATCTTCTAGGACTTTAATAATAGTTTTACCTTTTATATCTTAATCTGTGATCCGTTTTAAGTTAATTTTTGTGAAAGGTGTAGTGTGTCTAGACACATTTTTCCCCTTATAGATGAAGATTTTATTTTTTAGAGCAGATTTAAGTTCACATAAAAATTGAGAGGAAGGTATGAAGAGTTCCTATTTACCCATTTCCTCTACCCATGCATAGCTTCTTCCATTACCAATATCCCCCACCAGAGTGGCATATTTGTTGCAATAAATTAATCTATACTGACAAAATCATAATCATCCGAAGTCCATAATTCGCATTAGGGTTCACTCTTGGAATTGTACATTTATGGGTTTGAACAAATATATAATGACATGCATCCATCATTATGGTATCACATAAAATATTTTCACTGCCCTAAAAATTCTCTATGCTCTGATTATACATCCTTACCGCCTTCCCTGCCCTGCCCCACCCACCGCCCCCTGGCAACTACTGATCTTTTTACTATTTCCATAGTTTTGCCCTTTCCAGAATGTCATATAGTTGGAATGAATGCTGGCAGGCTGGGTCTGAGGACCCAGAGGAGGTCCTCCAGGACAAGCCAAGAGGGTCCTTGGCCATACACAGGATGAAAACCAAGTGTGAGCCAGCAGGAGGTGAAAGCAGAGTTTACTAAAGAGAGAGAGAGAGAGCAGATAACAAATGCAGTGAGTGTCCAGGAGACTCAGAAAGGAAAGGAGGGAGTCCTGTCTTTGTCCAGGGTCTGTGTTTTTGTTTTTTTTTTTTTAATTGAGGATAGAGGTCTGGTGTACATGTCTTCTCAGGCATCCAGGAACCAGCTAGAACAAAGATGAAAGCCCAGGTGTTATTCCTTGGAGCCAGGGGATCTTGGCATTGGGATGACTGGCTCCAGTGGTCTGGAATGAACATATGATAGCTTTGGCTCACCTGGTTCTTCCTTAGATGTTATTTATTCTAGGGAATCATTAAATCCTTGTCCCTTACAAGGAGAACATATACTATTTGCAATACAAGGTATGTGTACAGTGGGGTAGGGGTGCAGGTCTTAGCAAGAATAGAAGTCAGAAAAGAAGCAAAGGAAAAAAAAAAAAAGATTTTTCTCTCATGGGGTCCCTTCAGTTTCCCTGTCTCAGAATCATTCAGTGTGTAGCCTTTTCAGATTGGCTTCTTTGACCTAGTAGTATGCATTTATAAATTCGGTTTTTGCACAAGGATGCCTAGTTGTTCCAGCACTATTTGTTTAAGAAACTATCCTTTCTCCATTGAATTGCCTTTGTTCTTTTGTTAAAGATCAGCTCACTATAGGTGTAGGTCTATATTTGGGCTCTATATAATGTTCCACTGATTGACCTGTCTATTCTTACCCCATTGAATTTTATTTTATATTCTAGGAGGTTATTTCTACAAAGTATCATTTTTATTATCAATTTCTAGAATAGTAATATTCTCACATCAGTACATTCATGGAATGCATTTAATGTGCACATTTTGGATTTCTTCATCCAGAACTTAAATAAATGCATTGAGTAATTAAACCTTAAAATAAATTTTTATTGCACACATCTTTATTACAGACATTTAAGAATTAAGAATTGTGTGATTTGCAATAAGTCCAAATAATGACAATTACAGCTTAGTTTTAGCCCCATAAGATAAATACACAGTTTGCTTGTCTATTTAGAAAAGAACCAAGATAGATTCTTACCTTGTTGCTTCTTCTAAAATAAATTTCAGATAGATTAAATATAACAAATGAAACCAGAAAATAGCTTTTAAAAAGTGTAGAAGAATATATATCTAATCTTAAGCTGGGTAAGGCCTTACTATGTATTTCAGCAAAGGAAAGATTGATAGATTTGGGTATATGAAAATGTAATTACCCTAAAGTAAAGAGAAAAAGATATTGTAAACAAATGGAAAATGTTTGCCATATATGTAAATCAAAGCTTTAGATTCTTGTTCTATAAAAGTTTTAAGAAATCAATAAGAAAAGATAAACACTCTTTTAGAAAAATAAAAGGCAGACCTAAGCAAGGAACATAAGAAGTACTAATGGCCAATAAACTTGTGGAAAAAGTGTTTAATCACAAAGAAATGCACATGAAATCAATAATAAAATACCTTATTTTACTTTTTACATTGGAATTTTTTATTTTAATACCAAATGTTGGCAAGAATGCATAGAAGCAAGTTAATAAAAGGAGCTGATACTTACTGAGCATTCGCTTTGAGCCAGGAAATTTCAACTATGTTTGGTAGGATTGTACATTACTACCAAAAACCAAAACAAAAATCTTATACAGTATAATTTAATTATCTTATCACCTCATATTGCTTTATAAAGTCAACAATTGCTCTTTTTTTTTTAAATTTTTAGATGTGCTTGCTGTTTTGAACCCTAGATTTATGGTTCTTTGATTAACACATGAACACTATGTGTTGCATTTCACATATTGGTCATAAAGTTCATTAATTTAACTTTCACTTTGTTAAAATAATAACATAAAATTTAATTTCTATACTGCTATTTATTTAGTTCCTTATTTAGCAGAACAGAACAATGAAGAACTAATCATGTTTCTATATTTCCCTAATGTTTACTGCCTTAGTCAAATCACTTTTGTGCTTTTTCCAGTCTAAATAATTACACATTTTTGCAGTTTCTCAAACTTGTACAGAATCTTCCTACTTAAAGCAAATAGAAGACCATGATATAATCATATAATCAAAATGGAGACAAGGTTGTTTAAGAGAAAAATAGAAAGCTGTAACCTGAAACTTGCTAAATATTTTTCTAAAAGGAACAAGAAAATGTGCAGCAAACAGAGAAGACACATTTACTGTAAATTCCACAGGGGGCTTATATTTTCTGTCTTCAATGTGAGAGCATTGCTAATCAGCCCAACATGGTTTTTAGAACAAAGTTCATTTCTATCTGAAACCCAAAATATGCCTAGGTCATGGCCAACAGTATATTCAAAACTTAAATCATACCAGGAAGTGTTTTATCCTGCTGAGAGCACTCTGGAACAGTGTTAAAATATGCTTCTATTAAGAAAAGCAAAGGAGCAGCACAATTATGACCAGGAATTATGTGTGTATATAACTATGTTTTGCCTTCTTCTACAGAAAATTTGAGGGGGATACATTAATCATTCATTAAACCATTACTTATTGAGCACTGGTGATGTGTGCAGTACTGTTCTAGGTGCTTGGAAACATCAGTGAAAAGAAACAAAAATATGTCCTGTTGACTTCAAATTATAGCAAAAGAATAAAGACTCTATTTAGCAAATTATATAGCATGTTAAAAAGTGATCAATAATGTGGAAACAAGAAAGAAAGAGATAAGAAAGGATAAAGGATGGAGTGGGAGTGAAGGGAAATTGTAAACGTTAAGTAAGATGGTCAGGAGTCAAGAAGGTGATAGATAAGCAAATACTTAAAAAAGTGAGGGAGTTAACCATGGGATAGCTGGAGGAAGAACATTTCAGGAAGAAGAAACAGACATTTCAGAGACCCTAAAGAAGAAATATGCCAGGCATGCCTTAGGATCAGCATGGCAGCGTGGCTGGAGTAGAATGAATGGAGAGGAGTGTAGTAAGGAATAAGTTTAGAGAGGTAATGAGAATGGGAGGGTATAGATCATGTGGGTTTTGCAGGCTGCTCTAAAGACTTCGGAAATTGCTCAGTGAAATGGAGAGTCACTAGAGAATGGATACATAATTTTATCTTCCAAGGCTGCTCACTACATAAAAATCCTCAAAAAGATACTTCTAAAGAAAGGTTAGTCAGTGTGTTGCTCTAAGATGTGCAAAACTGTGAGATCCATGAAGAACTGTTTCCCATTGATCAATTCCCCCCTCATAATTTCCTTTATTTGGCAAAATAATAGGACCAAACACTTTGTCATATACTTGTCTAAGTCAGAAACATGAGTCATTTTTAAGCCCTCCACTTACAACAAAGATACATGCTTTTCCTGCTGTAAGCACCCATGAAAGATTCTGACATCATATTGGAAATTTGAGCAAAGCCAGCCTCAGGATGAAGCCAGTTATTTGTGAGGAAAACAGGATACAGAGATACAGAGTAAGTGGACTTTGATGACAGTGTTCAACAGCTTTCAAGCCTGACCTGAAGTCACACCAATCTTTAAACACTTTAATTCCTACATTGTTTGTGAATTTTAGTTGGACCCACAGCTAACATCATACTCAATGGTAACAGATTGAAAACTTTCTCACTAAATAAGGAATTAGACAAGTATGCTCACTTTCACCACTCTTATTCAGCATAATTCCTAGCCAGAGGAATTAGGCAAGAAAAAGAGAAAAAAGGCATCCAAATCAGAAACATGTAAAATTGTCCCTTTTTGCTGATGATATTATCTTGTATAAGGAAAATTATAAATATTCCACCAAAAAACACTGTTAGAACTAGTCAAAAATTTCAGTCAAGTAGCAAGATACAAAATCAACGTACAGAAATAGTCTTGTCTCTATACACGAACAGCAAAGTAAGAAGAAATAAAGACAACAATCACATTTAAAATACCATCAAAAACAGTGAAATACTTAGGAATAAATTAGCCAAGGAAGTGAAAAATCTGTATAATGAAAACTACAAGACTGATGAAATAAATTAAAGAAGCTATAAATAAATGGAACAATATTCTGTGTTCATGGATCAGAAGAGTTAACATTGTCAAAATATTTGTACTGCCCAAAGCCAGCTATGAATTCAATGCAATGAAGCAGCAGAAAGGGAAATTAGAAATCAATCCCATTTACAATTGCAAAACAATAGATACCTAGGGATAAACCTAATCAAAGAGGCGAAAGACCTGTACTCTGAAAACTATAAAACACTGATGAAAGAAATTGAAGATGACACAAAGAAATGGAAAGACATTCCATGCTCATGGATTGGAAGAACAAATATTGTTAAAATGTCTATACTACCCAAAACAATCCACCCATTTAATTCAATCCTTATCAAAATACCAACAGCATTTTTCACAGAGCTAGAACAAACAATCCTAAAATCTGTATGGAGCCACAAAACACCTGAATAGCCAAAGCAATCCATCAAAATCCTAGAGGAGAACATAGGCAATAACCTCTTTGACATTGGCCACAGCAACTTCTTTCAAAATACATCTCCAAAAGCTAGTGAAACAAAAGCAAAAATGAACTTTTGGGACTTCATCAAGATAAAAAGCTTCTGCACAGCAAAGGAAACAGTCAACAAAACAAAGAGGCAACCTGCAGAATGGGAGAAGATATTTGCAAATGACACTACAGATAAAGGGCTAGTATCCAAGATCTATAAAAAACTTCTCAAACTCAATACCCAAAAAACAAATAATCAAGTCAAAAAATGGGCAGAAGACATGAACAGACACTTCTCCAAAGAAGACATACAAAAGGCTAACAGACACATGAAAAAATGTTCATCATCATTAACCATCAGGGAAATTCAAATCAAAACCACATTGAGATACCACCTTACACCAGTTAAAATGGCAAAAATGGACAGGGAAAGAAACAACAAATGTTGGAGAGGTTGTGGAGAAAGGGGAACCCTCTTACACTGTTGGTGGGAATGCAAGTTGGTACAGCCACTTTGGAAAACAGTGTGGAGGTGCCTCAAAAAATTAAAAATAGAGCTACCCTATGACCCAGCAATTGCACTCCTGGGTATTTACCCCAAAGACACAGATGTAGTGAAAAGAAGAGCCATATGCACCCCAATGTTCATAGCAGCAATGTCTGCAATAGCCAAACTGTGGAAAGAGCCGAGATGCCCTTCAACAGATGAATGGATAAAGAAGATGTGGTCCATATATACAATGGAATATTACTCAGCCATCAGAAAGGATGAATACCCAACTTTTACATCAACAAGGATGGGACTGGAGGACATTATGCTAAGTGAAATAAGTCAAGCAGAGAAAGTCAATTATCATATGGTTTCACTTATTTGTGGAACAAAGAGAATATCATGGAGGACATTAGGAGAAGGAAGGGAAAATGAAGGGGGGGGGAGTCAGAGGGAGAGATGAACCATGAGAGACTATGGATGCTGAGAAACAAACTGAGGATTTTAGAGGGGAAGGGTTGGGGGGATGGGTTAACCTGGTGATGGCTATTAAGGAGGGCAAGTACTGCATGGAGCACTGGGTATTATACGAAAACAATGAATCATGGATCACCACATCAAAAACTAATGATGTATTGTATGGTGACTAACATAACATAATAAAATAAAATTAAAAAAAAAAAACCTTGAAAAAGAAAAGAAAACTGGAGGCATCACAATTCCAGACTTCAAGTTATATTATAAAGCTGCAGTGATCAAAACAGTATTGTGCAGGCATAAAAAATAGGCATATAGATCAATGAAACAAAATAGAAAATCCATAAATAAACCCACAACTATATGGTCAATTAATTTTCAACAAAGCAGGAAAGAATATCCATTGGGAAAAAGACAGTCTCTTCAGTAAATGGTGTTGGAAAAACTGGATAGCAATATGCAAAAGCATGAAACTGGACCACTTTCTTACACCATACCCAAAAATAAATTCAAAATGAATTAAACACCTAAATGTGAGACTTGAAACCATAAGAATCCTATAGGAGAACACAGGCAGTAACAATTTGGCATTGGCCATAGCAACTTCTTTCTTGATATGTATCTAGAGGCAAGGGGAACAGAAGCAAAAATAAACTATTAGGACTTCATCAAAATAAAAAGCTTCTGCATAGGGAAGGAAACAATCAACAAAACTAAAAGGCAACCTAGGGAATGGGAGAAGATATTTGCAAATGACATATCTGATAAAGGGTTAGTATCCAAAATATATAAAGAACTTAAGATACTCAACACCCCAAAAATGCATAATCTAATTAAAAAATGGGCAGAATACATGAATAGACATTTTTTCCAATGAAGACATACAGATGGCTAATAGACACATGAAAAGATGCTCAGCATCACTCATCATCAGGGAAAAGAGACTGAAAACTACAATGAGATATCACCTCAAACCTGTCAGAATGGCTAAAATCAACATCACAGAAATAACAGGTGTTGGCAAGGATGCAGAGAAAGGGGAACCCTCTTGCAGTATTAGTGGGAATGCAAACTGGTGCAGCCACTCTGGAAAACAGTATGAAAGTTTCCTCAAAAAGTTAAAAATAGAACTACCCTAAGATCCAACAATTGTATTACTAGGTATTTACCCAAAGGATACAAAAATACTAATTCAAAGGGATACATGCACTGCAATATTTATAGCAGCATCATCTACAATAGACAAATTATGGAAATGGCCTAAGTGTCCATGGACTGATGAATGAATAAAGAAGAAGAATATGGAATATTACTCAGCCATAAAAAAGAATGAACTCTTGCCATTTGTAATGACACGGATGGAGCTAGAGAGTATTATGGTAAGAGAAATCAGTCAGCGAAAGGCATATACCATATGATTTCTCTCATATGTGGAATTTAAGAAACAAAACAAATGAGCAAAGGGAAAAAGAGAGAGAGAGGGAGGCAAACCAAAAACAGACTCTTAACTACAGAGAACAAACTGATGGTTACTGGAGGGGAGTGGGTGGGAGGATGGGTAAAATAGGTGATGGGGATTAAGGAGCACACTTGCTGTGATGAGCACGGGGTATTGTATGGAAGTGTTGAGTCATTACGTTGTATACCTGAAACCTATATTATACTGTATGTTAACTAACTGGAATTAAAAAAACAAAACAAAACAACTTTAAAAATTCCAATGTAATTTTTCACAAAAATAGAAAAAAAAAATCCTAAAATCTATATAGAATCACAAATACCCTGAATAACTGAAACAACCTTGAAAAAGAACATAGATGAAAGCATCACACTTCCTGATTTCAAACTATATTACAAAGTTATAGTAAACAAAATAGTATAGTACTGGCATAAAAAGAGACATATATACCAATGGAATAGAATCAAGAGCCCAGAAATAAATCAATGCATATATATGTTTAACTAATATGTGAGAAGGGAGTCAAGAATGCTCAATGAGGAAGGGATCATCTCTTCAATATATAGTGCTATTTAAAACTGGATATTCACATGCAAAAGAATGCAATTAGGCTTATATTTTACGCCACTTACATAAATTAACTCCAAATGGGTTGGAGACTTAAAAAGTAAAACCTGACACTGTAAAATTTCTAGGAGAAATCATAGGGAAAAAGTTCCTTGTCATCAGCATTGGCAATTATTTTGGGGGGATATGACACCAAAAGCACAAGTTAAAAAACAGCAACAAAACACACACAAAAGTCAACAAGTGAGACTACCAAAAAGCTTCTGCATAGAAAAGAAACTATCAACAAAATGTAAAGGCAACCTACAGAATGGGAAAAATATTTTTAAAACATATGTCTGATAAAAGTTTATTATCCAAAATACACAGGGAACTCATACAACTCAAGCAAAAAACAAACATCCGACGTAAAAATGGGCAGAGGACTTGAATGAATATTTTCCCAAAAGAGGAAAACATAAGCCAACGACTACATAAAAAGGTTCTCAGGATCACTAATCATCAAAAGCACAATGAGATACCTCCTCATGCTGTTAGAATAGTTATCATCAAAAAGCAAGAAGTAATAAATACTGGGGAAGATGTGGAGAAAATGGAACATTTGTGCACTTTTGGTGGGAATATAAATTGGTGCAGCACTATGGAAAACAGTATGGAGGTTTCTCAAAAAATTAAAACTGTAACTACCATATGACCCAGTAATATACTACTACTATGTGTATGTCCAAAGGAGACAAAATCACTATTGAAGAGATATCTGCACTATGTTCATTGCAGCATTATTTACAAAAGCTAAGACATGGAATCAACCAAAATGTCCATCAACAGAAGAATGGATCAAGAAAATATGATATATATGTATAAATAAGCTATAACAAGGAAAGAAATCCTGTCATTTACAATAACATGGATGGATCCTGAGGGCATTATGCTAAATGAAATAAGCCAGATAGAAAAAGACAAATAATGCACGAAATCACCTATGTGTGGAATCTAAAAAAATCAAACTCAGAGAAACAGAGCATAAAGTGGTGGTTTAGCAGGGTCTGTAGGTTGGGGAAAATGAGGTGATGTTGATCAAAGGGTACAAACTTTCAGTTATAAATAAGTTCTGACGATCTAGGGTACAGCATGATGTCTATAGTTAATAATACTGTATTACAGACTTGAAAGTTGCTATGAGAGTAGAGCTTTAATGTTCTCACCATAACAACAATAACAAAATGGTAATTATGTGAGATGAAGGTGTGTTAACTAACGTTATTGGGGTAAACATTTCATAATATATGTGTGTATCAAATTATCACCCTGTAAACCTTAAACTTGTATAATGTTAATTTTATCTCCATAAGGCTAGAAAAACAAAAAAAAACCTCAAGCTTCTCAGAGAGTTCTTAGTAATAAGTCAACACACATACTGCATACATACAAAAACAAAAACAAGAAACCTTTTCTATTGATCTCTGACAGTCCAGGAGGTTGGGAAATAAGAATAGAATTATTTACCCCTGCCCCCGCACACCACAGACAAAATCAACTCTGCAATGTATTCAGTGACAGAGATATCTCATTTACTGTACATATTCTGGGAAGGCGCACATCGTATTTGAATGTACTAAAGTTTTTTTTTTAGGGGGAAAGGAAATAGAGGAGAATGGGTTGCCACATTCCCTTTAATAAGGGAAGGGTAAAATTGTAATTTTAAGTCCTGAAAACTATAAAGAAATGGTAGCTAATTTTAATAGCATGTTTCCAGTGCCAGTTATTATTCTTCTTAACATGTATTAACTCATTTAATCCTTAACACAGCACCATGAGTTAGGCATGTTTGTTATTATTGGGCTACTAAGGCACAGAGAATAACTCACCTGAGATCATGCAAGATTCACACCCAGAGTTCCTGCTTCAACTACATCATGTATTGTTTGTCATCCATCACGGTTCATTCTGCTGCTTCTCATTTCATAATCTAGCCTGAGACTATTATATCATTCTGTTTAAACTGTTTCTTATCAATTGTCATTGCAGTTAGTTTGCTATATTTTATGTGTAACTTTAATGAGAGAAATGCATTTATAAGGAAAGGAACACAAGTTTTCATATTAAAGAAAAACTTCAAGTTTGCCAGATTTGCCCTTGAACTTTTGATGCACTCAAAAGTAAGTTGCAGAAAAGTCCTCTTAATACAAAATTAAGTACAAGGATGAAGAGTCAGAGTCAGTCTAATAGTGACTGTTCACCATCTGGCTATTCCATCAAAAGAGTAACACTGAAAAACCACACAGGAAATAAATTAATGTTTTTTTGTTTCTGCCAAAGAGTGGGTACCTAAGAAACCAAAGAAATGGAATCACTGAGTGATAGGAAAATTCCAACAGTCTATGTTTACCATTGGTATGAATTTATGATTGTATAAAGCAATACTATTCTCTCATCTACATACTCATTGTTGGCTGTCTCACTACAAGAATGCCTAATAGTGACTGAAAATACTTGAAGAATAGACTGAAAAATGATGAGTGATGCTGTAATTGCCAGCTCTTGGTGTAGCCTAGAGTTAACAGCGAGCACATATACCTTATTTGTGCCTTTCCAGCACCTCCCAACTAAGGGAAATAATAGCACGTTTCGGATTACCACTCTCTATTTATCTCTTAAACCACCCTGTCTCAATTTTGATGTTGTGATTATATCATAGTGTGGTATCTACCTTAAGTACGTTGTTCCTGGCGTTACTTGGGGAAACAGAAATGACTGTATAATTATTTGGTGTAGAAGACAAAAGCCCTCAAGGGAATTTTATGAAGGAATTTAAAGTTAAAGATGTGGAGAAATATGATTATCTCATCATCAAGAAGTTAGTTAAATTGTGGTTAAAGAGCAACGCAGAGCAGTTCTATTAATACAGACAAAAAGGTTAGTGAAATCACTACACAAAAATTGGCGGAGCAGGCACAGTGCTGATACTGGATCAGTACTAAGCAACGGGGCCAATCAAACAGCCTCCTTTGGCTCCTGTGTGTAGGTCCAGGCTCTATCTCAGAGGCTGAGGCTGCTAGGCTGCAGGGTTGAATTCAGTTGCTAGGTAGAGTTTGGGACCAAGTAAGTGTGTGTGTGTGTGTGTGTGCGCACGCATGTAAAAGAGAAATATGAACGGTGACTTTGTAGTAGTATATGATTCTAAGTTATACCCCAATGTAGTTTTAAATCATATAAAAGTTTTGAGGGGCGCCTGGGTGGCTCAGTCGGTTAAGCATCTGCCTTCAGCTCAGGTCATGATCCCAGGGTCCTGGCATCGAGCCCCGCATCGGGCTCCCTGCTCAGCAGGAAGCCTGCTTCTCCCTCTTCCACTCCCCCTGCCTGTGTTCCCTCTCTCGCTGTGTCTCTCTCTGTCGAATAAATAAATAAAATCTTTATAAATCAATAAATAAAATAAATAAAAGTTTTGATATTTGGAAAAGAAAACAAAAGCAGCAAATCTAGTTTTCCTTAAACCAGTTGCATACAGATGCCACAGATTTTTGAGGGAGAAATGAAGAGTCTGTAGCTAACTAACTTGATTTATTGGCCCAAAATATTAAAGTTCTGGTGAGAGGGGTGATAATTTGAGGGAGCTATAGACTCCTTTGAACTCTGGGAATAAGGTCTCCTGCAGCAGGCTTAATTCACCCTTGCCTGTTATTTTTCTTCTGAACCTTACTATTATTCCTTTTGTCTCTCTAAAGATGTAAAGCAAAGGCGAAAAAGGAGAGGGTGCTTCCTTCCAAGTGGGGAGCCTCTGTCCTCTGAGAACCAGTCCTCTAGAGAAAAATTCAAGAGGCCAATTCTCTTTAGCAACAGACAAAAAAAAACAAAAAAACAAAAAACCCTTGTGTCATATTTTTGCACTTAATGTGTATAGTTCTCCCTAAATCTTGTGAAGAACCATAGATTCAAACTAATGGTATTACCCCAAAAGACTAAATATATACGTTGATAAATTTAGGACTTTGTGTTACATTTCTTATCACAGAGGAATTTGCTTTGGTAGGCAATTTAAAAAAAATGTATGAATATATGGGTCTAAGCCAAAAATACTAATCAATAAAACTCAACAGGGTACAATTTTCATAATTACAAGCTGTACTAAGCAGTAGAGCAAGATTTAAGGTAGAGTCTTGTTACTTTATGATAAATGCATACCCTTCAGTTGTCTTTTAGATAGCATAAATATCAGTTACCACAGGGTAAATTTTCTTTAAGCTTTATTTAGAGACAATACAATTGGACATTGTGCTTCTTAGACAACATTTTCAGAAAGGATTTAAGAAAATTATTTTCTTGTTGTAAAATTCTATGTCTTTTGTTAGATAATTCTGGGAATAAGAAAAGGTGAATTAGAGTCTACAGTGGTGCCACAGGGACTGCTGGAGATTTCTGAGATTTTGAGGGAGAGTGGACAAAAGCCAGAACTACGGCATTGACAGTGACTGTCATGCAGTGATGGTTTGGGGTTAGATAAACCTCCCTGAGGGGGAACTGTGTACCCGTGAAATGTAGGAGGCAAGCCTAGCATGGTACCTATCCTAGCAGAAATGCAGACGCCTTCCTCCCTCAACTTTTCATAGTAATACAAATTTGTTTAACCTTTTTCATAGTACAGTTTACCAATGATACCAACACATACACTATATATATAATCCTTCACCTAGAAATCCCCCTTTAGGAATTTATCCAAGCAAATAGATTAGGGAAGCACAGGCAGTAAAGAAGACACAAATACATGTGGTGATAGGTCCAAGCCAGGACTGGAGTTCTCAGTTTCTCTTCCATCTTGTAGAATACGGATAGCTCTTGTCTACAGCCTGATCGTTTCATTACTGTTACATAATGGTGCATGTGTGATGTCTGGTTATTTCTTCTTATAAATTGTGGAAAAATAGTAAGATCCTTCAAGTGGCTGAGTAAGAAATTATATCCAGAACCCGGATGTTAAATATGGGTTGCTAAAGGCATTAGAAAAGTTACTATAAAAGATAATTACCCCAGAATTTTATCATTACCTGGTTTGGAGGCTGAAATGTTGGAAAACCACACTTAAGGTTTCCCATAATCTTATAGATTTTCAATCTTTAAACTAATCACCTGGTGACAACTTTAAACTAATCACCACTGATCTAGGCTTCTCTCTCATGAGGACCTTGAGAAACAGAAGAGTCCTGATTGATTACCCAAGCCTGTTTTTTTTTTTTTTTTATTACAATGAATCTTTCCAGCTCTTGCAGATAACTGTTACTTATAAAAGACCTATTTGTCAAAGTATTTATTTTTTCCCAAGGGACATAAAAGCAGTCCTGTATGGTCATATATCAGGTATACATGAAAATGTTAAAAACAAAAAATAAACAATATCAGTTTAGCATTGTTTAATATGTAAAAATTACAGTCATGATAGCTATGAAAACAACAATGATGACAATAATAACAGTTAATATTTATTGAACATTCATTTTATGACCATGCAAAGGTACTCTTTTAACGGTTTTACATACAATAACATTGAATCTTTATGGGAAATCCTTGAGGTTGGTATTATAACTATCTCTATTTTACAGTGTTTGAGACCAACCAGATTTGATCCCATGTAATCTGACTTTAAAACCAGGATTTCTCAGAGGTGCCTGGGTGGCTCAGTCGGTTAAGCATCTGACTCTTGATCTTGGCTCAGGTTATGATCTCAGTGTTCTGAGGTTGAGCCCTGTGTCATGATCCACCCTAGGCTGGTTGTGGAGCCTGCTTAAGATTCTCTCCCTCTCCCCTTGCCCCTCCCCTCCTAAAAAAAAAAACAAAACAGGACTTCATATTACTCCATTCATTATTAAAGGAGTTCACATTTTTTTCCTTTCTTTCATTCTTTCATTTTATATAGATTATTATATAGAGAGATAGATTATATAGATTATTGTCATATATAAAATTATTATATATAATGTATATATAATTGTATATATGTATGGATATGTACATATGTTGAAAGTCAGGGGATATTTATGAAAATGTTAACGATGTTTATGATGGAAGATTTGGGGGACTTTTTGGTTTTCATTGTGCATATCTTTCTACATTATTTGCAATTTTAACAAGACAATATATTATTTTTTATAAAAATTATTCTGAAAACTAAAATATATAATTATGTGGAAATATTTGAAATATATTGTTTAAAAAAGTAGGTTTCCAAATTGGTATGCACTTATGATGATATTTTTGCACTCTTAAGCCTACACATACACCCACACCCATAACCACACTCACAGGTAAAATGTTGGAAGTATGTCAAAATATTGGTTATAATTATCTGTGGGTGATGAAATTATGTGTAGTTTCAGTATTCTTTTTGGTAAAATGTGCTTTATTATTTTACTACAAATTAACATATATCATTTTGTAATGGGAATTAAAGCCACTAAAAATAAACCTTAAAGAAGAAAAAGAGAGGGAAGTGACAAAACAGCAAGGGAGAGCATGGGAGGTGGAGTTGGAAGCATCTGGAGTATAAAATCTAGTTCTGTTGTCACTTTTTAATGGCTGTCATTCACCTACATAAACCTCAAATTCCTTATTTGCTAAGAAATGTATAGGAGTAACATTCATTTCATATGATTACTTTGTAAATCAAATTAAATAGTTTACATGAAATATATTCATTAAAATGAATTCAAATCCTAAGAATGACTCTTCTGTTTAGCCTAAAGAAACAATATAACATGATTCCTAGTGGGAAAAAAAAAAGTTGTGGTTCAGGGTAACATTGAAAAATTATAGAACTAGATCTACTTATCTACTAATTTGACCATGTGTTCTTATCTAACTAACCTTTTTGGTGGTCTTCCCATTTTGTCTTAAACTTTTTCACCTTTGAGCAATTGATTTCAGAAAAATTGACAAATTCAAGGTTTGCCCTTCTTCTGACTCAATGAAACAGCATAACAGCAGTTTCTGTTACACCTAGGGTTTTATGCTGTAGAGCACTGCCTTTCTGCTTGTGCTCCCAGAGCAGAGACCCCACAGGTGGTGTAGGGAATGACCACTCTGCAGATGCCTACATAACAGATGCTTTTTCAAGCTCTGTATAAGTCCAGGTTCTTTAAAGTATCTAGACCAGACTGCCTTATGCAATTGTGTGTCTATTGGAGAGGCTCTTCTAACTTCATCTGTTTTAGTCTGTGTTTAAACAACGTTGCTGATGTCTGGAATGGGTAACATGAAAATGCTGACTTTCTCTTGTATCTTTCAGATGTAATCAACTGACCAACTAATCAAGCAAACACCAAAACAAGTTTGATTTCTCTGTTAGTAACTTTTTGGTATCTTATTAGTCTGTCTCTACTACTGCCCCATGTCATCACGATGGACATGCCACTCTCTTAGTGCTGCTTTTTACCTACATTAGAGCATTCTTTGTGATTGATTTTTAAAGTTCACTTTTTTTTTCTTTTTCCCCTCTCTGAGATTATATTCTTTGATCTCTGAGGGCAAATGCAATATCCAAAACGTGTTCTTGCTTCTTCCTGTTCTAGGATTCAGAGGCCTCATTAGGCCTTTTATTCAATCCATCCTAACTGAGAATAAACTCACTTCAGCGTTGAGTCTATTCTGGGGAAATAATTTACAGTGATTCATCTGTGCCACATGTATGCGGCGCCCGGCTTTGGATAAATAGAGAATAGTGACACAGTTTTGAGTAAAATTATATAATTGAGTTTGATGGATCAGTTTTATCTCAATGTCATATTTATGTTAAGTACTGAAAATGTTTGTCATAGAAATGATGAGGTAGAATAGAAATAACATTGGAACAGTCATAATGTTGGCTATGAGACATCAGTATTAGACTCCATTTCTAAAATGAGAATTATCTTTTGTGGATCAAATAAGATGACATGTTTGAAAATGTTTTCCCAAAAATAAAGGTTTCAGTAAATGTAAGTTAATTTTAAACTTATTATGCCTAAATGCAAATAACCACTGCAAAGATATTCTGGTATGTTAGATGAGTTGGGATTTGGAGACCAAATATCATCATCAACATCATCATCATTACCATTGTTACCATCCCGATGTTAACAATAACAACTGTAAGTATTGAGTGAGGATAACTATGTGCTACAAATGGTATCTGATATTTGAAAAATCTCTCTAATCTTCTGAACTTGAAAGGAGGGTGGCTTGAGTAGCACCCACAAAGCCAGTGAATGACAGACACTAAAATGTAATTCCAAAGCACGCAGGTTCTCATCTGGAATCATAAGGTGCCTGGAATGATAACACAGATTTGTTGGTTTTCCTTACAAATGTAATGGTTTGTTCAAAACATATGTAGATAAAAGGCAAGCAATTGGAGAGTACTTCTAGATCTGCTATTTGGGATTCTGCATCCACAAGCTGTCCACCCATTCTCTGAAGGATGACTCATCCTTCTGCCATGGCCTCAGCTTGGGTACTTGGGATGCGTGCATTACTTGGTACAGGAATCACCCAGGTGGACTTGAAGGGCCCAACCGTGGTTAAGGATGCAAGTTACTCAAGAATTAACTTCTCCATTGTCTTACAGTTTATTTTTAATAATTGAGTTAGTTCGAAATTGGATTTTATCATTTGACTTCTCAGCCTATCAACACTACAGGACTCCTTTAATGTTTTAACCTTCAACATCTAGTTTTGCTAAGGCCGATATTGGCAACTGTACCTGGTATAGATTTATGTGAACATCCTCCTGCCATTTATGCCATAATTATTGTGGAAAATTGCCTTCAGAATCTCCAGAACAATCTCCATAGCTTTCTATCACCATTATTTCAGGAAAAATGTAATCTTTCAGAATTTCATTCCTGACTGTAATTTATGAGAAACATTAATTTCTCTACCTTCAAGGTTCACATGTATAAAATGTAGGTAATATTATTGTACTGAAGCTTTCTTTAAATGAGATAATATATGCAGACTACCAAAAGAATGCTTCATACATATATACGTGCTCATTAAATTATAATTTCCTTCCTATTTTCATCCACCTAGGATGAATCAACCTTTGGAGAACACATGGGCAATAAAAGACTGTGTACGGTTGTATACATGCATGATTTTTTTAAAAAGTACAGTAATTTTATATGTGTAACACATCAATCTCATACAACCATTTTTCTTAAGGAAAAAAAACAGAAAATATAGTTTAAGTTTAATATGAAGTGAGGATATACATAACAAAATGTCCCTAAGAATGAAGGCTTATTAAAACTAGGTCTTGTCTGAGCCCTCTCTAGAGGTTTGGAAATCAAGCATAGCTTCACTTTATCCCTTTTAACTACACCCACTTAATTTCTCTATTAAGTAGTTCTGCTCCATTTGACCCAGGGACTCTTAACCCTTATTTCAATTCTTCCCACTTTAAGTGGAGAATAATAATAACATCTTTCTTACCCCTCAGAGGGTTGTTGTGAGGAGGAAAATGAGAATGAATGAAAGTGAAAGAACATTAACAAGCTGAAAATGTTGAAATAAATATGTTAGGATTATTCTGTTAGGAGCTACCTTGAGTGGATAGTTTCTTTACTCAGAGATTTCAGGGTCTAAAAAGCTGAGGCAAAGATTGGTATATATCACACAAATTTATGTTTGCTACTTTTCCTGGGCACATTGTTAGAATACTAGGTCTCCCTTAATTGTGATGGAGTGACTAAGTCATAATCAGGAGAGTATGAGCAGAATGATATATTTGATTCCTAGACTTTGCCCATAAAAACCTCCCATGTAGACTCCCCTATTGTTTGTTGTTGTTGTTGTTTCTTCAAAATGCGAGAATGGAGACAAACTGCAAGGTGATTCTGGGCACTGTTTGTCCAAAGTGGCAAAGTCTCTGTCTGCATGGTTCCATGAATGACTACAAGGAGGAGAGATGCATCCTTGACATATGAGGAAAAAATTAATTTCTACTGCATGTAAGCCCTTACACAGATTTGAGTCAATTTGTTAGTGCAGCCAAAATAAGTCTAACCAAGCTTGAAATCTACTCTAATCATGTTGAGAATAACCTACTTCCACGTATTTTGATTCACTTAAGTCCTTCTAACGAACACTTGAAAATTAAAACATTTGCTATAATCTAAATAGGACATTTGCTGCCAACAAAGCCACACAAATATTTTTCAGTACTCCTAAATGGGATCTGTAGATCTGAATAATTCCTATAATGCTAATAAAGTTTTACAATGTTGTCATGATGATGATTTTTCATATTTTATGTAAAGTATCATTATGTTGCCAGGCTTTTAGTTCATATTCATTAAATAGTGGCTTAGTATGAATGGAATTCATTGGGTTTTTCAACCTTTCAAAGGATATACTGATGATAATAATTTATTACTAATAAAAATTGCTACATGTTTGGCATATTTTTAGAATTTACATGCATTTTCTCATTTAATTCACGTAACAACCGTCAGGGTAAATACTATTATCACTCCCATTTTACAGACAAGGTAACAGAATAGCTAAGAGGTTAAGCAACTTGCCAAAGGTCACACACAATATTTGTGAAGATGAACTCGTTTATGCTGCAGTAAACAAACACAAATTTCAGGGGCTTGACAAAACAAGTTTCGTCCTAGGACTGCATATTAGTAGGTTTGCAGGGAGGAATCCATGCTGACTATTGTTGCTCGGGGACCCAAGCTGACCAAGTCCTCCATTGGACAATACCTCCCCCTCTCACTCTGACAAGAGGAAATGAACATGACACATCAGGCACTGGATCTAAAGCTTCTTTCCAGACATGACATATGTTTCTATTTTGACATTTGGATTAAAGCATGTCACAGGGTCACACCAACTTTTAAAGAGGTGTGATCCTACCATATAACCAAAAGGAAGAGACATGAATTCTTATGAATGACCTTAATATCTAAAGGTTACAGCTAATAAGTAGTGGAGGCAAGGATGCAAACTCAGGCAGTCTGGCTACAAAGTTAGGACTTTTAAGCACTAACATTAGCACTGGGTATAATGAAATGAGATTCAAGTGAGGACTCAGTAGGTATTATCCTCCTGACAGGAACCTAGTAATTTCTTTGTGACTGGGTACCATGGAAAGATGACCCCAGCTCATACGGGTTTCATCATTATCCTCTATACCTTGAGGAGTTAGGGCCAGTGGCATCCAGGGCCCCTTTGCCCTCCTGTCAAACATCTAAGAATGCAACTATAAAACTGAGCCTCTTTTCCAGAAATCCTTCTGCTGTTGGTTTTGTAGAATGCTTATCCCTGAATCTTACCATAACAACCTGGTTCTAATTCATATCCTTCCTTCAGTTGGCTAAATGACAAGGTCACCTTGCTTTTGCACAATGCATTGCAAATTATAGTGTTTTTTTTTTTTTTTCCACAATCCCATTTCCTACCATATCCACAAGTTTTGAAGGTGTGGGGGAAAGTAATTTAGAAGGTATCAGAAAGCAGCTTTTCAATTTTCCCAGTGTCCTGCATAGCATTTCTCACTAAGAGATTTCCTCCTTATCCAGGGGTTTGCTTTTCGTGGTTTTAGTCACTCACAGATAACCATGGTGTACAAGCAGATGACCTTCCTTATGATGAATCAAATAATCAGAAGGTCAATAGTAGCCTAATGATAGGCCACAGTGCCTATCTTACGCACCTCACTATCTCATCACTAAGGCTTTCTCCTCCACGCCTCCTTGCAAACAAAACAAAACAAGCAAATAAATCCCCAAAACACTACATTAAAATGTTGGAATTTTAAAAGACATAATCCTGCAAAAGCAAAGAAAATAAAATAGTAAGGGCTAATCAATTTTTTTTCTTATTTTTTATTCCTTACTTTTTGTTGGCCTGTTTAGCATTGTGTGTATAATTTGAAACATTCTGACATTGTAAACACAATCTAGATAGTGAATTCTATCCCTTGTATGCCTTTGTAATCCCTCTTCCTCATCTCCCTGCTACCAACAGCCTCTGCCTATCTTTAGGCAACCATTGATCTGTTTTCTGCATTAGTTTGCATTTTCTAGAAATTTATATAAATTGAATGATATAATATTGGTTTTATCTGTTTTGTTTTTTGTTTTTGTTTGTTTGTTTTTTTTTTACTCAGCATAAGAGATTCACCCATGTTGTTGCTGTGTCAATAATTAATTCTTTTAATTGCTAAGTAGTAATCCAATATGTGGATATAACACAATTTATCCCTTGACTACTTGACAGATATTTCAATTGTTTCTAGATTCAGGCTTTTACAAATTAAGTAGCTACGAACACTGATGCATGAGATTTAGTGTAGATTTGTGCTTTCCTTTCTCCTGAATAGATACCTAGGGATAGAATGGCTGGGTTATCTGGCAGATGAATGTTTAACAATTTAAGAAGATGCCAAACTTTTCTAAAGTGATTGGACCATTTTCATTCTCATCAGTAGGATAAGAGAGCTCAAGTTGTTCCCCATCCTTGACAACACTTGGCAGAATCAGACATTACATTTTACTCATTTTAATAAATATATACTGGAATCTGATTATGATTTTAACTTGCATTTTCCTAGTGACTAATGATGTCAAGTATCATTTCATGTGGTTATTTGCCTTCCATATATATATTTTTGTGAAGTGCTGGCTCAAAATTTTTCCCAATTTTTTAAATTAGATTGCTTGTGTTATTACTGAGTTTGAGATTCTCTCTTTTCTTTCTCTCTTTCCATATATATTTTATTTATGTATCTCTTATTATATGTGATACATTTTATCAATATTTTTCTTTTAAGGATCATGCTTTTGGTGTCATCTGCAAGCACTCTTTGTTTAACCCAAGTCTCTTATGTAATCTTCCATTATTTTTATAGTATTATATTTTACCTTTAGGTCTGTTATCTATTTTGAATATTTTATATGGTGCAAGGTAAGGAAAAAAGTTTATCTTTTTTGCATATGTATATTTAAAAATCTCAGCATCAAGTGTTGAAACTACTCTCTCTTCACTGATCATCTTTGTAACTGTATCAAAAATCAGTTGTTTATTTGTGTGGGTCTATTTGTAGACTCTGTTTTGTTTCATTGACTTAGTGTCTGTCCTTTTGTCTTTACCATGAAGTTTTTATTATCTGTAGCTTTATAATAAGTCTTGAAATCAGTTATTGTTAGCCCTTCAACTCTGTGCTTTTTCAGATATGTTTTGGCTATTGTAAACCCTCTGCTTTTCTGTATGAATTTTAGAATCAGCAAGTCAGTTTCTATTAAAACCAACACAAAAACAAAAAAAGCCTAATGATTTTTAATTTGAGATACATGTTTAATGGATAGATCAATTTGGGAGCCTTCCCATCTTAACAATACTGGATCTTCTGATCATAAACAGGGTAAAGCTCTCCATGCATTTAGTTATGTTTAGATTTGGTAGTTTTCAGTGTCTTTTGTCAGATGTGTCTATACTTCATGTTTTTGATTCTATAATATATGTATTATTGTTTTCTTTGCAATTTTTGTTTGATCATTGGTAGTATATAGAAACCTGATTGATTTTTGAATTGATCTTGCATTTCTATATAGCTGAATTTATTATTACTCTCGTCAATGAATTTTAGCCACTTTGGTCTCCTCAGAATCTCAGCTCTGTCTCCTCAACTCAGAGGTCCACCTGGCTCATCTGGTTTCAACCTCTCTGGGATATATGTATGTGTGAGAGTGTGTGTGTGTGTGTGTGTGTGTGTGTGTGTGTGTGTGTGTGTGTAAAATTTAGCAGAAGAGAGAAAGCTGAAGTTTATGCTTATGAAAATGGGAGTAGGTATATGGGAGAGACAATCAGGGCTATTATCACTTGCTTACATTATTTTTTCTAGAAAGGCTAGAGGATTTGGTGAAACCGGATGCTTTTGAAGATGACTTACTTTTTTTTTTTTTTTTTAATTTTTTTTATTGTTATGTTAATCCCCATACATTACATCATTAGTTTTAGATATAGTGTTCCATGATTCATTGTTTGTGCATAACACCCAGTGCTCCATGCAGAACGTGCCCTCCTCAATACCCATCACCAGGCTAACCCATCCTCCCACCCCCCTCCCCTCTAGAACCCTCAGTTTGTTTTTCAGAGGAAGATGACTTACTTTTGAGGGTAGTGTTAAAGCTGCAGAATTCATTGAAAATTCTTACAAGGAACGATGATCAAACCAGACAAATAGGAGACTGCTGCTCAGAATCATAGTGAAAGGACTTCCTGTGACTGGTGTCCATACAGTGCAGATCAGGGAAAGAAGGCAAAGGACTCCAAGAAAGGGAGGTCACCAGGGATAGGAAATAAAAGCACTTGACAGATTAGCTATGAGTTTTACTGGCTTATAAGGAAATTTATAGTTTGTCAGGATACTTGGGAATGAATTAATGGTAGGTACTCAGAAATCTAAGCAAATGAAATGAGTCAATTAGCAACTTCAGGGAAAATTAAAAGTTGTACAAGAATGAAAATGTAATCTCTGTGATCACTTAATAACACCGAAGATTTACATAATATGATGTCGCTAGGAATACTGATCTACCAAAAAAAAAAAAAAAAAAACGAAATAGCATTGGTTGGGAGGGCAGGAGTAGATGCATGCATGTGTGCCTATGCAATGAAAGCACTAATTCTCCTCTCTTTGTAACAGGTAAGAAATACCATGTACTTAAAAATCAAGAAAGAACAGTATGGGTAGGCTTTGTTTTATTTTTAGAAATACATAGCTAAATGACAGGAGAAAAGAGAAAATTAAAAGAGGTTGCTTTGAGTCATTAAGAACCAGATGAATAGTAGTGACCATAAGGCTGCTGGTTATTATCATTGTTTGTAGGTCTCCACACATGTATTACTTTGGTGAAAGTAAAAATCAATCATAACAAAATTTATTTCAATATCAAAACTTACATTTAGCAGCTTCAGTGTGTCTGGTTAAGAGCTAAGAACCTGTAGACAGACTGCCTGGTTTAGAATCGCAGATCCTCCAATGACTGAGTTACATTTGAATGTGTTACTTCATCTATTGATGCCTCGATTTTGTGATCTGCAAAATGGAAATAGTAGCTATATCTGCCTCATAAGACTGTTAAGGGAATGAAGTAAGGTAACATTTGGGAAGTGCTTAGTATTGGCCTGGCACATAGTATGTGCTATCTTGTGGCCTATTATAGCAAAAACAAGACAAAACAAGGACATTGGTGTAGAAATGTTACCTAGGCTTCATTTTAAAATCTTTACTGAAGAATCAATGCCAAGAACATGGAAACATTTGCACTGATTCTGGATTTAAAATATTCAAAGATTAAAGAAAGTAAAAGTTATTTTTGATGCTCTTAGATCTGCTTAAATGTTTTTTTTTACTTGCACATTACTCAGATTCTGATTGCCCATTTTATTCAAAATATATTCATTCAAGAATTTTTTTCGAAGCACTCAAAACCCTGCAATACAATTTTTCAAAAACAGCAGTGTGGAGGAACAGCCGGCCTGGCCAACCTTCCTGGCCTAGTTGTGAGCCTGAGTCTGAGACGGATTAGCAGAAGAAAAGTTGGCCTACTTTGAATCTTTAGATAGAAGGAGTTTGTTAAAGCAAAAATGGCCCTGAAGGACATTACTGGTGTAAAGAATAGTTCATTCCAGTTTCCACTTATTTGTCAGGCACTAGGGAAAATATAAACTATATTAGCCTCAAGGCAAGAGCTTATCCTATGGAAGCACTGCAAAATTATTCCAAAATATGTATTAAAACCAGCAACAAAACAAAATAAGCCCTTTTTCCTATCTTTTCCTTATTTTAGTAACCTTTCTGGGATTTGTTTGTTGTGAATATATATTGCTATGAAGAATTCAGTATTATAAAAGGAACATAATTATCCTGAGGAAAATATTTTTCATTACCTCAGGAAAAAAAATATTTAAAGAGCAAAATACAAGGAAAACTTCAGACTACCTATTTTTAAACTACTTGGCATATCAGGATCTCCTCAAGGGCAGTTACTTTGACTTTATGTGTGTGCCTCTGTCCAGGACACTTTCATCGTTCAGTGAACGTTTATTTCTTTTTTTTTTTTTTTAAAGATTTTATTTATTTATTTGACAGACAGAGACAGCGAGAGAGGGAACACAAGCAGGGGAGTGGGAGAGGGAGAAGCAGGCTTCCCGTCGAGCAGGGAGCCCGATGCGGGGCTCGATCCCAGGACCCTGGGACCATGACCTGAGCCGAAGGCAGACGCTTAACAACTGAGCCACCCAGGCGCCGCAGTGAACGTTTATTTCATTGAGTTAAATGCTGGTTAAAATTTTTTTTCTGCCATTTTATTTTCACTGTAACTCAGAGTCTGTCTTGATGAATATTCAGTTTATTCATAGTATTGTACCATAAAGGTCACCATGACAGGGCAATAGAGAAAATATGAATATAGGAACTTGAAGATGAGTTGATTCATTTCACAAAGGTAAACATGAAATGCTGCATAACTGTCTGCTTTTAATTAGCTTGTCAAAAGATTTTCACAAAGATCTCCAGTGGATTACTGAACAAACCTGGATACAGATTACTTTTATTGAATCACTTATTGTCTTTCATAGCTTTTAATAGGGTTGATCTAATCATGCTCATCCTATTCTCTTATCAATTTCACACTCCTCTTTTATTTGCATTTGTAACTATAAGGTTTTGTAGAGATAATTTTACCTTCTCCATGTTTGCTGTGCTGCTCTCAGTTTGAACACACACTTTAGATCTCTCCTGATATTTTTATTTGGGTCTGAGACTGATGTTTCTAGTAGTGTTTATATTCTTATTTCTTTCTCTTGCTTTTTGATAAACAGTTTTTTATAGCACTCATCTCCTTCTTACATTTACTATTATAACAAAATAAAGATATGGTCATTTTTTAAAAGAAACTCCAGAAGATAATGTCTTCAGTATAATATCCAATTTCCTTGATCTTCTCTTTCTCATAGATTTTTTTCCATCCCCCTCTTCCTCATTACAAATAAGAACAAAATGTTTCTGAAATTAGCAAGTTATCTACAGAATGAGATGATCTGATACAAATCAATTTTCATCTTCACAGTATTAAATGAATTAATTCACCAAAGTAGCTTGCAAGATAATGAAAGCAAAATGCAAGCAAAGAAATTGAATGACCTTTAACAAGCCTCAAATAGAATTAAATGTCAATGTCCTTAAAAGAAGTTCCCTCTGTTTATTTCTGGTAGCTACATGTTATGTTTTAGCCTAGCCATAGGATGATGGAGAGTTGCTCTGTGATACTGATAACTTGTATTTAATTTCTAGTGAAAATTTACTATTCCTAGCAGGACCACAATGTATTTTTTACTTTAGTAATTCCTTTCTCTTGAACCTCTCAAAATATTTCATTGTTTTCTCTGAGAGAGAAACTATTTTATCAAGTATTGCCTTTACTTGACATATATTAAAACTGCATATTTAAGTCAAAGTTGGTGATAGCATGTGATACAGGTATTTTACAAATGTCACAAAATTTAGTGGTATTTTTCTGACCAAAAGTCAGAGTAGACAAGCTGTTAAAGTGCTGAGCAACTCAAGTGCAATTGTCCATATCAAAATGAAGACATAAAAGATTCAAACTCTTAAGAATCAAATCAAAAAGATAAGGAAGAAGAGAAATAAATAGAAGTAGAAATAATTAACAACAATAATAATAATAAACCTAGACTTTGTGTTTAATGAATAAAGTCAAGCCAGATTCTAACATCAAATTATTAATACTCATACTCCAGCATATTATAATTGATTGCATATTCCACAGTATGTGAATTTAATTATAACTCCACCAGTCAATTTTATTTTGCATTTGGAAATTTATATATCACTCTTTGCTGGTGCCTCATTTTCAATTATAAAGAGGTGGGACAAAGAAATGGGAAAAACTCAAGCTAGTGCTTCTCAAAATCATGCCAATATAAAAGGAATTCTTATGTACTGCTGATCTGGGTACATAGAAATATAACAAATGCCTCTAGGTAACATAGCTTGCCAATGGAAGGAACTTGAACCAGTGTGTTGATCCCTATTTCAGAGCACTAGCTAGGTGTTATGCACAATCGTAGAAGAACCAACTGTTTTCAGTATAAAAAATAGGAAGAGAAGCATAGAGAATCAGGTTTTGAGCCACTGGATATGATGAGCATAATATTGTGCTTTTCAATGCAGGGACAGTTCTAATTTTTTTCTAGGATCTGAAGCACCTCTTTCTACAATTAGAAATGAAAAATTAAGTTACTGATAAACACTAAACTGCAACACATAGACAGAGAAATTAGTTTTGTCTTACCTGCCTTGGTAAATGAATTTCAGAAATTCAGTCATTTCATTATGTTTAAAATATATTAGGATATGGGGCACCTGGGTGGCTCATTCGGTTAAGCCTCTGACTCCTGATTACTGCTCAGGTCATGATCTCAGGGTTGTGAGATCGAGCTCCACGTTACGCTCCACGCTGAGCATAGAGCCTGCTTAATTAAGATTTTTTCTCTCCTCTCCTACTGCCCCACCCCCTGCTCATGTGCAATTTCCCTCTCAAAATTTTTTTCTCTTAAAAAAAAAAAATATATATATATATATATATTGGATATATAGATGATATGTAGATATATCCAATATATATATTGGATATATAGATGATATAAGGATAGATGATATGTAATTTCAAACCCCACAGGAAATACTACTAATTGACAATGTGTTTGCACTTTTTTGCACTTTTGACAAATGTTTGCACTTTTTTATTTGACTATTTTTCTAATATAGCAAGATATATACCTAAATTCACTCTGCAGATCTCCTTGATTAGAAAAAAGATAGGAAAAAATATGTATGTTGAGAACCTACTTTGTGAAAATCACTCTACAAGCATATAAGGGAGACAAAGAAATGCAGGACATAGTTCTCTTCTTTAAAAATATCAAAAATATATTTTATCAATAATATATGCACATAAGAAGCAATTATAATAAGGAACAGTGTATAAAATTACATTCATATATGAATCTAATGATCATCTGCTCTTCCGCATTGTATAAGAATCCAGTGGTGAGGGCGCCTGGGTGGCTCAGATGGTTAAGCGTCTGCCTTCGGCTCAGGTCATGATCTCAGGGTCATGGGATCGAGTCCCGCATCGGGCTTCCTGCTCCTTGGGAGCCTGCTTCTCCCTCTGCCTCTCTCTCTCTCTGTCTCTCATGAATAAATAAATAAAATCTTTAAAAAAAAAAAAAAAAAAAAAAGAATCCAGTGGTGAATACTATCTCTAAACTTTGTACCCTTGTAGTCTTTATAGATTTGGGGGTAATTAGACAAATATTGTATTGGAGTAAAAATTGTAACAATGGTCCAAGAAAGAGACATAAATTTCCATTGCTATGCTTCAAGGCTGAATTTATTCTGCATATTAGAAGTTGGTTATGATAAATAAGTTTATAGGAAATAGAACAATCCAGGGAGAGAATGGACATGAGCACACCCCTTCCTCTGGAAGTCATAGTATTGAAGATGTATTATCTTTCTGATTTTAGTATAAACACTTTGAGTCCCAATATTTCAATGGATTTATTGATTTTTAAAACTTATTTGTAAATTCTACTTCACCTAGTAACAGGCCTTGGATATAATAGGTGCTCCATAAATTTATCTTAATTGAATGATATATTTTTCTTATCTATATATCTATTTTTAAAACTTTGCATCCTCACATAGAACTGATTTCAAAATACAAATTTTCATGGGTGAAATTCTTTTGAGCATGACTTTTGACATATATGAGTTTTAATTTCGCTATGAACAAAATACAACTTTAATATTTAATATGTATGTATTTAAAATATTTAATCAGAAATGCAGGTAACATGTCCCTAAATTGTGCCTGGAACATGCGTGCTTTTCCTCCTCAACTGAACTCCTTATTTAAAGCTTAACACCACTATCACATTTTAAGAGCTGATGGTGTTGAAGAGGAATATGTTCCTCAGCCTGAATTTTGACATTTGTATTAACATTTTGGCAGATTTAGTAAAATTAATCACTCAATATATTTTTCAATTCTGCACATTCTAACATTTGTATATCAGGATTACTTGCACATGTAAAGGTACACTTGTGTTGCCAAGACATGTCTTAGAATATGAAAGGATTTCAGAGGAAAACGCTCTATAGAGAAAAATTTGAAATAAATCCATTCAATATTAGCATTACTAAAATTGTATCTTTTTCCACCCAGAACTGATTTTTGGCGATAGAATGCATTGTGTAGTTCTCAGGGCTGAGAGCAAATGGAACTTTTTTTTTTTTCTACTAAACTCAATAATTTCAGAAGCAGGCATCTAATCTGGATATTACATTTTTGTGTGAAGGTGCCTTTTCCCCATCTCATACGCTAGGCATTTAGTCCTAATGGATGCTATTTGCAGACACTGTCTCACCATAAATGACTGTTTCAATGAGGTCAGGACCCTTTGTGTTCAACTTATAGTCAGTGTTCCAACTGAATGGCATCTGTGCTTATATCCTGCTTCAGGGGAAAAAAAAAAACCCCACACACACGAGTCACAACTGTTCCACAAACCACATCTCCATTCTACACATCATTATTTGTGTCAAGAAAGTTTTGGTCAGAACGAAGCAAGGTAAATCGAAGATGACAAAATTTCCCATGTTTTCTAGTCAAGAATCAAAATGTGTTGTGCTCTGCTGTATATCTGCTTGCATCCACCCTACATATTTTATTTATTTCTCATTTATTTCTAAATAACTAGACCTAAATGTAAATTTACAGATACAGAACATGGAGCCTCTGGGCATGTTTAAAATACAAGGAAATAAATAAGCATTCTTACAAAAGTGCCATAAAAATCACAATGGAACCCAATTTTCTTTGTATAGCAGGTAAAGAGAGAAAAGGCACCTGAGTCTGAAGAGACCAACTAAAGATTTAACCATATGGAAGTAAAATCATAGTTTCATGAGTTACCTTGTGCTACAGAGGATTGGAATAGCTGTGTGGTAGAATAGTATGGAGAAAAACATGGTTTAATAATGATACCAAACTTTTTAGTTTAGCACATAATAAAAGTGTCTATTATTTTTTATTACTGCTATTATAATTGTTTTAAATTGCTAAGCTGATTCATTAAAATCCCTATATAAGTTAATCTTTGAAGGAATCGTTAATATCTCTTGAATCTACTTCATATAATAATTATAAAGCAATATTTTCACAATTTAATCATAATTGAACAAACGTTATTGACAAAACAAATGTAATAGACTTTCTTGTTGCAAGGTAACATGCTATTCGAACTCATGTATGACTATGAATATTAGACCTCAGGATGTTTCTAGGAAGAAGGGAATTTTAAAGAACAGTTTGCTCAGGTAAATTTATTGTACTCTGTAGTAGAACACTATGGAGAAAACAATGATACCAAACCCGCTGTGAAGGGTAGAATAGTTAGGCACACATGTAATAAATGTGCCTATTATTATTGTAATCATTATTATTTAATTGTTAATCTGGTTGCTTAAAATCATTGAAGAGTTTAATAATTCTTCTAACAACTAATCACATCTCCTATGGTCCATTACATATAATAATTTTAAATAATCTTGCAATAATTGAATAAACAAAAATAATATAATATCAATACTCACACATAATTATGAATATGGGACCTCTGGATGTTCCTAGTAAAAAGAGAATTTTACAAAGAGAATTTTTCCAGGTTAATTTACTATAATGTAAGCATAAGAATTGAGGACAAATTTAAGTATGAAAAGATTTTTCCCATGATTGTTTTTTTAAGCATGTTAGTCTTTGATTAAATTCAAACGGGTTGGGAAAAATGGCCAGACTCACCCATGAAGATTTTCCTTTATAACTAAAATTATATTTGTGTGGTTAATCTTAAATTATATTTTCAGGAAAAATAAACTATAGTCTACCAAATGTAAAAAAACTATCAGAAAACTAAATGTATATTCCTTCTGACACAGAAGTAATTCAAAAATATATAGATTGGGACAGTTCTGGGACTCTTGTCCCCAGTGAAAAGCACTAACATTCTTATTAAAGTTTAAGCAATTTGTTCTTTTGTAGTTACTCTAAATATAAATTATTAAATATTTACACTGCATTACTTATTAATGTTTTGATTTGAGTAACAATTGTCATATATGATCTTCCTGATGTTTTATCTGTAATTACATTTCCTCACATAAGAGAAAAGTACATAATAGAAGACAGAGAAACTTTCCTATGGTTTAAATATTTCAAATGTCAGAATCCTGTAGAAGCTAATTATCAATATTTCAAACTTTTCCAGCTCAAGAGGAAAAAAGCATCCTAGAACCAATGAATAGAGAGAAATTGTAAGAGCCAGACAACTTTTAACAGTAATTTAGAAAACAAAATTTTATGCTAATAACACTAGGTATTTATTTTCAATTACCCTAGGTAATTTGCTTTCCTTAACCGCAGGAAACTAGTTTTCAGTAATTAATATTGCTTTAAACTTTATCTGGAACTCCTTCTTAAGGAGTTCTTCCTAAATGGCATAGAATTTAAAAATTAATGACCCAATTTAGGAAAAATACCACATTCAGATCCCTGAGTTAGGTAATTGTTAGAGTTATTTCAGAGGAAACATACAGACCAAACAAGGAAACATGACAATAAGCATGAAATAAAAACCATTTACGTATATTTGTGTACGTACATACATATATACATACATATGTACACATACATATATCTTCTGATCTGAGTGTTAACAATGTGTGCTCCCTTCCATTTTTTTCCATTTCATTGGAGCACTTAACTGACTTCAAAAGGAGCTAGTATTTAATAAAAAAATGACTGACAAGACAGGGAATTGGAAATATATCTCATTATATACACAGCTTCAGTGCTGGTTTTGTAATTTCCCTGCCTTGATGGTTTAAGAAGGGTACTTACAGGTCATCTTGCCCCTCCTTAATAGATATGTGATTCAGGGAACAGCACCATTGTGTAACCACAAACAGAATCCCAAGCCCTACCGCAAACCTACTGAAGTAGAGTCTGTATTTTAACAAGGTCCCAGAAGCATTGCACACACACCTTGTTGTTTCAATCAACTTAATTGAAACCATAACCCCCAAAGTAGAGCTTACAATAATTAAGGTTGAAAAGCAGGAGCAGATCATGGAAGGCTTTGTCTGGCATGTGTAAAGATGTATATAAGAGAAATCCTCACTCAGTGGACTTTAACAATAAAGACATTTGCTCAGTGTCCAGAGTCAAGGTGGCCTACAGGGATAGTAAATTCAGGGGATGAGTTAAGTCTTACTGCAATTTGTGTTCACTTCATACTCAGGCTGGTGGCTGAATGGGTGCAGCTATTCCAAGCACTACATCAAGAGGTGTCATTTCCTCCCATAAATCTTCCTTAGGAGTAAAGAAAATTTTTCCAAGACTTCTCTCATAAAACACTCATTGTTTCTCATCTGCCAGAACTGAACCACATGTCCATCCCTAAAACAATTAGTGGCAATGTAAAACAAGACTGCCATGATTGGCTTAGATAATCAACATCAGCCCCAGAATCTCACCGTGGGGTCATTTTCCCCTAAGTCACATAGAGTTAGGTTCTAAACTTGAAAAATAGGTGTTCTGTTGGGATAGAAGGGAATAAAAAGGTGTTTTGTAAATAACTTCCTCCTATAGTCAAAGTGGAAACAGTGAAAATTTTTTTTTTTTTTTTTTTTAAAGATTTTATTTATTTATTTGACAGAGAGAGACACAGCGAGAGAGGGAACACAAGCAGGGGGAGTGGGAGAAGGAGAAGCAGGCTTCCCGCGGAGCAGAGAGCCCTATGTGGGGCTCGATCCCAGGACGCTGGGATCATGACCTGAACCGAAGGCAGACGCTTAACGACTGAGCCACCCAGGCGCCCCAACAGTGAAAAATTTTAAAGCAGGTTAGTGACATGATTAAATTGTGTATTAAAAACATTGTTAAACATACATGTTGAGTGCAAGGCAGAGAAACTATTGTTAAGAGGCTATTATAATTCAAATGAGAATAGACTAGGGATCCAAATCAAAGTAATTGTAGAAATAAAGAAGAAATCAACTTAAGGGGTATAGTATCTAACAAGCAGAATAGAAAGGAGCTAGTGACCTAGTAGTTGAGTGGATATGAAAAATGAGATAAGAAGGGGCCTAGGAAGGTTTCTGGGCTACACAGATTGAATATTTCCTCAAATGTAGAAATTATGTGTATTTTGTTCACTAGACTATATCAAATCCCTAGCACAGTGAAAGATACTCTCTAAGGCATCTTATAAATATTTGTGAAGGTAAGAAATAAATGTGTCATTAACTGAAGACATTAATTCAGGTAGGAGAAGATTTGAGGATGAACAAAAATGCCTGTGGATCTGTGAAATGATGCTCAGTAGACAACTAAAAATTCAGGTCTAGGGGTGACTCAGTGGGACAGTTGGTTAAGCATCTGACTCTTGATTTTGGCTCAGGTCATGATCTCAGAGTTGTGAGGTTGAGCCCTGCTTGAGAGTCTGCTTAAGACTCTCTTTCCCTCTCTCCCTTCCCCTCCTGCCCCCACACTCATGCGCTCTCTTTCTCTCTCTCTCTCAAATAAATAAATAAATCTTTAAAAAAAAATCAGGTCTAGGGGAAGATATTAAAGCTCAAGATGGAATAGATACTTAGAAAATCTCTGGCTCTTTTTTACTTATATTCACTGTTTCTTCTTTCTTTTCCTTTGTTTCCTCTCTATCCTACTCTCTTCACCAGGGTTACTTTCCCACACTGATGACAGGAAAAATGAGGATATTGAAAACCATTCAGGGGAAATCATGGTCTCTGAATGTCATAACTTCAGACTTAGAAATTTTGCAGACCTTTTCCATGAAACCATTGTTAACTTTTGTGAGGAAGATAATAAACTAGGCAAATTTCCAGAAATTAATTTCTGAATCATGTTATAGGATGATCAAACACTGTATTTTCTCATAACTCTGCATTTTTCACATTCTTTTCTTCTTCCTAGAATGTTCTTATTGCCTTTATCTGCCTGCTTAATTTTTACTCATCCTTGCAGTTTCGAATAAGTGTCACCTGAATTCAATTTTGAAACATCTATTAAATAACTATTCTGTAACCCTAAACTGTGCTAGGTGCTAGACTTACAAAGATAATGAGATATAATATCTGTGTTCAAGAAGCTTACCATGTAGGCTTCTTTCCATACAGGAAAACAATCTTAATACAAAGTACGTGAAAAGAATTATGGATGTGCTTTGGATTTTATGAAAGCCAAATGACTGCTAACCAGACTTTGAATAAGGTCAAGGAAATCTTCCAAAATTGAAACTCAATTCTGAGATAATATGGAAAAGGTAGTTTCAGTCCAGGAAAAGGAGATTGTGTGAGCAAATGCAAGCAAGTGATGGATAACACTACATGTGCAAGGTGGAGTATGAAGGGGGGTGAGTTGTTGAACCTCAAGCAGGTTTTTTTTTTTTTTTTTTTTTTTCTTGTATGTATACATGAAGGATGAGGTAGGGGATTGACATTTACTGAGGCTGGAAAAGTAGGCATAGCTCCTTTCATGGGGGGCTTTAGATGGCAGGTCATTTTAGTTTAAAACTTATCAGATAGGTAATGAGAAGACTTCTTTTCCAACCTTCCATTCCCCCTCCAATCCCACCGGATTTATTTCCAAATCCTTATCTTATACTCTAATACCAAATGCATAGCACTATTAGAATACTTATTTGTGTTTGTTTTCATTTTTCCTTACCATCTGTGAATGTTTTGTTTTACTTATTTAAGTCTGTTTTACTTATTTAAGTCTACACATACTGGACCTTCAATAAATGTTTCTTAAATATATTGATAAGTGTACCTCTGTAAAACCAAATTCTCTTGTACAATTCACCAGATTGTTAGACTCTTGAAGTCAAGACCTGTGACTTTTTTGTTATTGTGCTACATTATTCAGTGATTATTCACACACACACACACACACACACATTTCTCCATAAACTCATAGCTTGAATTAAAGATAAATGGGGAAGGAGATCAATTCTGCTCTTTCAAAAATTATTATGCCAAAAGAAAAGCTTCATTTTCAGTATTTTATATACTTGCAATTAGCTATAACCTCTTTTCACTTGGGGAAAAAAAGAGATGAACTGATACAGTAGCTCCTAGATTTCAACCTTCTCTGTAACATTTTTGTATACTCTTTCAAGATCTTCCCCATAATCTAAGGGAATTAAGGTAAAATAAATGACCACTATCACTTGCATGAGTAACTTTGATATCATTTAATAGCCCATCTGCATAGATTTCTGTTACTGAATCTATTGACCTAATACAGACATTAGATTAACCTTCAGATAGACTTTATAGAAAGAACTATTAAACATGCATGGATGGTTAAAACAGGTATACAAGCAAAGTTTATAAACCAGCACGAATGAGAAACATCCTGACTTATTAAACAGATTCATTTCACTATCCCATCAAAATAGCAAACACTTAATAGGTTATATTCTGTATTTTAAAATGCTTCAGTCAATGGTTTTGCAGTACATTGCACAAGCAATAGTCCCGTCAAACTATCTGGAAGTTCCTGGAAAGTGTTAATTGACAAGAATCTATGGAATCTGGAGTATAATCTTGAATATTGTGCAGACCAGTTCTTAACTAAAACAGCAAAATATCAAATTATCTTAAAAAACAAATTATGTCTGGTAGGTGAGGTCATTATGAATTTTAAAATATCAAAAGAAAAAACTTTGTGAAGTTATATTCATTCTATGTCTACATTTTATAAAATCACATCAAAAGTGATGTAGTGGGGAAAATAGACTTTGGAGAAAGATAGTCCTTAGTTTGAATCCCTGTTCACCCACTTATTAGTTGGATAACCTTGTGTAAATAAAATCTTTATACCTTCTCTCTTGTTCAAGGTGAGTTGATAATTCCTACCTTGCAGTGTTGCTGTGGGGATAAAAGAGTAAATAAAAAGAGTAAGAGAGAGACAAAGATAGGTATGGTGTCAAGCAGCAAAATGATAAAGTGGCTTCTAATAACATAGTTATGCACATGCCAGTAATAGGAATATATTAACATCTTTTATTTGCTAGTAAAATTTACACTGAGAAGAAAAAAAAAAAAAAAAACCTTCTGTTTTAAAAGCACCAAATCTTTTGAATGATGATATGGTAATAAAAGAGCTGAAATTTAATAAAGCACCATATTTGTATCTGCCCAACATCCTCCATATCCTTTGGGATATGTTCCTTCTCTTCCAATTACTTACGGTTTTAATCACTTTTTAAAAACACACAGATGGCTTTGAAATACAGGCTCTTGGATCTGCTGGTGAGATGGAGTCTTTAATCCATAAACTCACTTCGGTACCAGGGCAGGCAAGGCCATCATCTGAGAAGACCTAGATTTGGTCAGATTACCAATTGGTATAAGATGAACCCTAGACATATGCTCTCCCAACTTCAGCTGACCCTTAACCTTTGCCATTCTGCTAGAAATGGATGCTTTTTCTTTCCTTTATATATGCCCTTTTCCCAAAGCTGCGTTATAAATTTGCAGAAGCCCTGTTTACTTTGCCATCCATCTTGTAGGAGACAAACCAACGTTACAAATTATCTCTACATGAACCCAATGGAACAAAGTTCTGTTCTAAACAAATTAGTGACAAGGAATAATTGCAATGCTATCCACCTGAACTCTCCTGTTGCTTATTCCTGGAACATTCTGCTCCCACACTTCACTGACACACTAGATTCTCTTAAGCATGGGATGTACTATATTAAACTGTATTTCTGGCCCACTCATTTGAATTCTTACCCAAATCCTCATTATTCAGTGGGACAGAGTTCTCAGTATACCTCAAATCCAGATCAGAATTGACTGTGGCAGAATATATACCAGTGAAAAATTAAGTTTCAGGACTGCAACAAAAACATGTACTCATTCAATCATTCTTACAAACTATGGATATTAGTCAGGCCATTAAAATACACACATATAATTTGAATCTAAAAGAAAAAAGAACTTGCACATTCATACTTTTCACAATTTGTGCAGAGATAATTGTCATTTTTTTAAAAAAAAATCTCCCACAACGTTGCAATCATTTTTTTCCAAAAATTTATCCTTTTTGTATGGTTTGACACATTCTTTTTTAAAAATACATTCTAAAAAGGAATTTTTCTTAAAATCAATTGTTGTATGCATGTTTTACCAAGATGAATGTACACATTTTTGATCATCTTAGATTAGTCAGCTTAGGCTTGTTAAAACAGTACCATAGAGCAATCATTAAGAAATTGAATGAAAAGGTTTATACAATAAAGCCCTAGGCCTGAGAAATGGAATAAAAATATACACGATGAGGAAAAGAGAATATTGCAAAAATAGCTCATTCTAAGAAAGTAGAAATGTATGGGCTGGAATCACGTGAATGGTATAAGTAAGAGGATTACCCTATGATTATATATATATATATTTTTTAAAGATTTTATTTATTTATTTGACAGAGAGAGAGATAGCGAGAGCAGGAACACAAGCAGGGGGAGTGGGAGAGGGAGAGGCAGACTTCCCGCCAAGTAGGGAGCCCGATGTGGGACTCGATCCCAGGACCCTGGGATCATGACCTGAGCCGAAGGCAGACGCTTAATGACTGAGCCACCCAGGCGCCCCTATGATTATATTTTTTAAGAATAAAAATGCCCGGGCGCCTGGGTGGCTCGGTTGGTTAAGCGACTGCCTTCGGCTCAGGTCATGATCCTGGAGTCCCTGGATCGAGTCCCGCATCGGGCTCCCTGCTCGGCAAGGAGTCTGTTTCTCCCTCTGACCCTCCCCCCCTTTCATGTGCTCTCTCTCATTCTCTCTCTCTCAAATAAATAAATAAAATCTTTAAAAAAAAAAAAGAATAAAAATGCCCTATTTATGTATTTTTATTTAATTTCTAATACCACATAAGTGTGGCAAGCATTGATTTAAATTATATAATAAGAGATTCCAATATATAATAACCTGTCACTTAAGTTAACTTTGTCTTCCATCTCACGTTATATTTTAGCTCGAAAATATCTTTTCTCTTAAATTCCGAAGGGGGAAGAAGTCTCTGTTTCTTAATTTCAAATTTGCAGTAATATTAAACCACATAGAAAATAAAAAATGAGACACTGGCCTGGATGTATAAGCATCCCAGTCCACATTCAGCTGAATGGAAGGCCATGCCAGGAGTAGAACATACTCAACTTGCAGTGATGAATAACTGGTGCTAAAAGCAGCTACCAAGGCAGAGCCATTAGAGAGATAGATGAATGTATCAGTAAGTAGAGGCACACATATCTGCTGATGGGAAGGTCGCAAAACAAACATTAACAAGGGCGCCTGGGTGGCTCAGTTGGTTAAGCCACTGCCTTCGGCTCAGGTCATGATCCTGGAGTCCCGGGATCGAGTCCCGCATCGGGCTCCCTGCTCAGCAGGGAGTCTGCTTCTCCCTCTGACCCTCCCCCTTCTCATGCTCTCTGTCTCTATCTCATTCTCTCTCTCAAATAAATAAACAAAATCTCTAAAAAAAAAAAAAAAAACATTAACAATTAAGAACATTAATACCTTCTCCCACACCAGTGCTTTCTCAAAAGTGACTTTTGACAGGTACAATCTGGCTCCCATATGTCTCCTGCTAAACCTCGGGGACAGTTTTAGTTCAGTACACAAACATGTCCACAGATTTGCCTTTCAAGATAATAGAAACAACTGAGACAAAGCGTTTCGCTTTTTTTGTGTTTTGTATCCACTGGAACTAGTCTCTTCCCTGAGTATACAAATGAGACTGGTCTGTGAAGTACTATATCACATAGCATGTGTAAAATAATCATACTTCATTTATTCATTTTTAAGAATTATGTGTGTTGCTCCCTATTGGCATTATATATATATATAATGCCTATATATATATATATATATATATATATATATATATATATTTCAGATTTTTTTTTTGAAGGGACCAAAACGAATATTAAATAAGGAAGCCACGCTTACACTTTTGGGGAAAGGAGAAAAATAAATGACCAGAGAAGATGAAGAAATTACAAATCAGTTTTCCAGCTGGTGTATTGCTTGTCTTATTGTTGTATTTGGGGCCTCTGAACACCCCCTTGACCAAGAGTTTATACAGATGTCAGGCAAATGGCACATAGGCACCAATGAGTATGAAAAAAAATATTACTTGCATAATAAACAGCAAAAAGATTCTCCAATGAGAAGGGCTCAGATTAGGTCTGGAGCAAAATAAGAGAGATGGAGGTTGGTTACTTTGATTTTTATTTTGGCTAGGACATGGGGCAGCTTTCTTGCAGGCCACTTCAGGTGTGGGGGAAAGGGGAAGGGGAAAGTGTGGGGCTTGAAAACTGTCAATGGTCAAACATTAAAAATTAAGTTTTTCTCTTTACACTTATTTTACTGTCATAAACAACATAACATCCACCTTCTAAGTGCTGAGATAAAACAGCTATTCTGATATTTTCTTTCCCTGAACAGCCACAATTTCCCAATTAGAATAATTATGCTCTGCTTTTTCATAGTATTTCTAAGAGATTTTGCCCATTACTTTATTTGACCATCGCTAAATCTGAGAAGGACTTAGATCTGAAATTATTTTGCTCATTAATTAATATTTCCTTCCTCAAGTTAACTGTGATATCACTGCTTAAATTCCAGTTAAAAAATAGACCTTAGCAATTATTATACTCTTGAACAAGACTTGATTTTACTGGAACTCTGCTGTTCTTATAGAATTGTCAATTGAAAATTATTTGCATTTATAGAAACTGGGGTCAGACCAGAAAGCAAATAATTTTTTACAGCAAATGGTAGAGATATTTTGATATATGTGAAAAATATGTGAAACATAGCAATCATTGTAAAGATTAGGTATGTTAGCATTTTTAATTTGGGGGGAGGGGCATGGAGAGAAAAGAAAGCTGACATTCATTAAGTGATGATATGTGTCAGGCCCCAGGCCAGGTGTTTTACTTATTTTTCACACCTCTTCCATGTAAGGAGGGTGTCATTTTTCACAATTTATCTTTGATGATACTGAGATGCAGAGAGATTAAGAAGTGTCCTCAAGATTGCTCATCTACAAAGTTAAAACTAGGATTGACACAACTTCAAAAAGCCATGCTCTTTATCTTTTTTATATTTGCTTTGCCAAACTGTATTAACATATAATTTGTGAAATGATATTTCAGTAAAAGGCATAGAACAATTACTTATGTAATTATACACACACACAATTTTGTTATATCACTATTTGAGGTACTATATAGTCTGTTTTAATCTCAGCTTAATTATAAGTATCTGAATTTCCATAGCAGAATCTACATAGTTCTCTCACATGGTTAGTCTTAACATGGTTCATGTTATATTGCCATACTATTCATTACCATTCATTACCATTGTGGAGTTACTCTTACAGTAATTCTTGATTTTAAGCTTATTTTCCCAGAACAACTCAAGCTTTCTTGTGATTGTTCTCTGTATAGTATCCTTTTCCAAGTCTCTTAGTATTATTCTATTTATGGCCTTTATTAAGTTGAGTTATGTCCTTTCTATATTCAGTTTGTTGAGAATTTTTATCATGAAAGGATATTGAATTTTGCCAAATGCTTTTTCTGAATCTATTACGATGATCATATGACTTTTATCCTTTATTCTGTTAATGCAGTGTATCTCATTTATTCATTTGCATATGTTGAGCCATCCTTGCATATCAGCAAGAAATGCCACTTGATCATGGTGTATGACACTTTTAACTGAAGTTGGTTTGCAAATGTTTTGTTGAGGATATTTTTATCTATGTTCATCAGGGATATGGACTTGTAATTTTCTTCTCTTGTAGTGTCTTGGGTCTCATTCTTTCCATGACTGTTGCACAACCACATTTTCCCTTTATGTAACCAGTTGCTTTTCCAGCCCTCAAATTTTATTTCCAACATCTTCAGCACTGATGACTGTAATTTCCAGTCTGTTGTAGCTCTGGGGGCTGATCAATGTCCTGGAGAAAAGAAGATTCAGTTCTTACCCCTACCATTTTAAGTTGTTTGAGATCAAACTTTGCTATTTCTTTCTATTTTTAGATACTTCTCAGTGTTTTTTAAATGTTCTTTTAATTTTATTTTAGTTACAATTGTTTTCCATTGAGTGATTGCCGGGCCATTTTACTTATTTACCCTTACATGCTCTTTTCTCATTCATTTTTACTGTATGTTTTTCAACTTTTGTAATCACTGTAAAAATTAAGAAGACACTGGGCAATGTATAAATCAATCTTCTTATAAATGTTTATAATATGTACAATATTTATTAGTATATGATTTGCAATAAAATGTTAAAATATGAAGCATACTTTTAGTTATTATAATCTAGTGGAGATATTCCATATTAGAAAATAATATAAATATTCTATAAGTATCAATATAAAATAATTTATTCTATGATGTCATCGCCTGGAAAAGCATTATATGGCCATGCTCAGTTGGTCTGAGAGAGACCAATTGGAAATTGAAACAATTTGAATCATGAGATGTTGATATCTCTGGGTGCCATCATTGTAGCTTCTGTTTGGAATTCCTCAGGTCATTTCACTTTTATCTCAGCATGCTACCTAAACTTACCCTCCTACCAAGTAGACTCCAATCCTTCTACATTCTCATATACCCTGAGTTTTGTGCCTGACATATCTTTACACTTTCATTAAATACATTCTTGTCTTGTGTTCCAACTATTAGTTGTTCTAATATTGTACAATGTTATTATTAGATAGACTTATATAATAAAATGTATGATACCGATCACTAGAGAATCCTAGGGGAGATTTCCCAGCTACCAAATAGTGGTCGTATAATGGTAATGATTTTGATGACCTTTAGGAATGTGTTTTGTATGGTTATCCACTATTCACATATTTTCCACTATATGTTTATTAGTACCAGTGAAATACAGAAGGTCTTTTTATGCCTCCCAAAGCCTACTGAGAATGAAATAGCCCTCTTGATAATATATCTAAGACCCAAAACAATCTCATACAGCAGTTTATCTTTCTGTCCTTAGTCATTATGTTAGCATCTCTATGAACTACCTTAGGAGGCATTGGTTAGAAAGAGAAGATACAGGGCGCCTGGGTGGCTCAGTTGGTTAAGTGACTGCCTTCGGCTCAGGTCATGATCCTGGAGTCCTGGGATCGAGTCCCGCATCGGGCTCCCTGCTCAGCAGGGAGTCTGCTTCTCCCTCTGACCCTCCTCCCTCTGATGTTCTCTGTCTCTCATTCTCTCTCTCGCAAATAAATAAAATCTTAAAAAAAAAATTAAAAAAAAGAAAGAGAAGATACATTAAAGCATATTGCATGAAGAGCCTTAAGGATGAGAAAGAGAAGAGATTTGAAGGGAAATGGTGAGGTGAAAAAGGATCAATAAGACATTTAGTAAAAATCTGATGGAGAGGCATTCAAAGAATATCTCCACACAAGCAGATCAAGATTGTCCTTGCTAAGAATACATATATATATATATATATACATATATGTATATATATATATATATATGTATGGAGTGAGCAATGAGATAAGAAGTTCAGAGTTTTGGGAAAAGTGAAGAATGTAAGAGTCAGAGAATATAAAATAGAGATCAAACCAAGAGCAAGTTAAGAGGCTCTGGAAGGCAGTTCACAGGAAGAAAGTGTTTAAGCTTGGTGTGAGTCTGGGAGGTCAGCATATCAGGCATGGAGAAAGTCACCCAGCCAAGAAATAGAAGATATTGGACATTTCTGATAATTCCAGTTTGTAAAATAGAAATGTTGTACATTTTCTTTTTTAGGAATAAACAGTCCTGAACATAAAACTAAAATATACAAAGCTATTGTATGGAGTTCATTATCATATTTGCTCTGTCATTTAATGTACCTTTATGATGAGATGTTCTATTCTTTTACTCTCTGCTAACACAGTGCTAATGTTTACACTTAATCATACCAACAACTTCTGATGAAACTTTTTCCCTTAAAAATCAATAACCTCCAAATAGGGTTGCTTGTTAAATTCTCTTTTATGTAGCATGCACATTAAATAGTGTGCAGAAATATTGGCCTATTAATGACTTTATTTTTAATGGCATATATTGACTTTGTTTCTAAACTCGGTATTATTCAGGAGGAAGAGATGAAGAGTTCATTTTGCAAAGTGAATGGAACCACAGTAAATTTTGCAGAGACCCAGTTTTGAACTACTGACCCAGGAAAAACTTTCACTGAAAAACCCAAATATAAATGTCAATATACCTAGAGAAAAAAAGAGTAAAATTAGAGGATTGGAGGATAAATATGAGTAGTAGAAAAATAAACAAAGAGAAATAGTGTATTACTCTTTTCTCTCCTTTTTGCCTTTTCTTTTTCCTTCTTGCATTCTTTCTTCTCTTTCTTTGTTTCTTTTCTTTTTTTGAAGGATAAGATAGGAATAGATTTTTACTCTTAATGGGGGAAATTGGATTCTCTTTGGAGATAATTGTAATAACCGTGTTTCAAGTTTCCATGTTTGATGACTTGGCATCCTACCATGGACCCTACTCCAACCATCAGCCTTGTTTACTACCTTAGGTCTAGCTCTGTCACTGCCCCTTTCAGAAAGGCACACAATTGATGTTATGCAAGAACCAGTGCCCTTTGAACCTATCTTCATTTCTTGCATACACCAATGAGAAACTTCTGCTTTTCTCCCTTTCCTGCCATAACCACAAGAGAGGCTCCAGCCTACAGTTTCTCTCTCTCTGTCCACCCGCCCTGCCTCAGTGCTTCCCTAATGGACTATCTTTGGTATGTTGTGCCTCTTGTTTCCAGGGAACTGTGCATATATTAAAACAAACAAACAAACAAACAAAACTTCTTTCTTCACAACAATTTTTTCTACTCTGCATGTCTTAAAATACCTGAATAAAACAAATCCCAGATACCTTAAAGTAATGATAGTAATGATAGTAATGATTGGTAGGTAAAAGTTATATTATTCTTGTTTATACTACTCTATAAAGTAACAGATACATCATACGATTTACACATATATACTTATGATAAGTTCATATTCCATAATGAAAGTAATGGGCTGGATTTAATTTAACGTTTTATTCCATGTACTCAAATGGGTGTTTGAGAAATGTCCACTGTAGGAGAAAATAATTGTCAGCTATCCAAAATTTTAACTCTCTCCACAGTCCTATCTTCCTGTACTTAAGTTGATATCCTTGCTTAAAATTCTCCAGGAAATATCTACATCTTCTGGCAAAACTTACCTTAAACTGAAGTGCACCTAGATATAGAGTGCCTCATTCTGCCAAGACTACATCCTCTCCTTTTTTTGTAATGCTTGATTTATTAGTCTACTTTCGTGTAGCTTTTAATATCCTCTGTGTGTGTGTCTGTGTTTAAGAAAACTAAATCAAACCTCACATGTATGCTAATATATGCCAAATATATCAAACTTTAAAACTTTTATAGCTAATGAATATAAAATAATTTTTCATGGTGGTTCTAATTGGAATTTCAGTGACTGTTAAGGAAGTTGAGCCTGTTTATTTATGTTAATAGATTATTCCTGTTTCATCTCCTATGAAAGTCTTGTTCATTTTTGCTCCTTATTTTTGTTCACTTGTATTCTTTTTTCTCTTTTTGTCCCCTTGACATGTGGGTCTTCGTTACATATCTTGGATACTTGTCCTTTTTCAGTTAAAATATATGGCAAATAATTTCCCCTGACATCTTTCTATTTTCATTGCCCACCAGCTTCTGGAATAGTGGGGTGTCTCCCACCTAGATATCAATTCCTGCTCAAATTTTTCTGGGCATAAATGCCTAGAACCCCATGATATCTTTGTGGGTGTGTGGGCATCATCTAGATTCCCCAGTTGTTCTAGCTGATTAGGAATTGACAACTCTTGAGGGATCATGGGATAGTAACTGCAAAGAAAATGGATTAGCCATAAGATTATGTTCCTGAGCAAAGAAGCACAGTAAGAATTATATTGCCCAAACTGAAGTTTTTGTGCTAAGTTACATGTTTTAGCTCAGCACATCAAAATCCCTTAGTGGCATTTCTGGTACAAGCCAACCTAACAATAAAAGTACCTTTTATTACATTTCCCATTATTCCTTGTTTATCTCCTTCCAGGAACATAAGGGGGCAGGATGATAGTTCTGCTAAAACAAGATTAAGACATCCCTGCGCAATCTCATTAAAATGCCATGCAATGCCACCTCAATTTTTCATAATTTCTAACCTTTAAGAAATATAATCAACTGGATTTAGTGAGCAACAGAACCTGAGAGGTGGGATGAGAAAGGCATCTAGAATAACCTTCATATGTCAGATGAGAAAGGGAGGGTGGATGGCAGTGCTACCTTAGACAAAATTACAGAAGAGCATATGACCTTGGAGAATTGAAAAGAAAATTTTTGGGGGGGTATATATTCTGTTCCTTTGTATAAAACTAAATGTATTTACTATTATTGACAATATATGTTCACTACCAGTTTCAGTGTTGCTATATATATTTTATCCTTGCTCTCAGGAACAGAAACGAAGTTCTTCTCTTTATTTCACATTTAACGTGCAGGATATTTTGAAGTACATTATACATGACCTCTGTCGCAGCTGAATATCAATTTAGTTCATCATCACAGTCAGAGTATTAGAGTTTATGTACAGTAGACAGGTAGTAGATGGAACTGACTGATCCTCTGAGAATGATGACAAGGGGACAGATAGAAATTAGATATACTGAGAGGTAGAGGTTGGAACAAATTGTATTGTGTTTTAAAAGCATTACAAGCCAAAAAAAAAAAAAAAAAAAAAAAGCATTACAAGCCAAAAGAAGCGGTGTTTCAGCTTTTGAATGCTTCTTTTCACAAATAATTATTAATAACTATTATTAGTTAGTGCCAAATGGATCACTGTGTTTCCAGCATTTATCTTTATCACATATATACAAAATTTAATGAAACCATATAAACAAGTGTTATTTTTTTCTCAAGAAGCAGATTTTAAAGAAATTTTGATAAAACTGGCTATGCATATAGATCCAAATATAATCTGTTAAAAAAACAAAATTCAGTTGACTAAATTTGGAGATCTAATTGGCTTCATTAAATGATCCATTAATTGGGCAGCACCCCATCTAGCAAGTAGAGGGGAGCTTCCAGGAGTTTTACAAAATGGGACGTTTATATAGGAAGGAGGGTCAGGGGGATGTGTAGGTGGCTCAGTCAGTTAAGTGTCTGCCTTCAGCTCAGTCATGATTTCTGGGTCTCGAGGCCCACATTGGGGTCCTTGCTCAGAGGGGTGCCTGCTGGTCCCCTTGCTTGTGCTCTCTCTCTGACAAATAAATAAATAAAATCTTAAAAAAAAGGGGGGGGAAGAGGGGGGGAAGAAAGTTATTAGCAAATGAAAGGATTGATCTGGACAAGACAACTTTCCCTTAGGGGGCAGGGCAAGGGATCTTATTATGCAGATTAATTCATCTTCCTTGGGGGAAGCCAGATAGGGCCCAAGTGGCAGATTACTTCTCTGGTGCTGATCAAAAAATTCCTGACTGACCAGTTAAGACTACATATCTGGAAGAGGTTGAAACTAGATTGAGGACTCAGCCATTTTGGGCCTGTGATTTTCTTTTTAACAAAACAAAAGGAATAGCTCATTTTATTTTTTTTATTTTTTTTTTTTTTAATTTTTTTTTATTGTTATGTTAATCCCCATACATTACATCATTAGTTTTAGATATAGTGTTCCATGATTCATTGTTTGTGAGGAATAGCTCATTTTAAATTGTATATTTCTCACATTTGAATTGTCTCAAGTACCTTAGGATTGCAAGTGCTAAACCTGTTAGGTTGTTATTAGCATCTCACTTAGTAGTTTTCCATCAACAGAAAGCAGATAGCCTGTGCTATGGTGAGCGCTCTGAATTGTGTAAGACTGTTGAATCACAGACCTGTACCTCTGAAACAAATAATACATTATATGTTAAAAAAAATAAAAAAGAAGAAGATAGCAGGAAGGGAAGAATGAAGGGGGGAAATAGGAGGGGGAGACGAACCATGAGAGACTATGGACTCTGAGAAACAAACTGAGGGTTCCAGGGGGTGGGGGCATGGGTTAGCCTGGTGATGGGTATTAAAGAGGGCACATACTGCATGGAGCACTGGGTGTTATACGCAAACAATGAATCATGGAACACTACATCAAAAACTAATGATGTAATATATGGTGATTAACATGACATAATAAAATAAAATTAGAAAAAAAAAAGAAAGCAAATAGCCTGGTTCTGTGGCTATTTGTAAAACAGCAAAAATAAAAGATTTCTGATCCAAATATTTCTGAACTAAATTTAAGTGTATATCAATGAAAGATTGGCAAAAGCGTCTTCCAAATTTCTGGCACAAAATTGCACCCACATTGTCATCTGTAAACCACAGCTTGTGAGCATTTAAGAATCCACAGGCGGTCTAATCAGCTGAAAAATTTTTTCTAGTTATATACAATATCTTCCTGTATAATTAAAGACAGTTACTTCCTCCCTACTCTGATCTCACCCTTCACTGTACCATAATGAAAAAAATTACAATTTTAAAATAATCTTTACAATTTTAGAATGATTCGGGATTTATAGAAAAATTGCAAAGATAGTACATAGAATTACCATATATCCTACATCCAGATTCCCTTATTATGAACTTCTAACACAAGTGTTTCGAATTAATGAACCATATTGATGCATTTTTATTAACTAAAGCCTATACTTTATTCGGATTTCCTTAGTTTACCCAATATTCATATTCTGTCCCAGGATCCCATCCAGGATACCACATTATGTATAATGATCTTTAAGCTCCTCTTGGATGTGACAGTTTCTCACTTTTCTTGCTTTTAATGACCTTGGCAGTTTTGAGAAGAACTGGTCAGGTATTTTGTAGAATGTCCTTCAATTTGGAATTGTCTGTTTTCCTCATGGTAAGACTGGGGTTATGTATTTTGGGGAGGAAGACCACAGAGGTAAAGTGTCATTTTCATCACATTATACCAAGGGCACATACTATCAACATAACCTATCAGTGTTGATGTTGACGTTGCTCAGCTGCCTTAGGTAATGTTTGTGCAGTTTCTCCACCATAAAGTTACTCTTTTTTTTTTTTTTTGGAAAGAAGTCATACCACTTAAGGAGTAGAGAATTATGCCCCTCTTCCTTGATTGTGGAGTATCTACATGAATTTTCTGGAACTCTTCTGTACAGGACATAATGTGGGAAACAAAGGCAAAAGAAAAATTAAATTTCCTTACCTCTTACAGACCACTGACAAGTCCTTAAAACAGGCAGAGTGACATTCCTCTAGAAACTCACCTGCCTTGATGTTACTACTTTGCTATAGGCAAAAGGCAATCTTAGCCTGACCCCCAGGATCCTGTAAGTCTACTTTAACATATAAAAATTCCTTTGGAAATTTCCTTTATCTCCAAACCCCTGAAGATACATGATGGCAATCATCCCCCAAGCATATGACCCACAGATATACATCTGAAGGGTCTCATGACTAAGGTTTTATTAGACAGTAATAAATGAGCTTTCCCAACAATATCTAGCACCCTCAAGGTCCTGGAAACCTTGCTTCCAAAATTCCATAAAGACTTACACTATCCCTAACCCCCTCCCAACTTGAAAGTTAAATGGGCCACTCCTCATGACCCCGAGGGTTCTGTCCCTGTGCTTTAATAAAACCACCTTTTTACACCAAAGACATCTCAAGAATTCTTTCTTGGCCATCGGCTTTGAACCCTAACATCTTTCCTACATTGATTGTTTTGTTTTTCTTGCTGGTTTTTTTGTTTGTTTGCTTGTTTTTTAGTGCTTTAATTTTGGCAATATAAGATGCTTCACGATCTTAGTCCTGGAAACAGGCATCTCTCCAAGGAGTCAGGATTTTTTTGTTGTTGTTGGAGGAAGGTATTAGAAACCAATTATTTGGATGCTAGTAGGTTTCTTGCTATCAGTAGCAAACTTTTTGCTAAAAAAAGCCAGAAACATAATATTTTTCTGTATGCATCTATGTCTATATGCATACAGAACATCTGTGATATTTTGTTTCTTCATTGTATTATTCAGTTCAAGTTAACTACAAATGTTATATGTGTCATACAAAGAATCTTAGTTGGAGTCCAATCTGTGTGTGTGTGTGTGTGTGTGTAAAACAAGGAGCTGTATCTAACTATGATATTAATTGAAAGGAAAGCAAAGGATGGGCATTTAACCCAGTCTTAGGATGGAAAAAAGGTCTCTTGAGAAATAATATTGAAGTTTTATTAGTTTTCTACTGCTGTATAAAAATTACCACAAACTTAGTGGCTTAAAACAATAACAACAACAAAAACAACAACAGCAACAACAACACTCATTTATTATCTCCCAGTATCTCCAGATCAGAACTCCAGTCGCAACTAAAGTGGTTCTCTGTTCAGGGTCTCATAATACTAATATAAAGGTATTATATATAAAAAGGGTATTAAATATAAAGACAAGGCTACGTTCTTATCTGGAGTTTGAGATTCTCTTTCTAAGCTTGTGTGGTCTGGCAAAATTTAACTCCTCACCATTGTAGGACTGAGGACCTATTCCATTGCCAGTTGTCATCCATGTGCCTCTCAGCTTTCAGAGATCACTCATATTCCTTGCCAGAAGGTTCCTCAACTTCAAAGTCAAAGAATCTCCCTCACATTGAATCCTTCTCATGCTTTTAATCTTTTTATCTTCCCTCTCTCCCACCCCAACAAGAGCCTAGTGTCTTTTAAGACTTCACCTAATTAGATACTGAATAACCTCCCTTTCTTAAAGCCAATTGTGCCATATCACAAAACCTAATTATGGAAATGAAATTCATTATATTTCTAAATCCAGTGGATTATACAAGATTTGTAGACTGGGGGCAGAAATCTTGGAGACCATCTTAGAATTCTGCCTACCACAGGTTTGTATTTTGAAAATTTAAAAGAACATTCTCCAGGTGCAGAAATGGAGAAAGCAGGCACTACACAGAAAAGAGATAAGGAATAGCAAGATATGTAAAGTAAAATTACAAGTAATTCAGGATTAATGCAGCAGGAGATTTCTAGTCAGGGCATTTTGGGACATGAGATTATATACATGCTTTGGCCTGAATTGTGAAGTGCTTCATTTCATGTTAAGCAGCCTGCAATTTTTCTGTATTTGGTGGAACATTTTAATCAAAGGAGTTACAAGGTAAAATTTGTTATACTGATAAAGCATCTAGGCAACAGCAGGGGTAATAATTCTGCATAATACCAAGATGGAATCAGAATCAGTAACTAGGTCCAAGCAAGAGTTGACAAAGGCCTAAAGCAGGAAAATGATAGTGAGAAAAAGGAGGCTTGTGCAATTAGCCTTGAAAATCGGGTGAGGTTCTGTAAGTTGAGTAGGCCATGAAAACATTGTCCAAGGAAAGGCATGAGCAAAGACACAGGCAAGGGAAACTTTGGGGTCTGTCAAGAGAGTTTAGAATTTAATTATGAATCACAGGATACATGTAAAGGTTTGAGAGAAATAAGGCTAGAAGGTTGGAACCAAACATTTTTTAAAGTATGTTGAATGAAACATGCTGGAAAAAAAAAATCATCCATTTGCATTTTAGATTATTGAACCATTCCAAATGTGAGACAGGAATCCATCAAAATCATAGAGGAAAACACAGGCAGCAACCTCTGTGACCTCCGCCACAGCAACTACTTGCTAGACACATCCCCAAAAGCAAGGAAAGCAAAGGCAAAAAATGAACCATTGGGACTTCATCAAGATAAAAAGCTTTTGCACAGCAAAGGAAACAGTCAACAAAACCAAAAGACAACCCACAGAATGGGAGAAGATATTTGCAAATGACATATCAGATAAAGGGCTAGTATCCAAAATCCTTAAACAACTTAGCAAACTCAACACCCAAAGAACAAATAATCCCATCAAGAAATGGGCAGAAGACATGAATAGACATTTCTCCAAAGAAGACATCCAAATGGCCAACAGACACATCAAAAAATGCTCAACATCACTCAGCATCAGGGAAATACAAATCAAACCTACAATGAGATACCACCTCACACCAGTCAGAATAGCTAAAATTAACAAGTCAGGAAATGACAGATGTTGGCGAAGATATGTAGAAAGGGGAACCCTCTTACACTGTTGGTGGGAATGCAAGCTGATGTAACCACTCTGGAAAACAGTATGGCGGTTCCTCAAAAAGTTAAAAATAGAGATACCCTATGATGCAGCAATTGCACTATTGGGTATTTACCCCAAAGATTCAAATGTAGTGGTCCAAAGGAACACCTGCACCCCAGTGTTTATAGCAACAATGTCCACAGCAGCCAAACTATGGAAAGAACCCAGATGTCCATCAACAGATGAATGGATAAAGAAAAAATGGTGTACACACACACACACACACACACACACACACACACAATGGAATATTACTTAGCCATCAAAAAAATGAAATCTTGCCATTGGTAATGACATGAATGGAACTAGAGGGTATTATGCTAAGTGAAATAAGTCAATCAGAAAAAGACAGTTATCAAGTGATCTCACTGATATGTGGAATTTAAGAAACAAAACAGGATCATAGGGGAAGAGAGGGAAAAATAAGCCAAGCTGAACCGGAGTGAGAGACAAACAATAAGAGACTCTTAATCATAGGAAACAAACTGAGGGTTGCTGGAGGGGAGGGGGGTAGAGGGATGGGGTAACTGGGTGATGGACGTTAAGGAAGGCATGGGATGTGATGAGCACTGGGTATTATATAAGACTGATGAATCACCGAACTCTACGTCTGAAACCAATAATACATTATATGTTAATTAATTGAATTTAAATTAAAAAAAAAGAAATTCTTCCTGTGGACAGTATCTTCCAAGTTCATGCCCAAAAGTTCCAGCCTGCCCATTTTGATGGCATGCTCTGTGGATTTCAGAACTGCTTAGCTAACAGCCACAGTTTTGTAAGCCAATTCCTTGTAATAAGTGTCTTAATATATATTTTCTACCAGTTTGCTTCTCTGGTTGAACCCTGACTGATACACACCTACATGTTGAGGCTTTGCTTGGAGTGACAAGTTCCTTCTTGTTTTCTTTTGTAACAACAGTTCTCCAAAGTCCCCCATATCAAAGGACTTATACTTCCAGTCTCCCTCTTTCCTTTTCTACTTTTCCCTTACTGCAGGATGTCTCCCTCACCTCCTGAATATTCCCTCTACACATCCTGTTATCTCTAGTGTTATTATTTATGTCCTGATTCTGCCCTGAGTGACTCTAAAAATCCTAAGACTCCCATATGTAAAAATATTCTTTGGAGTTTGAGCAAAGATCAGCTTCTGAAAGAGAATTTTTGATGACAAAGGGACTATAATAATAGTCCATCAACTATATTCTTCAAAAAATGTGAATATCATAATAGTTACAGAAATGCTGGAAATGATAGGAGATTAAGGAGACATGATAACTCAATACAATATCAGATCCTAGACTAGATCCTGAACTGGAGAAATGCTGTAAAGTTTATTACTGGCTAAACTGACATCATTGAAATACAGACAGTAGATTAAATTCTGTTACTGTTCAAGTTACCAAAGTTAATAACCATACTGGGGTAGGAAACAGAATATCCTTGTTCTTAGAAAATATTCACTGAAAAATTTAGGGGTAAAGCATAATGATATGTGCAACTTATTCCCAAACATTTAGGCAGAAGATATGTAAATGTATACAGAGAGCAAATGGAACAAAATGCTAAAACTAGGTGAATCTGGGCTGTAGGACTAGCAGCATTCTTACTATTTTTGCAACTTTTCTGTAAATTTGATTTTTTTTCTAAATACAAGTTTAAAAAATGAAAAAAAAAAGATTATTGAACCATTCGGCATAAGTTGTGTTTTTTGTTTGTTTTATAAAGAGAAATCATGAGAACACTGGGACTAGAAAGTGAAAAGAAATGCATAAACAATTACATAATTGAAAATTTCATGGGGCACCTGGGTGTCTCAATTGGTTAAGTGGCTGACTCTTGATTTCAGCTCAGGTCATGATCTCATGATCCTGGGCTTGTGTCCTGCATCAGGCTCCATGCTCAATGGGGAGTCTGCTTGAAGATTTCTTTCTTTCTCCCTCTGCCCCTCTTCCCACTTGCACGCTTTCTCTCTCTCTCTCCCTCTCTCTCAAATAAATAATCTTAAAAAAAGGAAAATTTCATTTTACTTAATCATCAGACAACCAAGATTTAAGTGTTTAATCTTCCACTTAATAAGTAATGTTGTTCAAATTATTTAAGAAAAATAGTCATGTAACAGTTTGTATCATGAGGTTTTGCATAAACTCTCTTTAATTCTGGCAAGACATAATATTTAATAGGTGCTGTGTTATCTTTGAAATTACTAGTCCCTTCTCCCCCCAGCCCCCAAGATACATTTCCTCTGTACCCAAACTCCAGGCAAATCACTGGGTCAGAAAAAGGAAAGCTACAGGAGAAGAGTGACATAGTGGAAAAGAAGACACTACCCTCCTCCATCTTTCTTGTTTTGTTTCCTTGATTCTAGAGCCAGCCAGGGATTATGCATAGAGTTGTAAGAAAGACTTCTCAGTTTTATAAATGAGAGGTTTCTACTTGATAACCATCATTTCAAAACTGAAACAAATTTTGCCACTTATTAGAATGGAATATGCATCCACATAGAAAACACATTTCTATTTTTATTTCTGGAACTAAGATTTCTGCAAGTATACAAGCATTTTTAAGTTATATGTAGCTTACAGAGATGATTACACATTGCATTGTCATTAGGAATTAGCTTGATGTACACAGAGTGGAAAGAGAAGTGGGCATATGGCAACTATCCATTTTATTTTATCAGTCTAGAAAATTTGATTTTCTTTGTTTTGACATTGCTTTGATATCTAGATATATCTGTTTATCTGATAATGGTCAAACTTCTATGTCGCTTTATGTTTAGATTTAGCTTGAGCCAAGGAAATGTTTTTGTCCTGTTTACTTTTAAGATACCTGCTTAGGAATCAGGAGGATGAGAAAATTGCCATGGGAAGGCACAGCAGGGTATATAGTGAAAAAGGAAGAAGTTAATTTTAGAATGTACCAATAAGGTAAAAAAAGAATAAGTAACTGACAAAGATCTAGAATATAGACCAATTAGTGAGGACCTGTGATTAGCAGAAGCACCAGGACTATACATAAAGAGAGGACTCTTTTATCAGTATATAACTTTTTTATAAGTATTGCTTAGTACACCCATTTAAGGATTAAAAATGTGAATACAAATAGAGATGTGATACAAATGTGAAACTCCTCTTCTTTTTCGGAATGTCCTATGTTGCTTTTGCCATTGCTCTTGCTTTATAATGTACTGTATGTAAATCAGTATTTTTTTTTTAAATGGTGACAAATTAAGGATATGGAATATGGGTGGAAAAATAATTTGAAATTAAACCATAATCTTTTTACCTTCAAGATTTAAAAATCAGGGGCGCCTGGGTGGCTTAGTCGTTAGGCGTCTGCCTTCGGCTCAGGTCATGATCCCAGGGTCCTGGGATCAAGCCCTGTATCGGGCTCCCTGCTCCGCGGGAAGCCTGCTTCTCCCTCTCCCACACCCCCTGCTTGTGTTCCCTCTCTCACTGTGTCTCTCTCTGTCAAATAAATAAATAAAATCTTTGAAAAAAAAAGATTTAAAAATCATGTTAAAATTTTATACTTTGCAGTTCGTAATCATGTCCACAGCCTAATTTGGTTTGATCATAATAATTATCATGGAAATAGAATATTTACTATTATTACATATTGGGGTGAGCACTTTATAAGACTTTGGAGGGAAATCTTGGGGCTCCCGATTCCTTTTAGAACAAATAGATATGCAACTCCGAATTTGTTCCATAACTTCTGATTATCAGACTTCTAGAACCTTTTATTTTCTTCCCAAAGTAATTTGTCCCTAGGTAGCAGGAGTGGGTGGTAGCCCCTTCTCAGAGTTCCACCCACCTGTACCTCCTTCAATTTTTCTTCTGTCTAGTAGTTCTTATCTAGTCTCCTAGAATAGGGTAAATTGTGAAGGGTTCTTAATTCTAAGTTTTTAGGCTGAATTTTTCATGACTTTGCTTTAGGTCCATAAATATCTTCTCTATTTCATAAATTCCACTTTGTACAAAGCGAAAGACTTGCCTTTCAAGATTCTTGTCTGTGCCATAATTTCAAACTTTTCTCAGGATAGGAGGATAGGATGGATAGGAGGTAGAATTAATTAAAGACAAACTGACCAATTTTAATCTTGCCTGACTAAATAAATTTCTTTGAATAGGGGGAGGGTCACATACAAGAGAGGGCAGGAGAAGAAAATAGAGATTGATATTTCAAGATGTTATTCCATTACAATAATTTTACAGATGGCAAAAATGAGGTTTATAGTAATTGTCTTGCATATGACTGTAGAGATAGCTTGGTTGAATCTCATGGCAAGATCTTTTGATACAATAATCTGATTTATCTCATAAAGAAATACACTTAATGGGAGAAATATGGAAGTTGTGTTCTCCTTTTGAAGACTGTATATTGATTAGATGGAAACTCAAAGATCTCTGTAGACAGTGGCTGAAGGTGTTATGGGAACACTAGGTGTTACGGGAACATTGAGAAGGTTGTAAATTTTAATGGTTGGGGGAGTTGTGAAGGGCAAGTGGCATTTTGAGAGAAGGACAAAATAGAAAACTGGATAATGGAGTTTCATATACAATGGTATTCATATATCAGAAATTGTAAGTTATTTGATCAGGGGATACATTTCGGGTGGGAAAGGGGAAAGGAAAAGAAGGGTCAGTAAAAGTTGTGGAAAATGAGGCTTGTGTACAGGTCAGGAATAATCTTATATGTCATACATTTCAAAGGCAAATTATTTATGATTTCAAGAGACACACAGAAACATGATAAAATTTGTGATTTGGAAAGAGAATTGCTGATGGCACAATGATGAAATAAAACTTTTTAGTAAGAAGAGCAGTTGGGAAATAATAGGAGTAGTCCAAGAAGGACTGATGGTTTATAGTTGAATTAATTCAAGGGCAAGTAGTGTTATTAAGAAAAAGGGCGGATCAAGATATATTTAGTAGGAAGAACCAACAGGACATAATGACTGATGGTATGAGAGACTGTGTGTGAAAACATCTGATATGTTCAATAAATGTCCATTCAATAAATGTCCAATATTCAATAAATGTCCAATCTCTCTTCCTTGCAACCTATGTTGCACTGCCTCTAACATGAGTATAACTCAGACCTGTCTGCCATGGAAGTTATGTCAGTATAGCTTCTAAAGCAACTGGAATATGATTTGAAAATCCCCCATTATATAAAAAGTCAAGAAAAAGGAAATAATGGTCATATACATGCTTGCCTACATGAGCACTCATTTACATACAAACATATAATTTCATACACTTAAATACATGTGGATGTGATGTTAGATATGAAAATGCAGACATTATATCTATAAATTTAGAATGTTAGAAAACCATTATGGGATCAAACTAGTGTCTAATAATATTTGCAGAACAAAAGATTGGTAATCTTGGTATTTTTTGTAGTTCTACATTTTGCAAGTTAAAAGCAGAATAGAATTTATAGGAGTAAATTCTAATAACATCCAACAAGCAAAATCAGTCAAGTTCTTTTGTTACTTCCTACCTCCACTCTGCATTTTGTGCATTTGTTTTCTTCATTTGGATAGATAACAGTTTTAATGGATTAAGATGGTAAGTATTATCAAAAAGCAGAAAGCAATTTAAATAAGAAAGGAATAGAAAGTAACAAAGGAAAAGGAGAGGAATATCATTCCAGTTGGAGTTAAATATGAACCACAAATCTCCCTCATCCTCCATTTGTAGGTTTTATACCCAATGCCCTTTCAAATGACCTGTGCTTTTCTATAAATATTGTTAGTCCCACATCACTTGTGTTCTTGCTCTCTACTAATAATATTAATGCGATTGGGAAATCCTGTTTATCTCACTTTAATAAAAATACATCTCCAAATGTTAGAGAAACACTGCCCAGAATGTTGTAATCTGCTGTCTAGTGGTGGGGTTGTAAATAAATTATATTGGGAAATTTGACTACACAACTCTTAAGTGATTTGCATACTACCAAATCCTTTGCAGTCTAAGTATGAGAGGTCCACCAACTACGTTAATCTAATTCTTCTTATTTTCAGCACAGACTATGTTTACTGATAAATTAGCTTGGGGAATTATGTAAAGAAGTTTAGAATGAGAACTGGAGTCCCAAGAAAATTAAACCAAAATAGAATTTAAGAGTCAGAAAACTGATACCAGATAATATAAAATAATAAATATTCATGATGATGTTAATAACAACTAATGTGTTAGGATTAAATAGAAGTTATTTTTTATTTTATTTTTATTTATTTTATTTTTTTAAGTAGGCTCCATGCCCAGTGTATGTGGAGCCCAACACAGGGCTTGAACTCATAACCTTGAAATCAAGACCTGAGCTGAGATCAAGAGTTGGACACTTAATCGACTAAGCCACCCAGATGCCCCATAAGTTTATATTTTAAAGGAAGAGTTCCCATTCCTGACTCTGAATCAAAATCAGTTATGGAACATTTAAATTATGGATTGATGGAATTCCCTTACCCCAGCAATTTCCAGAGATTACATATAAGTAAGTATAGGCAGGAACCCTGATACTGGAATTTATAGCTATGTAGAACATAGTAAATCACAGCCAACTTTAAGTACTACTGTTTTTAAGAAGGGGTTACTGCCACTATGTAGACCTGAGATTGTTAAATTCTGGCTTCACATTTGGAAGACTGAGAAACTCTAAAAATACCAATATCCATTGGTATTTCAAATCAATTAGGATTGATACCAATATCTGGTGTCATTTCAATTTCAATTAGAATCTCTGGGAGTGGAACCCAGCCTTGGTATTTTTAAGTTCCCAGGTGATTCTATGTACAGCCAAGATCAAAAACTGTAGGGCGTAACTTTATTAAACTACAGTGGAAATAAATCCTACAAAATCTAAATGTTTGAATGTTTTTATTGAATTAACTAAATATAAAGGATTTTGCCTAGTAATTACCTTTGAATTAATGTTAAAATTACTAATATAGTTTATAATATCACTACTTATATTTGAAGGATAGATACGATGTGTTTAGTATTTGTTGTTCTGGACAGTTTACCTGATCTCCAACTACCCTGTCATTCATAATCAAATTATTTCTAAAATGTTAATTGCTTTTAAAGCTCAATTTTTTATCTACTTTGGTTTCCTGTCAACAGCAAAACTTGTATCAGTTTTAGTATAAAGAATTCAAAAGGTAGTGTCTTAAATTATATTAACACCCTATCAGTATAATGGTTGCTTAAGAAGTAACCTAGATACAGTTCTTGACTTCCATTCCTTCCTCAACCTCTGCCCCTACCACACATCTAATCATCCTTACAGTTCTACTGCTTCCACCTCTTTTTATCTCAAGAACGTTTCTATCTCCCCTCTTTGCAAGGACCACTGTCTTAATTCATGCCTCAATTAACTGGCACCTGGATTGGTTCAATAGCCTCCTTACTTAGCCTTCTGTCTCCAGTTTTGTCGGCTTCAAATAATTCTCCCCACTGGAGCCAGAGGACTTTTTTAAAGCACAGATTTAACCACATTACTTTCTTTATTAGAATACCTCAGTGGCCTCGCTACTGGACACAGGATAATACCCTGGCATGTATTTAGGGGCTCAATTGATATTTACTGAACAAATCAACATATTATATTAAAATTCTTCCTTAATCAACAGAGGGACTCACAAGGGGTCCTAGAATCTTTTCAACAAACATACAGGATGTTTAATAACACTTCAAAATTGGAATTGCCTATTGGAATTAGCTGTGCCTTCCTGCATTTTCAGTTATATAATCTATGACTTTATTTAAAAGGCAAATCTCCCTGTTGTGCCCTAGATTAGTTTCAAAGTTCTAAAACTAACAAAAGCTCCACTCGTATTACTCTCTGGCAGCCAAAAAAAAAAAAAAGAAGAAGAAAAAGAAAGAAAGAAAAGAAAAAAAAGCAATGGCCAAGAAGTTGAGTTTCTGCAGGTCTTGATGTAGGAAAACTCAAGGAAATCTGAGCTCACCATACTGGATTGAGTATTATTTCCACACTTAGTAACATATGTATATGTTTCCAACATACTCACCAGGGGAAGGATTTATTTAGGCCTTTATGTGTAGTTCTGTGTACCCTCACTGGGTGGAGGGATGTATTGGTTGGGATAAAGTTGCAGATAGCAGAAAGGAATTTATTATAGGTAAGTAATATTTATAGTACCTTTAGATGTGCTGAGGAGCAGGATCAGGACTGAGCTTCTAGCAGCAGACCTTAATGTCTATCATCGGAGCTTCCAGTTCTGCAGCAACAAGTCAGTTAGGAAATCAGGAAATGGATATACAATTATAGGCTCACAATTCACTCCACCAAAATGGATGACACATACACTCTTTCACAATCCCATTAGGAACTTCTGCTACAGCTTCCACAAAAAGTGAAATGTACCCATGATAATACTTGCCAACAGAAATAGTAGCAGCAGAATAATTGCAATGACCTCATGCTGTTTTGCATATATGTCTTCCAAGTCAGGGAAAGACAGATATGATTAGAAGAAGCTATATCTAGGTTAGAACAGTAACCATAAGGGAAGCTGGGTGATAAAGATTTTAGATGTATATTTTAAATCTGGGTTAAGGGGGGATATTATTAGGAGGTTGGAATGAATGTCACTTAAGACAACTTAAAAAATCCTCCACAAGGGCCATGGAGAATTCAGTAGGATACTTTTTTTTTTTTTTTTTCCAACTTTCAATCAATAGCTCCCAAGGAAAGCAAATGATAAATTTGAGGGGAGTGAGACAAGTAGATAAGGTTCTGATTTTCCCGATGAAATCAGTTTCATGCTTCATGGTATGTATGGATGAATTGCCTAGCAGGCAGAAGTTCATAATTTTATGTAATTACATAAAAGGATTTCATGAAATATGAAGGAATGTGTATAACTAATAGCATATAATTCTGGCAAAAATATTCTAGAAAAAGAAATAATTCATTTATTTTTATACATTTACACTTAAATCAGAGTTAATATTTTCCTAACTCAATTTTAAAAAGATTCTGGAAAATGTGTAAATTAGAGAAGAAAATTTAGCTTACAGAAAAACCTTTAAATATGGAGAATTAGACATGTTTTGCTTGCTGTTCTCTTCTATGTGGTTTCATTAGTTAGATTACTATCAACTTGGAAAATATTCAATATTGTACAGAAATTGGGTCAGCAGAATAATATCCAAGCTTTTGTTTTTGGACTGGAGTTTTTAAGACTATATAATAGGCTTAATATTTAAGATTTTATTTATTTATTCATAAGAGACAGAGAGAGAGAGAGGCAGAGGGAGAAGCAGGCTCCCCGCTGAGCAGGGAGCCCGATGCGGGACTTGATCCCAGGAGTCTGGGATCATGACCTGAGCCGAAGGCAGACGCTTAACCATCTGAGCCACCCAGGCGCCCAGCTTAATATTAAAAAATACCTTTTTTATATTAGTAGTATTTGAATCTAGGAGCTGTATGAACAAAGTATATTTGTTTTTTTAGTTAGTGTGTATAATTTCCCAGATACGTCTAATATCAAAACATAGCAAATATTAGATGACATTCAAGTTTAAGACATGGCCTCTATCATTAAAATGACATTTACTGCACAAAATTTTAAAACAAACTGCTGTAGCAGCCAAGATGAGTCAAAGCAAAATCATTTTGATGTTCCACATGAAAAATAGATTTTAAAAAATTGGCTGAATTGAATCATTTCAGATTGCCCACCACCTGTCATTGCTTTTTCTAACTAAAAGCATCTATTACTTTATATGTGAAGCTTCTGCTGTTGCAAATCAAACTTCTTTTTCAAAAGGCTATGGAGAGGGGCGCCTGGGTGGCTCAGTCGTTATCTGCCTTCGGCTCAGGTCATGATCCCAGGGTCCTGGGATCGAGCCCCGCATCGGGCTCCCTGCTCCGCGGGAAGCCTGCTTCTCCGTTCCCCACTCCCCTTGCTTGTGTTCCCTCTCTCACTGTCTCTCTTTCTGTCAAATAAATAAATAAAATCTTAAAAAATATATTTAAAAAAAGGCTATGGAGGCCCATTAGCCCATCATGCAATGGTTCATGCACCGAGAGCCCATGAAATGTATAAAGAGAATGGTGATTTTGTGTGAAAGTTCAATTAAACCGGGGGAAGTATGTGAATTGAAGATGGATGGTGTGTTATATGCCACTACAGCGGCCTCATTGCTCTGTTTATCTTTGTTTCGAGCTATCCTTAAATCAAGATAACAGGCAGACAAATATAACAGAAAATATAAAGAAAAAACATTTAATCATCATATTAGCTTCAAATGAGTATTGATCCCTAGCCTGCATTCTGAGATAAATGGAAATCAAAAAAGTAAACTTCTTTTTTTGTGAAACATCTTAAATCAACACCCTGGATACTTTGGTATTAGCCAGGTTTACTTCTGGACTAACAGACCAGAAGTGAATTTACATCCAGCTCCTGGCTTCCTTTGTGGCAGCAGGATTGTTGACTAGCCTTTTGTTTTCATATATTTTTTCCATTAAGTGATTCAGCTGTTCAAGTTTGATTTTCTCCAGATTTATTTTTTTTGTCTTCAAATTTCACAATCCGCTTCTTAAAATGGAAAATTTAGTGTGAGTTTTTCAAACTTTAGGCTTTCCATTTTTAATTATAAAAGGCATGCTTAACCTAAATTTCTCAAACAATGTAAAATCAATATGGGGTTCCCACATTTCTTTGATCATCCCTCTCTCCAGGAATAATGACTGTTAGCAGTTTACTGTGCATTCCTAAGGTGGGAGCCTCAGAAAGTTTTTCAGCAGAGGTATTACTTACCTTTCAGGATGAGTAGAAATTAAGACAATACTGACTTTCTCTTAATAAAAAAAAATGTCATTTACCACTTGGATCAAGCTCTAAGTAAGCTATTATTTTTCCTGATTAATAAGAGACGTACTTTACAGAGAAAATTCTAAGTGAATCCACACATCTTGCAAACATATACACACAACCATATGTATACACAGCAATAAGCCTGAAGCTTCTCCTCATATATGCATTGATCATACCACAGAAAACACTAAATCTAATCAGAATGCCCCCTGACCAAATCATATTTCAACAGATAGTATTAAACCTCCCTGTCTCCTGGGTTCTTCTGTCAAATCCCCTGATCACTCATTCCCGGCATCAATGAAACAAGAGAAAAAGATATTTAAATAAAAACAAACAACAATAACAATATAGAGATGCTATTGTTACTGTACATTTTCCAGATACTAATAACTGAATACAGCTTTCTGAGAAAACTCCATCAAAAACAGTCCAGTACTGCCCAGGAGTGCCTTAATACTTGGAGGGAGGTTAGGTCCACGAAAATTCAAGTAGAGCAAATAACATAATGTCTGGCAGAAATAAAGAATCCAAAATTGGTATTGAATCTTTTTGAAATGAGTATCTTATTAGGATTCTTGACTTGAGATAAGTTAGATGTTCTAAAAAAAACTCTCTTGATAAAGAATATCTAAAATTCTGGATAAAATATTCTTAAAATCCACTTTTAAAAATCAAGTCTGATTGGCAAGAGAAGCAACAATAATCCTCAGAGTACAAAATTTTTTAAAAAGCGTTCACCTAAGTTTTAAGACAATTGAAACCAACTTAATTATTCCCTTTTATTCATTTTTAAATCCAACACCACAAGGCATTCAGGACTCTTAGCACACCACATCTCCTAGAATTTCATGCCTGTAGGCTTTCCTATGCTTATTCTAACTCAATTTTCTACCCCTGCAACTCCTAAAATATGTATGCACTTTTGCAAACACATATTCAGTCATTCTCTAAATCCTCCAAATATTCAAACTTTGTTCTGACCTTTCCTTTACCTTCACTCTGTGCTGAGGACACTGCCTGTTTACAATCCTCTTACACAGCAGGTATGTTTATACTCTCACCATCCATTCCATTAGCCTGGTAGTACCCTCCTTTTCTTTTCATTGCCATGCTTCCAGATCAGTGATGTTCTCTTCTCCCTACAACCCATGTCACCACACCATCCCTAACGATTGCCTGTCACTTTCTACCTGTAGTCTTCATTTTCTGTCATCACGATCCATCATTGTTTAAGCTGTCAAGTATCCGCTGCTTCTTCCCTTTCCATACAACCTTGACAATATCCTATTCTGGCTAAATCAACTCTCTGCCTAAAACCATGCATCTTCATCTGTCCAACGAAAAATGGAAAGACATGCTGCTGGGTTTTACTTTAATTTTATGACTGCTGATCAAAAGAGCACCATAGAGCTATCTGTCATTTATACTGTATTTATATATCCCGTTCATGCTTCCACTACTTTATACAATTATTTTATACTTCCTTTTTCTCAAACCTCTAATTCCTTCTCCCCCATTCTCACCCTTGTTTGATTTTTCTTCCTATTTCTCTAAGACAACTAAAGCAATCTCAGGTACTTAGGATCTCATCTACCATCTACCTGCAAGCTGCCCTTATACCCTGCTTTCTCCTTTGTTACTATGGATGAACTATCTCTGCTCTCACATAAAGCTGGTCTCTGGATTGTGTTTTCGATACTTCCTTATCTTTATTATTCAAGGATATAACTCTAGCAGTTGTCCTTTTCTCCTATATCTTGTTTTTTCTCTGAATTCCTATAAATAATGCATCATTTATTTCTATATTTATTATGTAATTTTCAGTATTTTTCATTCAAAATATAAAGTCTTACATATAGATTGTTATGTCTATTGCCAGGAACCCATATTTTATGTCACTCTAATTTATATATATTCGGTACAAAATTGCATTAGCCATATCTTTGATATTGGGGTTTAGGAATATAATTTATTTTAATATATTTATATTTTTCTATCAATATTGATAAACTTTTAATACTTATAATTTTTAGATTGCTCTTTATCATCTCTGTAGGAAACCATATTATCTGCATGTGATGACTTGTTTCCGATATTTATAATTTTATTTATTTCCTCTTCTGATTTCAGTGACTGGGAACTTCAGAAAACAATGAGTAGAAGTGTTAGTGGGCATGTTTTTCTTGTTCCTGATTTGAAAGGAAATGTCTCTAATATACTTTCAATTTCTATTGTGCAAGAGACTTTTTAAAATCATGAAATGGCACTGAATTTTATCAAAAGTTGTTTTGAATACATTATAATTATCATTATCATTTTTCTCCTTTATACCTGTCATTAAGCTGAATTACATTGGGTGATGTTCTAATTTTGAATTCTTCCTGCAATGCAGAGATAAATCTAAATTTGTCAGTATGTCACTATTATGCTTATACACGTTCTTATTTTTAATTTGCTAAATTTTTATTTCAAACACTTGAATTTATGATTATGGGATTCAACTGTGATTTATTTTTTTGAATTGTGATTTAATTTCCTATGTCCTTGTCTGATGTTAGTGTCATGATCCTATAAGCTTTGTAAAATTTGTTGCAGTTACTCCTTTTTAAAATGTTTTCAAAAGCATGTGAAATAGCTTAGGAATTTCTATTATTGAACATTTGGCAGAATTCATCAGTAAAAGGGTGTAACACAGTGGAATTGTTTTTTAATTTATTCATGTGTTCTATTTTTGTTTATATTATTTTAGAATGCTGTTCATCTAAGTATTAACATTACTGACATAAAAACCTATTCCAAATCTATTTTTTCATTTCTAGTGTTTTCATTGGTGTTTTCTTTGACACCCTTACCTTCCATGACTAATCTTGACTAAAGCTTGCTTCTCTTTTATTTAATTATTTTTGTTGGTATATTCTATTTCATTAATGTATGACCTTCTATATTCCCTTCTTTTACTATTCATAAATTTATTCTCACTAATCATACCTCTAATGGAATTTCATTATTTGAATTCCTTTCTCAGTTATTTTAGGTTTTATATTTTTACATTAGGGATTTAAAGTATAAATTTTCCTATCAGTACCTCTTTGACCACATTCTACAAATAATATATATATTATTCCAAATTTAAGAATTTTCTTATTTCATTGTGTTTTTGACACATACATTATTTAGAAGTTATCTTTCTAAACTTCCATATGTGAGAGGTTTTTTTGTTTGTTTTCAAAGTGATTCCCCAATTAATTACCTTGTATAATAAGTATATGAAATCTATATTCTTTATACTAAGAATTATTTGAGTTGTGTTTAGACTTGTTTTATAACCTAATATATCATCACTCTGTGAATTGTTCCATGTGTAACTTAACAAATTATTTAAATTTTTGATAAAATTGGAAGATTTTATTTAAACCCATATCATCATATGTGTATATGTATGCATATGTCTGTGTATGTACGTGTTTTTGTACCAAACAAGTTAAATTGTTAGATTTGCCTTATAAATTGTTTCTTTTGTAGTTAAGTTGCTACCTTCTATCTGAAATGCTTTGTCTGATATTGGTATAGATACATATGCATTTATTGTTGTTCTTACTATTTTTCTGATGCATCCTTCTCTTCATTTAATTTCAGTGATTTCAGCTTAGATGAAGTTTTAGGTAGTCACATTATGTTTCTATAGTAAGTATTTAACCAATATTACAATGTTTTTAAAGGACAAGTTTATGCAATTTCTATTTGTTACAAAGTATGATTTATTTGGATTTAGTTTTTCACAATATTTTGTGTTTCTTCATGTCTTGCTTTGTTATATTAATATTCATCTGTTTTCTTGACGTTTTTTGGTAACAGCTCTGTTGAAATATAATTTACATATGATACAACTCACACGTTTCAAATGTAAAGTTCAATGGTCTTTAGTGCATTCACAAAATTGTGCAACCATTGCCACAATTGATTTTAGAATATATTCATCACCATAGAAAGAAACCCCATACCCTTTAGCCATCACTTTGAAATCCCCCAAGTTCCAACTCCATCCCTTGGCAACTACTAAAATACTTTCTGTTCTATAGATTTGCCTATTTCGGACATTTATGTAAACGGAATTATGCCATCATGTAAAATGTTATTTGTCTGTCTTTGCATCACAATTTGAAGGTTCTTCCATGTTGTACTATGTATCAGTACTTTCTTTTTTTTTAAAGATTTTATTTATTTATTTATTTATTATTTATTTATTTGAGAGAGAGAAAGAGAAAGCAGAGGCAGAAGGAGGGGCGGAGAGACAGGGGCAAGTAGATTCCATGCTGAGCACAGAGCCTGATGTGGGACTCAATCCTTTGACACTGAGATTATGACTTGAGCTGAAATCAAGAGTTGAATGCTCAACCAACTGAGCCACCCACATGCCCAAGTACTATATTTCTTTTTATTGTTGAAAGGTATTCAATTGTATGAATATAACAAATCTATTTATCCATTCATTAGTTGATAGATATTTACCATTTTTAGTTTGGGGCTATTATGAACAATATCACTATAAACATTGATACACAAATTTTTATGTGGACATGTACTTTCATTTCTCCCACAAAATGGGAAAAACACAACTGAAAATCATATATCTGATAAGGGACTTGTGTCTTTAGTATCTAATAGAGAACTCAAAATAATTATAATAATAAGTAATTATTACAATGTTAAAAAGACAACCCAATTTAAAAATAGGAAAAAGTTCTGAATAAAGATTTATCAAAGAAGATGTACGAATGGAAATAGCACATGAAAAGATTCACATTATTAGCCATGAGGGAAATGCAAATCAAAATCACATTGAAACACTTCACAACCACTAGGATGACTGTAATAAAAAAGACAGATAATGATAAGTATTGGCTAGGATATGGAGAAATTGGAATCTTCATACATTACTGGAGTGTATGTATAATGTATGGCCACTTGGAAAACAGTTTAGTAGTTATTGATTTTCTTTTGATCATTTGCAGTCTACTTTCACTTTGTAGGTTTGGAAAATATTTTCTTTGATTCTATTATTTTAGTGATTTAAAGTTTTAAAGTCAGGCATAATTAAACAAAGTCAAAGTTATTGTCTTAGAAAGATGTACCTCCAAGTAAATTGTTTCCCATCTCACATGTCAAACCATTCCAGTAGGTTTATTCTGTGCTGTTTTAAACCTTAAACTACATTATTATTGGCTTATAAATCTTACTTTACATACTATGCCTATTTACCAGTGTAATTGCTCATCATTCCTTCTTGTATACCCAAAATTTTTGGAGGTAATTTTATATCTTCCTCAGTACATTCTTAGAATTTGTTTCAGTTAATATCTATTAATTTTAAACTGTCTCAAGTTTTTATTTTCTGGAAATGCTTTTATATATCTCTCAAACTTGAATGGTAATTTAGTTGGGTATTCAGTTCTAGGTTGACAATTATCTTCTCTAATAACTTGAAAGATATAATTCCACTGACATTTGGCTTTCATTTTTGCTGTTAAAATTTCTGTCTAAAATTTAATTATTTTCTAGAACATCTCATTTATCTTAAAATCTGCCTCTAAGAATCTCTTGTGGGTTTTGGCACTTTGTCATTTTACTATAGAATATCTGGGTTAGTATTTTTTTTTCCTTTTTCTTTTTTTCATGGCTAGTAGTTTGTTGTGATCTTCATATCTGAAAACTTCCTCAATTTTCGAAAATTCTTATCATTATCTTTCGAATATTTTATCTTTCCAATTCACTTCCTTTTTACCTTCTAGAACTCTAAATTGATATCTTAGAAATATACACTCCTTTTTCATGTCTTTTACCTTTGTTTTTCTTCATATCTTTCACCGTTTGGGGTTGATTCTGCAGGTTTCATTGCCACTTCACTAATTCTCACTTCAGTTCTTCCTTATGTGCTGTTTAATTCATCCACTGAGTTTTGACTTTTTTTTTTTTTTTTAAGATTTTATTTATTTATTTGACAGAGAGAGACACAGCGAGAGAGGGAACACAAGCAGGGGGAGTGGGAGAGGGAGAAGCAGGCTTCCCGCAGAGCAGGGAGCCCGATGTGGGGCTCGATCCCAGGACACTGGGATCATGACCTGAGCCGAAGGCAGACGCTTAACAACTAAGCCACCCAGGCGTCCCCTGAGTTTTGACTTTTAATGAATGAATACATATATGTGAAATAGATACAAATGCACATACATATACACATATACACATATATATGCAGTCATTGACTATATATGACAATACAGAAATACATGTATATTTTTATGTATGTGTGTATGTTTGTGTTTATAGAACCACTATATTTCTTGTATCTGCCATGTCATATATTTAATATTTTCAATCTCTTTCCTAATGAGTTGTTTCATATCTTACTTTAAACGTGTAACATCATGATTTTGTCAAATGTGTTTTCTAAAAATTTTGCTCATGCTTACTTTAACCTATAACAGCCTATTTCATGCTGTGCTTTATAATTTCTTTGTGTATAACATGGAACAAAATCAAATTGTGACCTCTTTTGATTTATCCCAGGATTGTAATATTGATTTAACAGAGAGCATGCAAAATGCCATTTATTACATTAAATTTATATTACAGAAGTAAACTTAATAACTCATTAAAAAGAATCTAACAAAAATGTATAATACGTATTAATAATGAGAAATTGTAGAAACTCTTTAAAAATTTAAGTCAAGTTGGGGTGCCTGGGTGGTGCATCGTTTAAGCCTCCAACTCTTGGTTTCGGCTCAGGTCACAAAGAGCACAGCCCCAGGTTGGGATCCATGCTCAGTGTGGTGTCTGCTTTAGATTCTCTGCCTCTGCCATTCCCCCACTCATGCATGCACACACATGATCTCCCTTTCTCTCTCTTTCTCAAATAAATAAATAAAATTAAAAAAAATTAAGTCAAGTAAATCATTATCATCATTTATATTCAATTTCAATTTTTTTTTAATGGGGACAGCTGGTCAGCACGGTTACTTGAGGATAATTACTACTATCCCAAGAATTAGAATGGGAAATAAAGCACCCAATACTGACTTGTTATCAAATGATATAATCACATAAATAAATAGATAGTGAAAATTAAAATAAATAATTGAAGCATTTTACAAGTCAGTTGTCTATAATGTTATTACATAAAAATTACATAAGAATCAAATTTGCTTCTATACCCAAACAAAAACAAAAAAAATGATGTGGATGATACTTACAAATAAAGTGTTCAGCTAAAGTAAGCAGTGTCATGAAAAATTATATACAGAGGATTTTAATGGTATATTTATAAAAAAAGTTACATAATAAAAAAATAAAAGAATATTTAACACAAATTTCAGAATACTGTTTCTTCCCCTTATTATATTGAGGAAAAGACATGGGATTGTAAAAGATTCTGAACTATTTTGTTTATTATAATAATTTAGTCTATAGCACATAGTTTCATTTTTTTAAAGATTTTATTTATTTATTTATTTGAGAGAGAGAGAGCATGTGTACACAAGCAAGCAGAGAGAGGGGCAGAGGGAGAAGGAGAGCATCTCAAGCAGACTCCGTACTGAGCATGGAGCACCACGTGGAGCTCAACCACATGACCTGATGCTAATCATGATCAATGATCATGACCTGAGCATAAACCAAGAGTCAGAGGCTTAACCCACTGAGCCACCCAGGTGCCCCGCACATAGTTTCATTTTTAAAGCATACTCTTCAAAAATGTATCTTAGTCTGTTCAGGCTGCTATAACAAAATACTTAGGCTGGGTGGCTTATAAACAAGAGAAATTTATTTCTCATGGTTATGGAGGCTGGAAGTTCAAGATCAGGATATCATCATGGTTGAGTTCTGGTGAAGGTTCTCTTCCAGGTTGCAGACTGCTGACTGCTCCTTGCATCCTCACATGGCAGAGAGTTGAGAGAGGAAGCAAGCTCCCACGACTCATAAGAGCACTGATCCCAGGGCGCCTGGGTGGCTCAGTCGTTAAGCATCTGCCTTCGGCTCAGGTCATGATCCCAGTGTCCTGGGATCGAGCCCCGCATCGGGCTCCCTGCTCCGCGCAAGCCTGCTTCTCCCTCTCCCACTCCCCCTGCTTGTGTTCCCTCTCTCGCTGTGTCTCTCTCTGTCAAATAAATAAATAAAATTAAAAAAATAATAATAAGAGCGCTGATCCCATTCATGAGGCTCCACTTTCATGACCTCATCTAATCCTAATTACCTCCCAAAGACCTCACCTCCTGATACCATCACATGGAGGTGGGGGCAGGGTTTCAAATTATGAATTATGAGGGGGACATAACATATACTTTATAACATAAAATATTCTTTACAGAGTGCTTTATAGTACTGGGTGAAGTAAAATTCTTTATTTCTAGAGGTCACTGTCCTAATCCCTACAATGTGTACCCAATGATTTTCTATTATTATTGAAGGTCTAAAACCAGCTTCGTTTACCATTTGTGTTTTACTTGTCTTAGCAATATGTTACATATTAAAGAGATAAGCCTACTTATAGTAGAGATATTTATACTGATGATATTTTTCTGCTAATATAACTTTAGAGGAAGGTGAAGCAAGAAAGCAAAGCAAAATAGGAGGGATAACATGGTAAAGAGTGACTAAAAACAAACAGTTGATAATATGTCGATCAATATTAATAAAATTTTCTATAAAATTATCTTGTTCCTAACTTAACCAGTCTCTTACATGGATTTTAAACTTTAAGATGTATTTTCCTAATTTAAATCTTCTATCAATCTTGTGTTTTAAGAAATATGCATAAATTGACATCAAGCTATAAATATTTCAAATTTTAATTCCTGAAATTAATAATCAAAAACATGTCTGAACATGAACTATCCTGCTGCAGTACTAAATTATTTAACAAGCAATAGCAAGATCAAATTACTATTTGACCCACATAGACACAGAGACAAATCTAGATTTACTCACAGTGGATCAATTTAACAATCTCATTCCATGACCCATACCTATTTTATGCACATCTGCACCCAGACAGACTCATCTCCATACTAGTCCCCAAATTTGATTTGTTTTAATCATGCCAGAGGAAGGAGATTAAAAAGCTTCTACTTAAATAGCTGAAAATTCTCATTTAAAATAACGGCAACCAGCGATCCTCCCTCTACAATAAATTCAAGAACTATCAATGTCTGTGTTTATTGCTTCTGTGTGCCATTTACTTATCAATCTCTTAAATCCTTTTGGTTTAGAATATTTAGAATATTTAAACAATCCACACAGACACAAAACATGAAAAAATGGTCATGAAAATAGGCATCCTAGAAAAATGTGCGTATATGTCGAATTATTATGAATTTGAGGCATGCTGATCAAATGCAGAAAGAATTTCACTAAGTGTTAAAACAGTTGGAAAAGTCTTCCCCACCCTCAAGTCCTACTTTTAAGTTCCTTTGATACAAGGTGGTACAAAGTCAAGAGAGAACTTAAAACAAGCTTCACATTAATATTTGAAAAAGGGCACCCACTGTGTTTGATGTGGCGCCCTTCATGCAAATCATGTAGTCCAAAAGAAATCCCAGTAGGAAAGATGCTGCTTTCTTCTTAGCATGCTCCCTTTTTTTTCTGCTGGATAATAATGAACTTCTCACACTCCCTCTGCAACCCCCCTGAGCTATACAGAAATTAAGTTATTACTTGCTAGCTGAGGACTCTTTTTGGCTGGTTATTGGAATATCTTTATTATCATTATTATTATTATTATTATTATTATTGATTTTGGGTTAAGAGAAAAAAGACTCAAATTCTGAATTTCATTAAGAGAAAAAAATTAACCTATTTTCTAATAATAAGCAAAATCAGGTCTGAGCAAATGTGGCCAAAATAAGATATATTCATTTAAATTATTTCAATGTATGATTGGTATTTATAAAAAAAAACATTCCTTTATGTACTGGCAGCATGCAGAGACATTGATTGAGCTGGAGAGGGGGAATTATTAATGGAGAGAGCCAATGCATAGGAAACATGCCAATAGCTGAATGTGGACTCCTCATAAAGCACCCCTGCCTGGGGAGGTGGGGCAAGGGATGTAGAAATGAAAAGCCAAAGTTAGAATCTACTATGTTGAGAGCACACATTTTGTTGTATACTGGAGAGCTCTAAATTTTTGGTAACTATGTACATATCTTCAGGAATATTTAGAGAACTGAAGGAAAGTTTGCCTTAACCCTTTCCTTCTTTAATAACAATATGGAAATTTATTTAATGCTCTCCCCCTACTACCACACCCTCACCAAATTCATTTAAGGGAATCCTGAGTAACTTTGGCCTTTTTAAAATGGCAATCAGTTTTGTTGTAGCCAAACCTGAAAGTATTAAGTTCATGTTATTAAATACAATAAAGGAAATATCAACTGTATTTCACTTAATAGTTTATCAAACACTTTCACATGCTAATTATTTTATTTGAGCCTCACCGCAACTTGATGAGAAAATTACTTTCTGTCCTCATTCTGCAAATAAGGAAACTGAATTTTAGAGAGATTATGTAACCTACCTCTCTGAGTATTAAAGGTTATCTAGTACCTTTGTCCTCTGACTCCAGATGGCCTGAATTTCTTAGAATCTAATTTCTTTGTACCAAAGAATTAAGAACAATTCCTCTGCCTAAAAGTTCTCTGGCCTGAAATCTCCATAGGTCTCCGAGTAAGTGAGTTCCTCTGTATGTACTATTTATATCAGCTCCAGCATGTGAATGTCAACATTTATGGAAATACAAACTGCATGCCAAGGTTCAGGCCAAAATTACACAGTTTTTGAGGATGAGATGGTGAGACTTAATTCACCGAAGTAAGATCACCTGAAAATTTTATCATGCGGCTCGTTTTAAAAAGTCCTTCTATCTTCATCATGGTCTTCCTTCCACATTACTTCCATGCTTTTACTCTAATGAATATAAAATATTGGATAGGAATGTAGAATTGACCATTTCAGCTTTTAGATTATTATTTTTATCTCCTGTATAATTTGCTTAAGAATTTACTTAATAATGTGTTTTCTCACTTCTATGTTACTTATTTTTATTTATTTATTTATTTTTAAAGATTTTATTTATTTATTTGAGAGAAGGAATGAGAGACAGAGAGCACAAGAGGGAAGAGGGTCAGAGGGAGAAGCAGACCCCCCGCTGAGCAGGGAGCCCGATGTGGGACTCGATCCCGGGACTCCAGGATCATGACCTGAGCCGAAGACAGTCGCTTAACCAACTGAGCCACCCAGGCGCCTTATGTTACTTATTTTTAAGTATACACAATTTTGGCAATACCTAAGTTTGCATATGACTGTCTGACATGGTAGGAAAGTAGGTCTAATACCATGGGTATTTTTTTTTTATTTTATAATTGATCATTCTGGCTATGATCCATTTTAGAAAGTACTAGAATATGATATGGTCAAAATAATTGATTTACCATATCAGAATCTGAATATTCCTGGACTTTCCTGTTATTTCTATATAAATATTGGGCTCTTAATAAATATTTTATTCTGATGATGAAAATTACAATGAAGTATTTATTTCTTTTGCAGTGTGCCCACAGTTTCTTATGGGTTCTTGAGTTTGATGATTTTGATCATGATACTTTCCTCATATATCTTATTGTTACTGTTTCTAATATGGCATTTTAGGAATTATTTTTCCACTTAATCCATTTCCTGTGTAGAATACCATCATACCACCAAACTTTTAAAAATAGGACACCAGATCCCAATTTAAAATTAAGAGCCACAGACACTAAAGGCCTATTTTAATATTCTGCTCACATCCTGCAAAAAATATCACAGTAAAGCTACAAAGACACATCAATAGCCCTGAATTTGAATTTTGGAAAAACCTTGGACAGAGGATTTAGTTTCCTCCTTGAATAAAATTAACATATCTACTGACAAAGAAAAATAAACCCAAGGAAGTAAATAGATGTTAATAATGATGAAAAGGATATGCTTGTCAAAACATGGACTCTAATGATTATTTTACACAATTACCATCACTTTGATATCCTTTAAATAATGATTTCTCATCAGCTTTTCAAATAAGACCATGAATTTCAATATAATGGATCAGACAATTAGTGCATCTAAACTAAAACCTGCATGCGGTAGATGCCAGTGGGCTGTTTGAGGGAAAGGCTAAACAAATTATACCTATGTACTGCTCTACACAGCATGTGATACTGTTCCTCACTTAAACAGATGATATGCGTATGCCTAGCAGCTTCTAATTACTGTCTTAATGATCTTATCTTTCATAGCTAACACACAGTAGCCATTTAAAGATTGAGCAAACAGATATGCTTCCTAATCCCGTCTGCACAGTTTTGTACCAGTATTTAAGATTTCCTTCTTACACATGTATACATTTTTAAAATTATTGTGCGTCCACCATTGACTTGGCTTAGAACAGGAGGGCGTTGCTAGAACATAAAGAAAAGAATTACGCTTAACCATAAACTAATGAAGATGTTGGACTATGAAGTCAAATGTTTTGTTTTGTTTTAGCCATCTGAATAATGAAGTATACAATTTGTATGGACTAAAGAATATTCTCTATAGGATTTGCTTTTAAGAAAACATTAGCAAGTTCTGCTTAAGCATGGAATTACCGATTCAAAGATGTTATCATATCTTTGCAAGTTCTTTCTGTTAGGTGCCTTCTGTTTAATGCCTATTATTTCAGCATATTTAGTATATGGTGTCCAGAAGTCAAACAATAAGTGATTAGAGCATCCAGTATCTCAAAATTATACTTTGCAGAGATAGGCAGGATTAAGTAATACTTTGGAACATAGTATAACATTGTCTTTTTTAAAATCTACCTCTGCACTCTCTGAATATTCTCTGTATATCTTTCAACAATGATATTTTGTATTTAGTTAATGCCTACATCTAGACAATGGAAAAAGCTTTGCAGGCATTATTTACGAATCCTAATAAAATGTCTACAAAGTCAGGAGTATTATTCTTGTTTTTTATATGTAGATGCTTGAAAAACTTTAGAAGCTGATTCGAAGTTATATAAAGTGCCATTTTGGGATAAATTTTATCACTTTATCCACCAAAATACTCTACCTCTTTTAATAATTAATATGAAATGCTGTGCTTGTTATTCCTTTCTATATGAACATTTGTGTAATTATGTTAGGTAAACATGGAGGTTGATAATTGAGATAGAGTTATATGTTAGTGCATCTGTCTTTCTCCAACACAAATTTCTGCAACATGTTAAAATAAATGAAATAAAATAATATAATAAAAATAACAAGAAGTAATATTAAACACTTGTATACATATTGTTTATTTATATCACAAATAAAAACTTTTAACCAGATGGGGAGATTTTTTTCTTTTTTCTTAACAAGTAGTTTGCTATATCTGAAAGTAAAGAAATTATCAGGTGTCCCCACTTTTGCAATTATACTGGTCAGAGAATTGTTTCATTGACTATGTCCTCAGGTGGTTTCAATGAAAAAGTAAATGCCATTTGACTTTTATATAAATTGCTTAGAAAGTGCCTACTCTTTTTAAAATCTATTGGGTGAAAATATTTTTGATGTTAATCCATTTGGGGATGTTGAAGTGATCTAACTGTATATATGTCTTTGAATTTAAAAGGCCTTTTAATTCCAATTGTGATTTTTAGGAAGTCAGTCTATCTAGCTTCATGGTTCTTAGCCAAAAGTAAAACTTGCATAAAAATCAAATAGTATTAATGTTTTGAATAGATTCACATTTCCATTAAAAATCCTTCTTTAAGTCTGGATAGAGATAGTTGAGAATATATTCGAGGCATTAACTCCTGCTTTAAAACGGAGAGGGAGTGGGGTGGAATGTGCCAACCTAAGTAACTCTGGAAATAAGTGGAGTCTTTAAGACTAAAGGCAAAAGAAACTATTACATAAGCACTATACTATAAGTGATAAAGTTGACTCCCAAATAGGTAAATGTTAACAATTCTGAAACAACTATACATGTATACAGGAATTGAACAATTAAGTAAATGAAAATTGGATTGGGGAGTTACACATAACCAAGGGAGGAAGCTAAATGAGCCTCATGTAATGGGTTGATGTTGGAAACATCAGCATGAATTCATGTTTACCTTAATGCAGATATGGATGATTGCATACAGAAATATTTATAGATTTACATAAATACAAAGGTTAATATGTGCATATGTATTTCCTTGCTGAGGGCCTAGAAGCAATGGCATTCCAGTAGCAACAAGTACACTTAGCACCCAGATCTTGGTTTCTTTTTTTTTAAGATTTTATTTATTTATTTGTCAGAGAGAAAGAGAGAGAGTGAGAGCACAAGAAGGGGGAGTGGCAGGCAGAGAGAGAAGCAGGCTCCCCACCGAGCAAGGAGCCCAATGCGGGACCCAATCCCAGGACCCCAGGATCATGACCCAAGGTGAAGGCAGATGCTTAACCAACGGAGCCACCCAGGCATCCCAAGAGATCTTGGTTTCTAATATAATTCTTCAGGAGAACAAGGGATCCTTGGGCAAAGGGTTGATTTTAGGACTGGGGCAGAACATATACAAGATGATCCCAGAGTATCTTGTAGTACCCCAAATCAAAAATTAAGGAAGTTCCCCCCTCCCTCCCTCTCTCTGTTACACCCTCACCCATACCTACCCAAATACACATGCATGTACACACACACACACACACACACACATACACACACACAAAGACGCATGCACAGAGTGATGGATATATATTAAAGGGACACAGAAGCCAAAGGAAAGAGCTCCAAATGGCCAAAGCTGCAACAATCTGAGCAACACAATAAAGTACCATTGGGTTATAACCAAAGTATAAAATCTACATCCGTGAATCTACACTGAAATAAATAAAAATTTATTTATTAATTCATTCATTAATGGGGGAGAATAGAGAGATCTCTCATGAAGAAAAATTCCAAATAATTTACGTTTTCTGCCCTCAAGGAATTAGGCACTCAAATTGTACACAGTGATTACCTTCCAGAGAATACAATTAGAGTTTTAGGGACCGGGATAGGTCCCCCCTAAGGTAGTTAATTTTAAGGTAAAATTGAAGTAGAAGTTGGAGTTAGCAAGGCAAAACAGGAATGAAGTGGGAAGGCAACTGTTCCGACAGACAGTTATGTCTTAATATTGGTCGATGAAAGCAGTGAAATTCTAGAACTCAGTACTGAAAGGAATCAAACAAAATCAGGATGTTGGAGCCTAAAAGAAGCAAGAGTGGTTCAAGATGAGGCAAACAGCTAGACTGAAAAGAAGTCCTACAAGTATAAATGACATTGGATTTATATTGCAGTGGCAATATGGAGCCATAAAGCATTTTGTGCAGGTGTGTAACTGTCCAATATAATTTTTAAAAAAGAATGTTCTACCTGCTCTATATAGCATGGACTGGAACAGAGCAAGGATGGATGTAATTGGCTATGGTGACAGTAATTCAAGTGAGGGATAATGATGCCTTAAACATTTTACTTCTCTGTTTGCATAGACTAGGGATTCTCAAACTTTAGTCAGCTTTTGGATGCACGAATTTTAGTCAATATAGTTTTCTTTTTTTTTTTTTTTAAAGATTTTATTTATTTATTTGAGAGAGAGAATGAGAGAGAGAGAGCATGAGTGGGGGAGGGTCAGAGGGAGAAGCAGACTCCCTGCCGAGCAGGGAGCCCAATGTGGGACTCGATCCCGGGACTCCAGGATCATGACCTGAGCCGAAGGCAGTCGCTTAACCAACTGAGCCACCCAGGCGCCCAATATAGTTTTCTTTTTATTAGTGTTTGTTGCTACATATTTTTCAATTTCTTTCCTTCTACTCTCCTCACATCATTATATTCTAGGTTTTGCATGTGTACAGATGTTGTTCATGTGTTTGCTTTAGGGATTACAATATATATATATATATATATTTTTTTTTTTTTTAAGATATTTATTTATTGAGAGAGAGAATGACAGAGAGAGAGCATGAGAGGGTGGAGGGTCAGAGGGAGAAGCAGACTCCCTGCTGAGCAGGGAGCCCGATGTGGGACTCGATCCCGGGACTCCAGGATCATGACCTGAGCTGAAGGCAGTCGCCTAACCAACTGAGCCACCCAGGCACCCTACAATATATATTATTAATAAAATTTTTATGTATATTTATTTTTATTAATTAAATTGTGAAATTAATTAGAATTAATAATTTATCTCTTTGGAAACATAGAAAACTTACCAACATTATGTCCTTGTCCCCTCTTCATTTTCTGTTATAATTTTCATAGATATATACCTATATATGTTGAAATACCTCAGAAGATGTTTTAATTTTTTAATTTTTTCTTTCCTTTAAATAATCATACACATGTTAAAAAACTTAAAAAAGAAAAAAATATACCTACCCAGAAGTTTACTAGTTCTTCAATTTTATTTTAATGAAATTTATTTTATTTTCATATAATCACTCATATTAAACTTTAAGATTTTTATATTTTTTCTAGCTTTATTAAATATAAGTAACAAGTATTTGTAGTGATATCCCATTTTGCATTTCTGCCATTGGTAATTTGTGCCCTCTCTCTTTTTGTCTTAGTTAGCCTGACTAAAAGTTTATTGATTTTATTGATTTTTTCAAAGAACCAGCTTTTTGTGTCATTGATTTTTTCTATTGAGTTCCTATTTTCAATTGTATTGATTTCTATTTTAATTCTTATTATTTCTTTTCTTCTGCATACTTTAAATTTAATTTCTCTTATTTTTGTAGTTTCCTAACATGGAAGCTTAGATTACTGATTTCTTCTTTTTGAATATATGCATTCAATGTCATACATTTCCCTCTACGCACTGCTTTCACTGCATCCCACAAATTTTGATAAGTTGCATTTACCTTTTCATTTAGTTAACCACATTTAAAATTTCTCCGGAGATTTTTTTCTTTGACCCATGTGTTATTTAGAAGTGTGTTATTTAATCTCCAAGTATTATGGGATTTTCCTGTTATCTTTCTAGTTAGTTCCATTGTGGTCTAAGAGTAGACATATGATTTCTACTTTTTTTTTAAATTTGTTAAGGTGTGTTTTATCTCCCAGAATGTGGTCTATCTTGGTAAATGTTCCATGTGAGCTTGAGAAGAACGTGCATTCTGCTGTTGTTAGATGAAGTAGCCTAAGATGTCCATTATTTCCAGTTGATTGATGGTGTTGTTGAGTACTATGTTTCTGTCTGCAGGATCTGTCCATTTTCTGAGAGAGGGGTATTGAAGTTTCCAACTATGATAGTGAGATTCACCTATTTCTCCTTGTAGTTCTTTCAGTTTTTGCCTCATGTAGTTTGACCATTATGTTGATAGGAATATATGCATTAAGAATTGCTATGTCTTCTTGGAGAATTAACTCCTGTATCATTATGTAATGTCCTTCTTTGTCTCTAATAACTTTCCTTTTTTAAAAGTTTTTATTTAAATTCCAGTTATTTGGGGTGCCTGGGTGGCTCAGTTGGTTAAGCGTCTGCCTTCGGCTCAGGTCATGATCCCAGGGTCCTGGGATCAAGCCCCGCCTTGGGCTCCCTGCTCAGTGGGGAACCTGCCTCCCTCTCCCACTCTCCCTTCTTGTGCTCTCTCTCTCTCAAATAAATAATTAATTAAACAAAATCCTTTAAAAAATAGATAAATTCCTGTTATTTAACATACAGTGTTTAGTTTCAGGTGTACAATATAGTGATTCAACACTTCCCCATACAACACCCGGTGCTCATCACAACAATTGCACTCCTTAATCCTCAAACACCTATTTCACCCAACCCCCACACCCACCTCCCCTCTGGTAACTGTCAGTTTGTTCTCTATAGTTAAGAGTCTGTTTCTTGGTTTGCCTACCTCTCTTTCTCTCTCTCTCTCTCTCTTTTTTTTCCCCTTTGCTCATTTGCTTTGTTTCTTAAATTGTCACATATGGATGAAATCATTTGGTATTTGTCTTTCTCTGACGGACTTATTTTGCTTAGCACAATATTCTCTAGCTCCATCCATGTTGTTGCAAATGGCAAGATTTAATCTTTGACAAAGAAGGAAGGAATATCCAATGGGAAAAAAGCAGTCTCTTCAACAAACGGTGTTGGGAAAACAGGACAGCAACATGCAAAAGAATGAAACTGAACAACTTTCTTATACCATACACAAAAATAAATTCAAAATGGATTAAATACATAAATGTGAGACTTGAAACCATAAAAATCCTAAAGGAGAACACAGGCATCAGCCATTGCAGCTTCTTTCTAGATTATGTCTCCTGAGACAAGGGAAACAAAAGCAAAAATAAACTATTGGGACTTCATCAAAATAAAAAGCTTCTTCACAGGGAAGAAAACAATCAACAAAACTAAAAGGCAACCTATGGAATATGAGAAGATATTTGCAAATGACTTATCTAATGAAGGGTTAGTTCCAAAATACATAAAGAAACTCAACACCCCAAAAATGAATAATCCAATTAAAAAGTGGGAAGAGGACATGAATAGACATTTTTCCAAAGAAGACATACAGATGGCCAACAGACACATGAAAAGATGCTTAACACCACTGATCATCAGGGAAACACAAATCAAAACTGCAGTGAGATATCACCTCATACCTGTCAGAATGGCTAAAAACAACACAAGAAACAACAGGTGTTAATGAGGATGTGGAGAAAGGGAAACTCTTGCACTGTTGGTGGGAAAGCAAACTGGTGCGGCCACTGTAGAAAACAGTAGGGAGTTTCCTCAAAAAATTAAAAATAGAACTACCCTATTATCCAGGAATCACACTACTGGGTATTTACCTCTAAAATACAAAAACACTAACTCAAAGTGATACATGTACCCTGATGTTTATAGCAGCATTATCTACAATAGCCAAATTATGGAAACAGTGTAAGTGTCCACTGACTGATGAATGGATAAAGAAGATGTGATACACACACACACACACACACACACACACACACACACACACATGAATATTACTCAGCCATAAAAAGAGCTCTCCTTATTTTCAGGTTTGCTTTGTTTGAAATTAATATAGCCACTCCTGCTTTCTTTTTTTTTTTTTAAAGATTTTATTTATTTGTAAGACAGAGATTGAGAGAAAACATGAGCAGGGGGAGGGGCAGAGAGAGGGACAAGCTGACTCCCCACTGAGTGGGGAGCCTTATGTCCTCAGCCCAGGACCCTGAGATCATGACCTGAGCTGAAATCAGATGTTTACGTGACTGAGCCACCCAGGCACCACCTGCTTTCTTTTGATTAGTGGCATGTTTTTCTTCATCCACTCACTTTTAATCTGTGTGTCTTTATATTTAAAATGGGTTTCTTGTAGACAACATATAATTGGGTCATATATTTTGATCCACTCTGACAATCTCTGTTTTAATTGGTACATGTAGACCACAGATGTTCAAAATGATTATTTATACATTTGGATTAATATCTATCATACCCATTACTATTTTCTACTTGTTCTTATTCTTTATTCCTTTTTTGTCTTCTACTTTTTTGTCTTTGATAGTTTTAATTGAGCACTTTATATGATTCTACTTTTTCTCCTTTCTTAGCATATCAGTTATACATTTTTTGAAAAAGCATTTTTCAGTGGTTCCCCTAGAGTTTGCAATATACATTTATATTGACCCAAGTCTACTTTCAAATAACACTATAGTACTTCACAGGTAGTGTGAATACCTCATAATAACAAGGCTAGTTATTCCCTCCTGTCCCCTGTATTATTGCTATCATTCATTTCACTTACATATAACCATACACAAGTCTGTCTATCTCTATCTACCTATCATCTATCTATCATCTACCTATTTATGTATCATCTATTTACATTAATTTCTTTCTCTCTAAAGAACTTTTTTTAACATTTCTTGCAAGGCATACCTACTGACAACAAATTCCCTCAATTTTTGTTCATCTGAAAAAGTCTTTATTTCTCCCTTTCTTTTGAACAATAACTTTGAAAGGTAAAGACTTTTAGTTTGGTGTTATTTTCCTTTTAATAGTTAAATAAATTCACTCCAGTCTCTTCATGCTTACATAGTTTCTGAGGGGAAGTCAGATATAATTCTTAACTACTTTGTTCCTTGGTAGTTAAGGTTGTTTTTGTTTGTTTGTTTGTTTGTTTTTACTCTGGCTCTTTCAGAATATTTTTCTCTAGGTTTGAATATTTTCCTTTTTTATTTTGAAAGTAATATGCGTAGATGTAGAGTTTTTGTTGATAGCTGCTCTTTGGTTGGTTGGTTGGTTGGTTGGTTTTGGGTTTTTGAATTATTTGTTTTGTTTTGTTTTGCATTTATCCTACTTGGTGTTCTCTGAGCTTCCTGGATCTGTGGTTTGGTGTCTAAAATTAATTTGGAGGGAAATTCTCAATAATTGTTTCAATATTTCTTTGCCCCTTTTTTCTCTTCTGTCTTCTTCTGGTATTCCCATTATATCTGTTACATTTTTTATAGTTGTTCCACAGTCCTTGTACATTTGGTTCTGTTTTTTTTTCTTTGTCCTATTTGCTTTTCAGTTTTTGAGTATTTTATTGATAAATACTGTAGCTCAGAGATTCTTTCCTCAGCTGTGTCTAGTCTTACAATAAGTCCATCAAAGGCATTCTTCAATTTTTTGTTAGGGTTTTTAATTTCTAGCATTTTATTTTATTTTTTTCTTAGAATTTCCATCTTTCTGCATACATTACTCATCTTTTCTTGTGTGCTACTTTATCCATTAGAGCCCTAGCATATTAATCATGGTTGTTTTAAATTCCCAGTATGATAATTCCAACATCCTTCTTTCTGTGATTCTGATGCTTGCTCTCTCGCTTCATTTTTTTTTTCCTTGATAGCAGGGCCATGTACTGGGGAAAAGGAACTGCTGTAAATAGGCTTTTCGAAAGGTGAGAGTGCAGTGTCGGGGGAAGGAAAGCATTCTATAGATTCTATAGTCCTACGACTAAGTCTCAGTCTTTTGTGAACCTATGCCTCTGGACTGTCAACATCACAAGTGTTTCTCAGTTTGTTTGTTTTTTCCTCTCTTACATGGGACAGGATGATTAGAGACAGCTTGAGTTGGGTATTTCCCTTCCCCAGGTCAGTTAGGCTCTGAGAATATCCCAGCCTGTTCTAGTTAACTGGTTTCCGCTGAGGGCAAGCCTTGTTAATTTTAAAATGGTTCCTTTCCCCTCCCCCTGCCAAAGAAGTCAAAGGCGATTCTTCTCTGATATTTTACTGTGAAAACCCGGTGGAGCTCCTGGGGGTGAATCTCCGAGTGCTGTAGGGGATTTCATGTGACTGGTTCTCCCTGGAGTTTTTAGCCTTGGGAACTGTCCACACTGAACCTCCAGCAACTACAGGTCCATTACAGTTCAGGTTTTCTTACTCTGGCGCGAGTTCCTGTGGTGGTTTCTGCCGGTGAGTTTCTGGTCCGGTAAGCCGTGACTCTGTATTGATTGGCTTGATTTTGTCTGAGTCTCCAATCTTAGGGACAGTGGTTTGCTCTGTGTCTTTCTCTGTCTTAGGAATCTAAGAGTTGTTGCCTTGTCAGTCTGTTCAGATTTTTATTTGTTGTCATGACACAGTGGGGACTTCTAAGACCCTTACATGGGGAACTGGAAACTGGAAGTTCCTTCTCGAAGTCTTATAATGATTTTCCTGGCTTTACAAAATCTTTACATCATGTAGCCTTTTTTCCTCCCAAGTATTTTTACAGTTTTACTTGTCATATTTAGGTCTACAAATCCTGGAATTGATATAATTAATATAGTCCTAAAATTCATTTTTATATGTAGCATGAGTTAAAGGTCTGATTTTATTTTTACATATACCCAAATATCCTAAGATCTCCACTGTAATGTAAGTAGAAATATTAATAGCAGGCATGCTTGACTTGTTTCTGATTTCAATCAGAACACTTCTAATGGTGTGCATTTACAAATGGTACATGGTGTGTAGATGTAGTAGATAGGACTTATCATATTGAGGAAGTCCCTTTCTTGTTAAAATACTAAATCATACATAACTACTGAATATTGTCAAACAGTTTTTAATAACTACTGAAATGATTACATATACACATATACATCATATATAGTTTCTTATATTATATGGGATTTATATAATTATATTATGAAGATTTTTAAAGAATATCAGTTTTTATTCTACTTCCCTGTTACCCATTCAGGATGATGGCAGATGACAGGATATTCTTAAGTCAGGAACAAAGGACTTTATTTCTCAAGGCAGAGCAAGCAGTATGAATGTAAGCATAATTGTGCCATCCAGTTGCTTCCAACTCTCATAAGGTGGTTTAGAGGGGCCCGCAGTTCTAGGAACGCAGTGGGTTTGTGTCACAATTTAGGAATGCAGGGCAAAAGCCCAGTGATTTTTCATAAAGCAGGAAATTTTATAGCATACAGAAAACAAGCCAGTCCTTTTGCCCCATTGTGTACTTATTTGCCTGTGTGACCAACTACAGAAATTCTTAACATATATACATTTGATCATATATAATATAATATTGGATATGTTTTGCTAATGTATTGGTAAGGATTTTTGTAATATTGTTAATCAATGAGATGGGCTTTCTAATATCCCCTTTTAGTACTTTTCTTGTGTGGTGTAGATAATAAAATTAAATGAGCTTGGGGCACCTGGGTGGCTCAGTCAGTTAAGCGTCGAACTCGGTTTTGGCTCAGGTCAGGATATCAGGGTTCTGGGATCTAGCCCCGCCTCGGGCTCTGCTCTTAGCACAAGTCGGCTTGAGTTTCTCTCCCTCTACCCCTCCCCCTGCTCCTTCTCTCTCTCAAATAAGTACATAAATAAATAACAATCTTTAAAAAATTAAATGAGCGTATTAGCCTCATATAATGAGTTGGGTTGTATTTTCCCTTTTCCTATTTCCTAGAAGAATTTACAAAAAAAAAAAAAAAAGGAATGTATTTTTTTAAAATTTGGTAGGAGCAATTAATTCTATGGGAAAGAGATATAACTGCTGATTAAAAGTCTACTTGAGTTTTTTTGTCCATCTTTTCCTTTCTGTAAATTTATTAGATGGTAAGATAGATCATTATAAATAATGATTATTCAGAAATGTTCATCCTGTTCTTTAATTATGTTACTCTGAAAGCATAATATATATGTACAAGTATAGAAAGAGTATGAATTTAGAATAGAGAGTATATTTTACAAGGTTATGATACTTGATGGACTGGCTTCCCTGACCGAAGTTTACATATATTATTTGTCTTATTTAAATAATTATTTGATGAGAGTTTTTTTCAATTGCTTAGAAAACAAAGCTTTGTGATGGAGCTGTACAAAGGTAGCATTTACTAGAAAATGGGAGAATAATGTTCTTTTAACTTTGAAGTTTTGGCGTTCTACAAATACCAGGAATGTTATCTGGGTAATGTTATCTTTGTAAGAGTAAGCCATATGCAAGGACTGGCTGCGAGTTTTCAGAGCTTTACTGGAGTGTACTCTAGCTATATAACTAATTGGCCATCTTGTGGGTTTTTATATTGGCTCAACTAGGCATAGCTAAAAATTTTAAAATCTCACGTTCATTTTCTTCTGCTGGGGCTTGGCAATACAATTTAATAACACTCCAGTTGAATGCATAATGACCTATAATACTTATGTCTATTTTATGGAGATATTTATAATAGTAACTGCCATAGGACCTTGGAGATAATTACAGAAATTAGAAAAACAATGAGATTACTAAGATATCTCCAGATAGTTACTGAAGCATTTTCCAAATTATTAAGTCTCTTAGAGTTCTACCCAACATAAGACTTATGGTAAACACACCTGATGGTTGTCCATGATGTTTCTGTATAATATAAATGCCTTAGAAAGCTCGGGTTGTTTTGTTTTGTTTTGTTTTGTTTTATCTGTTTGCAGAGGCATGAAAAAATACTTATAGAGAGGAAAACATTACAGGAAGTTTTAGTATTATCCCAAGTTTGAGAATTGACTCAATGATAAAGAGATTGACTGGTTTATACACCTGGACAGCACAAAACACGCATTTACATGCTGTGTTCTCAGTTACTTTTACAGGACTTTCTCTGGGTTGCAGTGGTAAAAGGAAACCCTCTAGCTGTACATTCAGATGAATAGTTAAGGCTGTCTACTAATCTCTCTTCATGATACTTTCCCAAAGACCACTTGGTTACACATCTTGGCATTTGTTCTGCCTGTAATGCTAAAGAAGAAATAGCATCATGAGGTATATCAGACCAGCTCAGGAGGAGAAGGAAGCCGGAGGAGATGGCAACCAGATCGGGAATGGTGAAGTGACCAAAAACTCCCCGTTTAGTCAGAAAAGTGATCCATGGCAGCTTCTCTAATTAGGGAGAGTCCTGCTTCCAGCCAGATATGGTCCTGTCCCAAAATACCCTTTTCCTCAGAGTTACCACAGAGCACCAAAACCTTACTAAGGCCTATAATTCTGTTTCTCCAGAATGTATTTTTAAACCAGTGTTTTGATATTACAATTATATTGGCTTTTCAAATGTTACCTTTTTTGTGAATGACTTCTTACTTAGTATCTTGCTGTTTACCTTTAAATTTACTGAGATTTCTTTTTTTAATTTTATTTTATTATGTTATGTTAATCACCATACATTAGTTTTTGATGTAGTGTTCCATGATTCATTGTTTGCGTATAACACCCAGTGCTCCATTCAGTACGTGCCCTCTTTAATATCCATCACCAGGCTAACCCATTGTCCCCCCTCCCCTTTAGAACCCTCAGTTTGTTTCCCATAGTCCATAGTCTCTCATGGTTCGTCTCCCCCTGAGATTTCTTTGATTATCTAATCTGTGGTCAAGTTCTTTTTTTTTTTTTTTTTTTTTAAGATTTTATTTATTTATTTGAGAGAGAGAGCACATGAGAGGGGGGAGGGTCAGAGGGAGAAGCAGACTCCCTGCTGAGCAGGGAGCCCGATGCGGGACTCGATCCTGGGACTCCAGGATCATGACCTGAGCCGAAGGCAGTCGCTTAACCAACTGAGCCACCCAGGCGCCCTGTGGTCAAGTTCTTAAATGTTCCATGTGTGCTAGTAGAAAAGGTGTATTCTGTAACTACTGGGTAAAGTAATTACATGTTTGTACCAGAACAAACTATTGACAGTATGGTTCCACTATACTGTATTTTTTCTGACTTTTGTTGACTTGAATTTTAATGACTGTGAGGGTATAAATGACAAACATGAGTTTCTTTTGAAGATATCTCAAATTTCTTTTTATATGTGAAACTAAGTATACCTATATGCATTTATAATTTTTATATATTACATATAAAATGAGCTCATTTTCTCTAAGAGATTCTTTCTTTTCTTTTCCTTTTCTTTTTCTTTTTTGGATATCATGTATAAGATAGAGAGTATCTTTCTTAAAATTTTGAAGTAGGGAGTTTGCCAATTCTGTTTATTTAGTAGTATTTCCATTTGAATTATTTTTCTTCATTGTCCAATTTTAGAATTTTACCTTTCTATAAATTAATCATTTTTGTCTAGATTATTAAATTCATTGGCATATCTCATTGCATCTTTTTTAATTTTAAAATAATTCTTGTCAGAGATATCTCTTGACAAAAACTTCATACTATCCTTATTTACCGAGTCCCTAGCATATAAAATACCATTTTTGCCTTTAAGAAACTTACATTCTATTTGATAATAACAGATTATGATAAAAATAGACAAATACATAATTTGCAATGTGATAAGTGATTTTAAAAGCAATTTATGCAAGATGGTGGAAGAAAGGGAATGCAGAAGAGAAGGGCATTTAGTGCTTTTGTTATTCAATAAAGGACATCCAGAAAAGACTTCATTAACAAGGTTACCCTTGTCAGAAGCCTTCAGGAAGTGATAGAGGGAACCATCTAGTTATCTGGACAATAAGCCTAACTGGCTGGGGAACACTAAGTGCAAAGGACTAGACTGAGAATGGGGAGTTTTTGGTGAATTCATGGAGCAGTGATGAGGGCAGTGTAGCTGAAGTAAGAGTGAATAAGAGGAAAGTAGTTAGAAGATGAGCTCAGAGACAGTCAAGGGCCAGTCTTAAGGACTACTTAAATTATTGTAAAGCCTTTACTCAGAATAGTTCTGGTCTGGATGTGAAATTTTATGTACTTTATCTGTACTAGTTTCTTCGGGATGCCATAACAAATATCTATAATCTAGGTGGCTTAAAACAACATAATTTATTCTTTCAGAGTTCAGGCCATAGTCTGAAATCAAGATGGCAGTAGGTTGGTTTCTTCTATGAGCTCTGAAGAAAAATCATTCCATGCCTCTCTCTTAGCTTCTTATGGTTTCTAGAAATCCCTTGTCTTCCTTGCTGCCTCCAGGTATGGGTAGCTCTTGGCATTCCTTGGCTTGTGGGAGCATAACTACAATCTATGCTTCCATTTTTACACGAACTTTGAGTCTCTGTGTGTCTTCTTCTCTTATTATAAGGACAGAAGTCATTGGATTTAGGGCCTACCCTAATCCAGTATGACCTCATCTTAGCTAATCACCTTGGCAAAGATCCTATTTCTAAATAAAAGTAACCCCATGTCACATTCTGACTAGAATGGTGGGGTGGGGTGGGGTGGGATATTCAACCCACTACACTAGCCAGAGATGAATCAGGCATGATTTCCTTCCCAGTGTTCAGTCTGCAGGAAACATCTACCATTGCTTGCTGCCAAGGGTATTTCAGTCAGCATCCCCTGCAGTGCTTTCAGCCTGGTCTGCCTTCAAGGAACTCCAGCCATGTTATTCTATGGAGATATTTATAGCTCAGGGTCATGGACCAATCCAACCCTCACAAAGTACATCAGACACAGATCAGACTCTTGTCACATTCTGCTCTTACGTTTAGTGGCATTAGGGCTCATAGTTTTCTGTATCTCAGCCAGGATTCAGCCAGTGGGAGAAGATGGTCTTTCCTCCTGAAAAGCATCTCTGCTCTGTAAGTAGTAAGGGAAAGAGGGAGGGAATGTACAAAAATCAGGCAACTTCCTGCAAAGAAATCCTCTTTCCTGATCTTCCTCTACCAATCACCCCATTATATACCTTTACGTGTGCTGAGGGACAAGGTACGGTTTTCCAGGCCCCTCTTAGTAAATTCTCACAAATAACCTGACAGTTCTTAGAATGTGTGTTCACTTTATACCCTTTGTTTTAAGCTCATGGGCCTCGGCCAAAACTGAGACAACTGAAAAAATTTTCATTTAACATTCTGATTTCAGAAGAACTAATTAAAGGAATAAAAATGCATCCTTGTCCATTTTGTCTTGTACATTTACCCAATTCAGGGATCTTTAAGCCTATGAAAGTAATGTACTCCCAACCCAAGTTTAAAACAACCACAATGTAAACTCAAAATGTCACATTCAAATTCCAGGATTCATAGATATCCAAGGCTTTTAATTGTCTTCAGCTTAATTAATGTGGCCCAAAGTAAACATAGGTCACATTGTAAGGAATAGGAGTGTTATAATTTGGAACAAATAATTTGGAACAAAAACCCTAGTAGTTTGAGAATGGTAGTCTGACCATTTTAAGCCATTTTTAAAGACCATGAATCAAAGAATTTCATGCTTCCCCGAAGACCAAACTAAGTAAAAATGGATAATTGACTAACATAACTTTAAACTTTTGTCCTAATTGTAAAATTTATACAAATTAATTATTAAAAGTTCTAAAAGATAAAAACACAAAGCAATTCCATCAGGGATAAGCATTAACATTTTGATATATGTAGTCCCATATTAATATACATATTTTTATAAAGTATAATGTCTTATAAAATTACATTTTACATAGGTTTATTTATATCATACATGCTGTTTGGGTATCTATTTTCTTTTTTTTTCCAAGGGCCAATAAATAATACATTTAATTATTTTCCCTTTTCCCTTTAAAATCTGTTTGCATATTGTACATCATTCAACTCATTGGGCAATCTTGAAGTTTTCTTCAAATACAGCCATAAAAGAATGACAGGGGTATTTATTTTCTCAACTTACATGCTTAGTCCCAACATTTTTCTGTGCTGTTATAGCTATTCTGAGACATTATTTTTTTTCTTTAGTTTTTATTATAGAAATTTTCAAAAATATACGAAAAAGGGAAAATACTATAATAAACGCACATGTACCAATAGCTAGCCTAGGCGAGTATCAACATTATTTGTATATGTTTGTTGCATCTGTCTTCCCAATATTTTTATTAGTTTATTTTTAGAGTATTATAAAGCACATTTTAAATATAATATTTTATCTGTAAATACTTGACTGTACATTTTTAAAGTAAGACTTTTTGAAAATATAACTCCAGTAATGTAATCATATCTAACAAAATTAACAATAATCTCCTAGTATTATTTAATGCACAGTGTTTGTTATTTCCGCAATTGTCTCAAACATGCAATTTTATGATTGACTTATTTAAATCAAGATCCAAAAAGACTGACACATTGGGCGCCTGGGTGGCTCAGTTGGTTAGGCGACTGCCTTCGGCTCAGGTCATGATCCTGGAGTCCAGGGATCGAGTCCCACATCAGGCTCCCTGCTCAGCAGGGAGTCTGCTTCTCCCTCTGACCCTCCCCCCTCTCATGCTCTCTGTCTCTCATTCTCTCTCTCGCAAATAAATAAAATCTTTAAAAAAAAAAAAAAAAAAAAAAAAAGACTGACACATTGAACTTGGTTAACATGTTTCTTAAGTCAGTTTTAATCTTTTAGAAGTTTATGTCTCTTTATTTTTGCATACTGTTTACTTGTAGAAAAGTAAGTTGATCTTTGGACTGTAGAATTTTCTACATTCTGAATTTGACTGGTTTCGTTTTTTGTAGTGTCATTTAGCATCCTCCTCTTCCTACCGTATTTCCTATAAACTGGTATTTAGATCCTGTTTGATTAGATATAGGTTTAATTTTTTTTGGCAAGAATTTTTGTGCAATGCTATGTTTTTCCTATCGTGTAATGTGATATGAATAACAATGTCTGATTTATTTACAGTTACATCACTTGCAATGACTGCTTAGTATTTATATGACGGTAACAATTTCCTTTCCTTTTTTTTTTTTTTTTTAATATTCCTCTACTGTTGGACATTTGGAAACCAATATGTGCTTTGTGGAAATGGACAAAATTATAGTATAGTATAAGCAACATCTTCTAATAATAACTTCCTTATTAAAGACACAAATTATAAACAGAACTCAGCTGATGGATTTTGTAGGGCTTGCCTTCCTTGTGTAATTTTTCACTTCTGGTCACCTTCAGGGTAAAATAAAGAAAAATCTAGGATCTGGGGTGTCTGGTTGGCTCAGTTGTTAAGCGTCTGCCTTTGGCTCAGGTCATGATCCCAGGGTTCTGGGATCGAGCCCCGCATCGGGCTCCCTGCTCAGCGGGAAGCCTACTTCTCCCTCTCCCACTCTCTCACTCCCCTTGCTTGTGTTCCTGCTCTCGCTATCTCTCTCTCTCTCTGTCAAATAAATAAATAAAATCTTAAAAAAAAAAAAAAGGAAAAAATCTAAGATCTGAAGTAAGGTCAATGTGGGTGGTGTAATGTAAGTTGGGAGTGACTCAAAGTATTGACATTTATTATTGCTCGACTAAACTTTGAAACAAGTGTGTGGTCACATATTAAGGGGAAGATGTAATTTAGAGCGCAGTAAATAATCATGAAATACTTAACAATATCTACAATTATAAATGCCTGGCTATAATGTCAAGGAGTTTCTTTACTGAGTAAATATATGAGATTCTTCAGTATTCACCATTCGGAACTCTCTTCTGTAGGGGTTATTAATCCAGAGCAGAGGTGATTGGTCACTTGACGCTACCTAGCCTTCGGTTGCTAAGAAAGTTTCACAATCTTAAAGTGAAATATCACTATTTATTGTATTTTAACCCTGATTTGGAAATAAATGACAGCTTCTTGTTTAGAAAGCATATTCAAACTGGTGCTTTCTAATTTCATGAGGTGTCATTAATTTTTCTAGTAAGTGATAAAATGGCTCAGCAACAAGTGCCATTTATGTAGGACCAAAGAGTAAAATGTAAGTGGCCCAATATTTGAGCCATGACTGTTTTCTGTATAAATTACAGAAGTGCAATCATAACTGTACTTCGGAAGGTAGGAAGGAAGAAAGGTAGAAAAGCGGCAGGCAAACTGACTTATGCATAAATCTGACAAAATATGTGTAGAATCTGTATGCCCAAAACTACAAAATACAGATGAGAAGAACTCAAAGAAGACTTAAATAATCAGAAAAATGTATTGTATCCATGGATTTGAACACTCAACATTAAGCTGTCATTTCTTCTCAGATTGACCCATCCTAGTCAAAAACCTAGCAATAATTTTTGTAGGTAATGATATGCTGATTTTAAAATTATACAGAAAGTCAAAACAACCAGAATATCTAAAATGCTTTTGATAAAGTGGAACAAAGTTGAAGAATCCACATTACCTGATTTCAATACTTAATAAAAAATTAACAGTAATTAAGACAGTATGATTTTAGTGAAAGGACAGATACATAGATAAAATGAATGGAACAGAGTCCAGAAATGGACACATAGAAATATATTAGTTTGATTTTGACAGAGGTGCCAAGGCAATTCAATAGAAAAAAAAAGCATAATCTTTTCCAGCAGTGATACAGGAATAACTGAGCTCCATATGCAAAACAAACAAACAAAAACTTCAAACCATACCTCACATGTTATATGCAGATTAACTAAAAATGGATCATAGACTTAAAGATAGTAAAGCAGAAAATCTTTGTAACCCTAGGTCAGATAAAGATTTATTAGATGCAATACCAAAAGCACAATGCACGAAATAATAAATTGACAAATTGGATTTCATTAAAATTAAAAACTTCTGCTATTTGAAAGATACTGTAAAGACAATGAAAATATAAGCTGCAGACTAAAGGAAAATATTTGCAAATCACATACCTCACAGACTATTTATATACAGATTATATAAAGAACTCTCAAAACTCAATAATAAGAAAGCAACTCAATAAAAAAAATGAGCAAAAGATTTGAACAGACATTTTATCAAAAAAAATTATACTACTGGCAAATATGCAGCAGAAAAGGTGCCCAACATTGTTAGTTATTAGAGAAATGAAATTAAAACTATGAGATACCACTGCTCCCTTCTTTACTTAGCCACCGACTGACAATGCCGTGCGTTGACAAAGATGTCCCAAAGTTAAATTTCGATATGCTCTTTCTTCATTATGTTATCTAATTAATCAACTTTTCTCATTCTCAGTTTCCACATCTGTAAAAGGTGGCTGCTAATGCCTATCCTGTTTATGATATTGGGCTGTTGTGAGAAAAAAATGCAAAACATATAGGAAACATTTTGTAAAATACTAAGTACTGATGTAATGAAATACTACTATAATTTTAGTGGGGTTAAGAGGAAAGATTAAAAAATGCTGAAAACAATGATAACCCATTCGTAAATGAGGTATATTCATATCATTTATTATACAAAACTCTTGAAAGATAAAATACAACAAGAAGCATCATTATCAATTAAACATGACAATGATATTAATACTAACAATTGCTTTTTGATCATAGAATTATTAGCCCAGAATATCAAGAAATATTAATAACCAAATTAATGATATAAATATTAATTATGTATGTACAAACTCTATGTGATAGTTAAAGCAAACTGATATATTAATTATTTCAATGCCTGCCTTTAAAATGGCCTTAATTTTAATAAAAGTATTCATCATACAAATATATTTTCCTTTTTGCTTCTCTGATCATTCACTATAGAGCAGACTGATAATACATAGAGCTATCCTGTTCTGCAAAGAAAAGATAAAAAGAAGTAAAATAACAACTCCCAAATCTAAAGAAAAAATTAAAATGTCAACAGTCCCTTGGTGACAGTTTTAAATGAATCTTTAAAAGAAGCTTATTTTGGAAAGCCTTCTGGTCACCCCCAATTACTATGGTTGCCTTGGTTGTGACAGCTGGTGTATAATCTTTGATTACACTGTCATTAAAATGTCTTTTATACCTTTTTTAATGCCATCAACACACCATTTGCTTTTCAAATCACACCCTAAAGTGGGTGGATCATGGGCATTGAGGTATCTATGAAGTTTCTAAGCCTTTTTTCACACTTTTTGAAGCTGGAAATTCATACACAGTATGGGAATCTGATGCTGCTCCAGCTCTGATATATACTAAATTTATCCTAGAATTTTTTTAACATCTACTCACAATTTTTATCTTTCGCTTCTACCCTCTTTCTCAACAGAAAGAAAGTATTAATTTCATTAGAGTTCATCAGTGTACCTTGTTGAAAATGGTAATAATGAGGTCAAGAGAGTGCAGCCACCAAGTACATCAGTTACAGGTCCACTGGGAAAAACACACTTGTTTCATAGCCTTAAACCACTTCTTTAACTCAATCAGCCAGCTTGAAAATTTGCCCCAATATAGTACAGAATATGCAGATTTATCTCTGTGGTGTAGACAGGCAACTTAATGAGGAATCAGAGGGAATCTTTGTCCTTTTTTTGTTTTTTCTTTCCCTGATCATGTGGTTTAAAAAATAAATTCAGATAATTTTAATGAGTCCCAGTTTCTTTGAAAGTAAAATGAAAATGATAGCTGTTCTTTTTATTTCTTGAAGTTTTCTAGTCTATAGAAGACCTAAATCTTGACAACGTGTTACAATCTGGAAAGCTCTGTAATGTAATAAATTGCTGCTGTTAGTGGTACCTCTACAGATACGTTACTCAGAACAAGTGTCCAACTCCTACTGGGTCAGCAACCTGAATGCCGCAAAAGGAGGACTGGCCAGATCAGCCAAGGTAGTTCTGAGTTCTGTATCCACATGTATCTTCAACCAAGAAACCAGGCAGGAATTAACATCTCAATTTCTCATTAGGGAAAAAAAGGCAGGTTTTTTTTTTTTTAAACAGTTTTGAAAACATTTTGAAAGAAGGATATTTACTATTCTTCCTTGGAGAAATCTTTTTAATTTTATTTTTAAGATTTATTTATTTATTAGAGAGAGAGCACAAGCACGCACGGGAGAGGGACAGAGGAAGAGAATCTTGAGTGAGGAGCCTCCTACGGGGCTCCATTTCACCATCCATAAGATCATGACCTGAGCCAAAACCAAGAGTCCGATGCTCAACAAACTGAGCCACCCACGTGTCCCACCTTGGAGAAATCTTTAAATAGTTTGAGAGATTGTGATAAAATCAAAAAAATTTAGTTTTTAATAAGAGTTCTTCAGATACTCAAAAGACTGAAATGTTAATAGAAATGGAGATACAGAAGTTGCTTCAAGATTTCAAGAAGTCTGGAAGAAATATATTTAAAACAACACAGACTAAAGTATCTTGCATTTAATGTTTTAAATTATTTATGTTTTGCTTTTTGCTGTGTAAATACTCCTATTCTAATGCTGATTAAAATATTTGATTAGCAATGTCTTAGAATAATGCAAACCAAACAAACTTAGAAATTATATATTCAGTTAAGAGGTAAAAAGTTGTGAATAATAATAATGTTCATGTAGAAAAGGAGTTCTTTAATCAGGAGAAGGCTAGTAATTTCAGTTTCAAACTTTAAAACAATTACCCATCAAGTGTGTTACAATTGTATTAACTAAAATGAACCATCTATTTGCTATATTATTTACTGTATTTCTTAGTTTAAGCTCAGATATTGCTGAAATTTCTAGATTCCCTTTGAATATGGGAAACTTTTCAATCATCAAGTGCCTATCCTTGTCAATATCCCTGCTATTTCACACTATATTTCCTCCATTCCTCATCATAGAGCACTTATCCAGTTCCAGGGACCCACTGATGATGACTTTCTAAAGTTGCAACATGAATTCCTTCATAGAGCCTTCACTCTATTAAATTCACACTGATTTTCCATGAAAAGTGCATTTGGAATTGGAATTTTCCCATTGTTATATATAGTAAAGTCTATGTAAAATATTGAAGTGTTTTTATGTATTAGATATATAGAGGGCTTGGGATTATGAATGCAGCCTTTGCTTAAGAATATACTCGTTCCGAGATAGTTTCTCCTTTTAAACTATATCTGAATAATGAAACATATATGAATTGTTTACAATAAAAAGATACGACTTTTTGGTGATATGATATGCACATTGCTACCTAGATGCCCACAGACATATCAAACCCAACATGCACAAATTAGAACCCATCAATTTTTTAATTGCTGTATCAGTTTTTCTGCCAAAATAAATATATCTTAAGGAAGGAATAATTTGATGCTTTTGAGTTTTCAATTGTATTCAGGGCCAAGTGTAGGAAAAATATATTTTAAGAAGGAAGTATATTTTAGTACCCCTCAGTATTTTCCTATTTTTCTGTGTCCACTGACCCTTATATGGCTACTTAATGCATAAATTTCATATTAAAGTGCAAATGCATATATGTGAATCTGTATGTGTATGTATGTGTACATGTATATGAATGTATAGGATATCTAAGTGATATATATATATGTCAAATCATGTGCTATAGATAGATATAGGCAGATATCTATCTATAGATAGATAGATATAGATAACTATCCCAGTTGCTGAATGACCTGAGATTAGGTTGATAGCACACAGCTGGGAAGAAAACTATGAAGTTCTCATATCTTATATGCTAAGAGGACTCAGGTCTTGGTATGAGATGCCCAGTCTGCTTCTGTGCTCAAGAGAAACTAAACCTTTGCCTTTATCAGCAGGAGACATTGGAGAAAGTGACATTTCTGAGAACATTCTAGGTGTCTAAATATAAAGTCTATTTGCTCTTGTGAAATGTGTCTCTTAAGGCAAAGGGATATTGGTCCCTGATACTGATGTCGAGATTTCTAAAGCCAGCAAGTGTATAGGAACAGCCCATACTCAGAACTTCAAAGGACCAAAGGTTAATATGCCTAGGAAGGAGAAGATAGTTTCTTCCTTCCTAGTTCACTTTTAGAAGTTGGAAATAGGCCTTGACATGAAAGTAGTAGCATAATGGGGTCACAGTTGTGTAGAGGGAGCGTGTCAGCCAAACAATCTCGTGGATAGCACCACATGAATTGTTAGTGAGACTGAGTGAGAGGTAGCTTAGCCTGTGGAGGTCCCCCATCAAGAAAAGGCTTGGCTGGCATGTCTAAGCATGCTTATAAGACACATCTAGGTGTCCTTCTTGATTCCGTTCCATAACCTTATCAATATACTCATTCTGTGCCTTCAGGATGCTTTAGATGAAATGACTAGTTAACAAATAATTCAAAATAAGATACTCCAGCAGGATTGCCACCAAAAAATTCCTATTGTCTGAGAAATAAAGGATTTTAAGACACTGTAGTCAGGAGAAGGAGGGAACTAAACTGATTCTTTTTTCAAATTATGTGGCAAGCAGTGCACTCGGCACCCTGCATGTAATAAATTGTTTAATCTTTACAACAAGCCTATGAAATAATATTACTCTTGCAATTCATTAGATAAGAAAAGTGGTTTTCAGATTGCTAATTTGTCCAAGATCAGAGTCAGAAACAAATCAGTCTATCCTCCTCAAGAGTTAAAATGCTTTTTGTTATGATATACTTCAGCAAGGAGAACATTTTCATCAGGATACCTTTTTATACGTTAAATTTTTCTTCTCCACTCATTCATAAAATGATTGCTTTTAAGACCTATTCTCATGACATCTCTGGATACCTATATTAGAAATGTGTATATTTAAATGACTTCTAAATTTTAATCATATACTACTTTAACAAGTTTCTAGATGTATACCTTCCAATACAATCGTGTTTTTATTTATAAATTCAATAATATTTTTAATAAGAGCTAAGCATGCCGTATAGTATCCTATATATTTTATAAGTATTAACACATTTGATCACCATATCACCCATGAAACAGGTACTATTTTCATCCCTGTTTTAAAGATAAGTCACAGAGAAGCACATTTGCCAAAATGCCTTATTTAACAGGTAATGAAGGGAGGGTTTGGACATACATGCTCAGTTTCTAGAAGCACACTTTTGAACACTTTAATATATTATGCTTCTGTATATCCTTCTAAGGTAATTGTATGAATCCTACAAAAATTGTGTGGATTGCATGAATGTTATACAATATAAACAAAAATAGAAATTAAAAAAGTGATGAAATAAAAATGGATATAAAAATACTTTGTTACTTTTTCTAAATTCAGATGGATCATTTTATGTACCCAGGTTTGGAAAATACTGATATATTTCTAGGAATTTGATCTCCTTTTGACTTTAACAATAATGATGCTATCTTCACATATATTTTGAGAAGAAGGTTTTATTCCTTTACAAAACAAGCAATAGAGAGAGATAGGAGTTTTATTCCCTCAAAAGGTTTTGTTGACTAGACCCTGAAGATCATCTTTTTGAATAAGAAAGAAGAGAACATATGGAAATTAGTAGCTAACTATCAAAAGGACGATACTACAGAAGCAGTAAGCAGAGTTTAAAAACCATCTGTGTATTTATAGAGTATGTCTGTATAATAAACATGCTTTGTGGGAGATCACTTGGGTTTGCAGGAGTGTTTGTATCTTCATATTCTGACTGATTAGAAAAAAATATCCTCACCTTCTGAAGAAATGCTGTACTATCAGGTGTAAAAACTTTAAAAAGAAAAACAAGCTTTAAATAAATATGTATCTATGTTAAATGCATAAGCCTTAGCATCATAGAAACAAAAAAGATTGTTTCATTTAGTTTAAAGAAATTCATAGTCAAGTAGGAATTTTTATATAGTAAATAACTAGATTTCTATTATTTGTCCAATTTTTGCTTTGGCAAAAACATGAGTTTTAGTTTCATTGCACATTTCCCTCCGAGTTTTCCCAGCCACAAGTAGACAGGTAATTCGTATGTCTCAGTGGGGGTGTTTTGGATTCTGTTTCATACACAATTTCAGAGAGAGAGGCAAATGAGATTACCAGGAGAGATACCAGAAACTAACTCTTCCTAGGCAGAAGCCCCATTTAAAAAGCATAAAATTATAATAAAAATTAAAAATGCACAAAGTGCATAGAAACAATGTTTGCAGTTAGAGAAAAAGAAACCTAATTTACTCAATCTTTTTTTGGTAAGAATTCTATTATTTATTGCAGATATGACAGGGAATCCTTTTGGTGATAGAATTTTGCTAGTAGGCAAATGTCAACATGGAATTGCCAATGTAAATCATCAACCTCAGTCTCAATATCCTTCATCCTGAAATCCTGAAATCAGTCCCAATTGAAGTTTCTAGTAAACAGAAGGAAGACTCTTCAATTTCAAATACTTTGACACAATATATTAAAAATATTGAAAATTAACTCTTCAAATCTTGAAAATGTCATATTTTTCTGTCCTTAGAAAAGTCACTTCAATATAGCTTTGCTTATAATCATGTCACATTTTCTAAAAATAAGGGTTACTCTATGAAGAGGAATATAATTTGTGCATTTTCTAGCAGTTTTTTTTTTTAAACAAACTTGGAATTTAGGTGTGCCCAGCACACTTTCACATATACTAAAGCCCACAAGGCTTACCATTAGATTATATTTTCCCAGAAAGCTCTCAGAAGTTACCTTCTAGAAAAGAGAGACATACTAAGAAAAACAAACTTAAAAAAAAAAAAAAAAACGATGTTTTAAATTCAATGTATACTATGATGAATAGTGGATCTAGTTTCTTAAGAGGACCCAGAATCTACCCTACTGATTAAATGTGTTCCTATGCTAACTGGTCCTATAGCCAAATTGAACTACATAGGTACATTCTCTAGATAAATGCCACATTTTATCAGCAGGAAATAATTCTAAAGCCAATATCCCAAAACTTATTCTCTTTCCATATTTTGAATTACAAGTTACAATAATTTTAATTTGAAAAGATGAACTCCAGAAACTATCCAGCCATATAAAATGTTTACTTCAGCCAGTCACTGATAACATATAAATAAGAAAAAGAATGAATTAGAATTTGATCTGATCTTAGGCCAAAATGGCAGCCAAAGGAGACAATGTCTTATCTAAAAGTGTTGTTTTTTTTTTTTTTCAGAATCTTCAGGGATTATTATACTTCCAAAAAATAAAAGCAACCACAAAATGGAAACACACACACATACATATATGTATATGTATATAACTTGTAACCCAAATATTTATTAGGATCTACTCCATAGATTTTTTAAATAAAGTATTTTCAAGGATTGCATCCTCTTTCCTAAAGAAGGCACATTGTCTTTGAATGCTCTGTGTTCCATATATTATTTTGCAAATGCTATTTGTATATTGAAGCATTCAAAGTTGAAAAATCCTAACTGGCTAATTTTAAGGAGTGCAGTGTCAATTTTCAAATGCTCTGACATTATACAAGTAGTGCCTTTGGTGGTACGAACACTTGCTACTTGCAAGCCTTGTATTTCAAAAATATCTTACATACCTTTGAATTTGCTTTCTTCTTACAGAATTTTAATGCATTGTTACTATAGAAATCTAACAAATTATAAGATCCATTTAGGTTACAAGTATTTATTAGATGTCTAATAAATGAGAGACATATTTTAAAGCACTAGAATATTTAATATTTAAAAGCACTGAAATAATTTAAGCATCACATGATGTCTCAAATAACTTTTAGATGTGCCCATTCTAATAGCCATTGGTTACAAACATGCATTGATTCATTTTCTAGAGCATAGCCATTCTTGCTCAGTGAGTGTTCTGTACTTTGGATCTTCAGAGAAACTATATTTTCTCTCTCTAAACAGATGTTTTCTAATTACTTACGGATTCTACCCAGCTTTGATTTTTTTTTTAAAGATTTTATTTATTTTTTTGACAGAGAGAGAGACAGCGAGAGAGGGAACACAAGCAGGGGGAGTGGGAGAGGGAGAAGCAGGCTTCCCGCCGAGCAGGGAGCCCGATGCAGGGCTCAATCCCAGGACCCTGGGATCATGACCTGAGCCAAAGGCAGACGCTTAATGACTGAGCCACCCAGATGCCCCAGCCAGCTTTGATTTTCAAATGCCTTACTTTTGTTTCAGTCTAGTTACTTGGATTTTAAGTCCACTATTTTTACCTCTAAATTCTACATTAGTGGAATTATATTTATAGCACAGCATGTTTATAATAAGACTGCTCGTATTTCACTACGGTTAGATCTTCTTTTGGATATTGTCACTTTACCATTTTTTTATTGTACATCTCATCTTTATTCTCTTAGGCTAGAAGGAAAAGAGATAGAAAGCTACTTTTAATAGGGCCCTTATCCATATAAACAATTTAGTCACCCCAAATCAGCATGTTAGCATTATTCTTGAGGTTCAATTCTGTGCAGTCTTTGGAAACATATACACACTGGACAATAGGAGCAGTCTTTTCCCTAAGCCATAATTCTGGAAATATCCCAACCACAGGGTCTCGGGGCTTGTTGGAGCATCTGGTTGGCTCCACAGCAGAGGGTGTGGGCTATGGTAGAGGTTCGCACAGTCCCCTGAAGGGTCCCAGGCAGTATGTGGGATGCTTTGTTCTACAATGTTACCTATCCTGACAGATCCAGAACACCTGAAAGAAACTTAGAAAAATGTTGAGGAAAGCACGCCAGAGTACAAGAGACTGTTTAAGCCAGGGGCCTGAAATAGAGGCACAGCTTACTAAGTTGAAGACTGATACTCCTATGGAAGGCCATCCCCCTCTTTTTTATCAAGATGCCTTAACAACCTCCTTTCATTCATAATATAGTTAGTTGAGTGACTAAATCACAAGTACATAGTTCTCTAACTCACTGCAATTAATACTGAAAAGTTTTTATTTTAATTTGAGTTTTAGCTCTTAACTTCAGGTCAAAGAGGTTTTTCCCCTAAAGCACTTAAATATAATGTGAACAGATGGGAACTGAGCAATTTTAAGCATAGTTAAAATCCTTCCTTATAACTGTCCTGCTTTAATTGACCTTACATCTTCCCCTTCTTTGAAAAGAGATATTTGAAATATTCCATGATATTCATTGATGACTTTAAAATTCAATTGTTGCTGGGCTGATTTTAGCCAAAATTATAGAATAAAAATTAGTAAAGCCACACTGTATTGAGTACAGTATGTGTCCTGACACTGTACAAGGAGTTTGAATATTTCATGAATTTTATTTTCATTGCCTTATTTACTCTTTTGATAACCACCCTGCTTTATCAATTTATTTATTCAACAAACATCAAATGCTTCTTATGTGCCATACACTAATCTAGATCTGGATACACATCATATTACAAAACAGGAAAAAAAAATCATGCACCTTCACTTACATCAAGACTCTTTGGGCTCCGTTACTCAAACTCAAAGGCTTCTAAACCACTACGCAAAGGCAATTTTGCTTCCTAAGTTCAACTCTGTATATGTCTTCACCCATCCATATAGGCCTCATTGCTCTCTTTCTTTCCTATCTTGAAGCTTACCTATATTTGGACAGTATTCCCTGTCCTAGAAAACCTCTTATCTGGAAAACATACTAGTATGGTGTTATGTCAATGGCCCCTCTTTCTGGCACCATATATTCATTTTAAACTTGCTCTCCTGGAGATAACTTCACTGTAGTTTTTGCTCAGTCTTGAGGAGTGATGACTCTCATGCTGGACTGCAAAGTTCATTTCAATTATGAGACAGGGCAATGTAATGGAAAACTACTGAGGAGATCATTCTATTCTGTGGAGGCAGCCTTATGTTACCCTCCTATATTATTTAACTCTGAGGTCTAAGCACTGAATCTTTCCTGAGTTACTGACGCTTAGGAAAAAAACAAGTCAGTTTTCTTACATTTGCATTCTGTTGCCCTTCCTCCTTATATTTTAAATCAATAATTTATATGCATAATTTATTTACTATATATAATAAATACATCTTAAGTGTACAACTAAATGAATTTTTACAAAGGTATATACCCATGTAGTCATCATCACAATCAAGATGTAAAACAAGTACCTCCCCAAAAAGGTTCTCTTGTATCTTTTACAAGACAGTCTTCTTCTAAAACTCCTTGACCTAGGCAACCACTGCTTTTCTTTCTGTTATTACATATTCAGTTTATCTTTTCTAGAGTATTATTAAAATAGGATCATGTTATATATATGCTGGTATAGCTGACTTTCACTCAGCATGCTTTTGAGATTCATTCCTGTTATGTCTATGAGTAGTGTGTTCCTTCGCATCGCCAAACAGTATTGCATCTTACAGATATATTTCAATGTGTTTATCTTTCCACCTGTTGAAGGGCGTTTGAGTTGGTTCCACTTTGGGGTTATCAAAATAAAGCTGTCAAGTCATTCCTATTCAGGTTCCTCAGTAAACATCTAAAAGTGGAACTGATGAGCAGTATATAGTCAGTGTATACCTAAATACTTAAGAAACTACTTAAGTGTTTTTCAAAGTACTTATACATTTTACATCCTCAAAAGTAGTACATGAGAATTCCACTTTGCTCCATATTCAGTCCATCATTTGGTATTGCCAAGTTTTAATAATTTTAGTCATTCTAACATCAATGTAATATCTCACTGTGATTTTAATTTTCACTTCCTTGACATCTTAAAATATTAATTTAATCATCCTCTGCTTACTGATCACTCCTATCCCCTTTCAAGAAGTTTCTGTTTAAATCCTTTGTCCATTTTTTTTATTGGACTGCTTGACTGCTTATTATTGACTATACATACTCTGGACATAAGTCCTTTGTCAGAGATATGCATTGTAAATATATTCTCTCAATTTATATTTTGTCTTTTCGTTTTTAATGATATAGTTTAAAAGCAGAAGATATTAATTTTGAAGTACAATTATCCATTTTTTTATTTTTTATTTTTATTTTTTAAATTTAAATTTTTAAATTTTTAATTAATTAATTAATTAATTTTAGATTTTATTTATTTATTTGACAGAGAGAGATAGTGAGAGCAGGAACACAAGCAGGGGGAGTGGGAGAGGGAGAAGCAGGCTTCCCACCGAGCAGGGAGCCCAATGTGGGGCTCGATCCCAGGACCCAGGATCATGACCTGAGCCAAAGGCAAACGCTTAACTGACTTAGCCACCCAGGCGCCCCTATCCATTTTTTTTAAATTGGCTTCTGTATTTTGTGCTCTATCTAGAAAACCTTGCCTGATCAAAGTTTGCAAATATATTCTCCTTTTTGTACGGTTGTACGGTTGTAAATATTTTAGCTTTTAAGTCTGAGATCCATTTCAAATTAACTATTGGTATGATATTAGGTAGTAGTAAAGTTCTTTTCTTTTTATTTTTTTTTTTCATTTGGTTATAATGTAACTGCTTTTGCACTGTTTGTTCAAAAGACTAGAGTTCCCCTTTTAATTTCCTCAGCACATTGTCCAAAATTAATTGACTGTGTTCGTGTGGGTATGAGTATATATTCTCTCTTCTGCTCCATTTATCTACATTTGTTTCCTTGTGCCAGTGTTACTCCATCCTGATTGCTGCAGCTCTATAAAAGTGCTTGAAGTCAAGTTGTGCAAGTCCACCAACACTTTGTTTCTTTCTTTGCATTTCCTTTTAAATTCTAGAATCCTTTTATCACTTCTTACCAGGGTTGGAAGGTTTTTAAATTAATTATTTAATGTATTTTAGTTGATATAGGAAGCTTTTGGGTTTTTTAGATTTCTAGGTCAGTTTTGAAAATGTATGACTTCCAAGGAATTTGTTAATTTCACTAACACTGCAAACATATCAAATCCATCAGCATAAAATTGTCCAGACTCTTCACTTATTGTTATTTTTGTCTCATGGATCTGTAGTGATTGACTTCTCTTTCATTCCTGAGATTGACAAATAAATTTTTTTTTCTGTCTTATTAGCCCATTTATTTTTATTTTATTTATTTTATATTTAGTTTTTAAAATTTATATATTTTTTGTCAATATAGTAGAGATTTTATTGAAACTGATTTGGTCTAATTATTTTTGTCTAATGTTTGTTAGTTTTCTATTGATTTGTGCTCTTGTAATTATTTCCTTGCTTCTCTTTAATTTGAGTTTGATTTGCTCTTCTATTTCTACCTTCTAAAGTTGGGAATTTAGGTCATTGATTTGAGAACGCTTTTCTTATGTAAGCATTTAAATCCTTTTTTTTTTTTTTGTAGACTGCTTTTATTACAGCTAACAAATTTTCATATCTTTTGTTTCATTTTTGATAATTTTGAATATTTTCCAATTTTTTTTTTACTCATGGATTGTTCAGGCTTATGTTATTTAATTTCCAAATATTTGGATATTTGGGTATTTTCTTATTGATTTTTAATTTCATTTCATTGTAGTGGTATTACATATTTGATATGACACTTCTACATTTATAAAGACTTGTATTATGGACCAGCAAATGGTCCATCTTGATGAATGTGCATATGAAAACAATGCATATTTTGTAGTTATTTGTTGGAATGTTTTGATATGTTAATTAGGTGAATTTAGTGGATAATGTTACATCTTTTATATCTCCACTTATTTCCTATTTACTTGATCTATTAATTAATGATAGAGGAGTGCTGAAATCTCCAACTATAATGGTGAAGTAGTCTCTTTGCACCTGTCAGTTTTACTTCATGTACTTTCAAACTCTGCTTTTTGCATTTGTGTATTCTTTTTATTGATTAATTGGACACTTTATCATTGTGAATTTTCCCTATTTATATCTTATACTATATTTTGTTCTGAAATCTAATTGCTCTTATATTAATATAGCCATCTCAGATGTTTTATAACTTCTTTTTGTATGCTATATATGTTCCATTATTTTTCTTTTTTTGTGTATTTATATTTAAATTGAATATCTATAGCATGTATCTGGCCCTTGCTTTTTCCCCCAGTTTTACTATCTGCTTTTATAGGAATGTATAGACTATTTATATTTATTGTTGTTATGAAATTAGCTTCAAATCTAATAATTTGCTAATGATAATGATATTTGGTCTCATTTTTCATTTGTTCTTAAATGTTTTTGTCCTCTCTAATATCTTTCTGACTAGTAATATTTACCATTCTAATTTATCTTCAGTATTAGCCTATTAGCTATTGCTCTTTTTTTTTCTTTTTCTGATAATAACTCTGGAGTATTGACATGCACTTCTAACTTATCTAACTTATCACAATATTCCATCAAATGATATTACATTCGTCCACATTTTATGTAAATTTTTACAACAGTATGCTTCCATTTCTCCCCTCCTTTCCTTGTTTTATTACCATACAATTTTACTGTTTGCCCCAACACATGTTGTAAAACCTGCAATAGTCAAACAGACTTTTTAAGAAATTAAAAAGTAATACAAATTTTATGTTTACCTACATATTTATCAACTCTGGTGCTTTTTTTTTTTTTTTTATGGATGCAAGTTTTTAAATTAAATCATTTTCTTTTGCTTTTTTTGTAAAGGATTTTTTTTTAATATTTCAGTATAATTGACAATGTTACATTGATTTTAGGTGTACAACATAGTGATTCAACAAGTTTATATGTTATGCTGTGCTTGTCACAGGTGTAGCTACCATCTGCCACCATACAATGTTCTTATGATACCATTGACTGTATTCCCTGTGCTGAATTTATTCCCATGGCTTATTTATTCCATAACTGGAAGCCTGTATCTCCCACTTCCCTTTACCCGTTTGTCCATCATCCCACCCACCTCCCCTCTGGCAACTATTACTTTGTTCTCTGTATTTGTAGGTTTGATTCCACTTTTTGTTTATCTACTTATTCATTTGTTTGTTTTTTAGATTGTACATATAAGTGAAATCATATGGTATTTGTCTTTCTCTAACTTATTTCACTTACCATAATATACTGTAGGTCCATACATGTTGTTACAAATGGCAAGATCTCATTCTTTTTTTTTTTTTTCTTGGCTGAGAAATATTCATATATATATGTACATTCACACACACACACACACACACACACACACCACACCTTCTTTATCCATTCAACTATTGATAGACACTTGGGTTGGTTCCACATCTTGGCTATTGTAAGTAATGCTGCAATCAACATAGTGGTGCATAGATCTTCAAATTACCATTTTTGTTTTCTTTGGGTAAATACCCAGTAGTGGAATTATTGGATTATATGGTATTTCTAATTTTTTTAGGAAACTCCGTACTATTTTTCATAGTGGCTCTACCAATTTACATCCCCACCACTAGTGCACAAGGACTTTCTTTTCTCCACATCCTTGCCAACACTTATTATTTCTTATCTTTTTGATTCTAGCCATTCTGGCAGGTGTGAAGTGATATCTCATTGTGGTTTTGCTTTGCATTTTCTCAATTATTAGTGATGAAGAGCATCTTTTCATATGTCTGTTAACCATCTATATATATATTCTTTGGGAAAATGTTTGTTTAGGTCTTCTGACCATGTTTAATCAGATTATTTGAGTTTTTGGTGTTGAGTTATATAAGTTCTTTCTATAAAATGGAAAAAGATATTTGCAAGTAATATATGCAGTAAAGGGTTAATATCCATTTTCTCTTGTTTTAAAGGTTTCCTTTAATATTTAATGTAGTATAAGGTTACTGGTGATAAATACATTTTGCTTTTCCCCTGCAAAAATCTTTACTTTCTGAAAGATATTTCCTCTCAATATAGAAATCCAATTGAAAACACCTCTTTTTCTTCTTTTTTTTAAATCAGCACTCTGATGCCATTTCTTTGTTTTGTGGCTTACATAATTTTTTACAAAGATGTCTGTGATTTTTCAAATGTTTCTGTAGGTAATGGATTTTTTTTCTTGAGCTGCTTTTATTTTTCTCACTTTTAATAATTTATTATATTATGAATTAGAATGGTTTGCTTTCTGTTAATCTTTTTTTCTTTGTTTGTTTTTGTTTTGTTTTGTTTTTTTGATGATGACATAATAAAATAAAATTTAAAAAAGAAAAAAAAGAACATGCTTTCTGTTAATCTTTATTGGATTGTGTTGTTACTTGGCTGTGTGGGTTTATAGTTTACTTCAAATTTTGCAAGTTTTTTGTTTTTTATTTCTTCAAATATTTTTTCTGACACCCCCTTATCTTAACATCCCAATTACTATGTGCTAACCTGCTTAGCATATTACCATAAGGCTCCTTGATCCTTCATCTTCATGATATTTTCTTCTGTAGTGTCTAATCTACACAACCCTGTCTACTAAGTTTTCCATTTTAGACATTGCATTTTTTATCTTTTGATATTTTTTTATTTTCATATCTCATATTTCTTTTCTTATTAAGCTTATCTTTTATAGTAAATCATTAAGTCTATTACACTTATTCATGAGAGCTTCATTAACATAATTTTCCATCTTATTTCTGGATTTAAACTGACTGCATTTTTTTACTTTCTTTTTAATTTCTAGTAATTTTTGTTTGGATACTGAACATAGTGATTTTATAATGCTGAGTTAAATTTCTGTATCCCTTTAAAGAATGTTGCACTTTGATCTGCCTAGTAATTAAAGAGTTACTTGCAGATTTTTGGATAATTTCAAGATTTTTTGTTTCTTTTTGTTTTAGTTTTTTATCATTGGTCTATAATTCTTATAACCTTTGACAAGCTTAACCCTACTACTGAGGCATAACCCTTCTGAGGTCTCTACTGAAAGCTCCATTCATTCAAAGATAATTTTTCACACTGGCTGGTGAAAATGCAAATGATTCCAGATCTATGAATCCAGGTGAATATTACTTCCCCCTAAACTTATGTGTGACCCATCTTGTCAGTTTTTACCCTATGTGTACACTGATTGTTTTTGATTGTTATTGTCAAAGATTAACAGTAAATCTATACAGATCTAAACAGTAAATCTATGGGGCTCTGTTATTGCTGTGGAAGGTCCTCTTTCTTATGCTGTGATCTGGAAATTTCCCCAGGAGGAAAATTGGAGTAAATGTATAACATACCTTATTTGTTTCCCTTTTTTCAAAGATTACAGTCGTGTGTTTCTTTTTATTCAATGTCTGAAAACAGTCATTTCTTTTTTTTTTTTTTTTTGGCTTGTTTTCTAGAAGTATATAGATGGAAGATAAGTCTCGAAATTATTACTCCATTATGGCTAGAATTGGGAATCTTTCCCTTCTTTCCCTTTGGATGATAACTCTACTTTATGGCTCTAAGTTTTTCATTTGCAAGGTCAAAAGATGGAGGTCATATTTGTCTTGGATTGGATAAAAAGTCATAATAGGAGCTCCAGGGTGGCACAGTCAGTTAAGCATCTGACTCTTGGTTTTAGCTCAGGTCGTGATTGTAGGGTTGTGAGATCGAGCCCTGTGTGGGGCTCTGTGCTCAGCACAGAATCTACTTGGGATTCTCTCTCCTTCTCCCTCTGTCCCTGCTGCTCATGCATTCTCTTTCTCTCTAAAATAAATATTTTTTAAAAAGTCATAATAATTGGCTTAAAATAAAATAGATTATTCAAATAGATAAAAGATTTGACTAAACACACACACACACACACACACACACACAAAAGGTGTATTTTCTACAAAGATATTCTGCTTAAAACAGAATCTCAGGACTTTCATCAAAAAAGATGAAGCTGTTTCAGATGTTCCCTTGGGTGTAAGAATGTGGTCATTTGCAAACAATCTGTAATAATCTATGGAAGATTTGGAACTTACCGGTGATAATGAAAATTCACAGCTTTGCTGTGCTGTGTACAAAAAGCTTTCATCTGTCCACTACTAGTTTAATATAATGTGCTTCTCTACCCTGGAAAGCACTGGGGGTGATAACGTGAATTATGCTTCTATAGCACTGTATCATAAAGAATAAGAAAGTGTATACATAAGATACACTGTACTCATTGCTAACATGATACTTCTTTTGAACTGAAGTATCACAACTATTTCTAGTTGTTTTGTGACATAATGCCTTGAAAAGCAAGTATAATACTACATCTTGATGAATTTACCAAATCACAATTTAACTGAGGGAAAAAAAGAACTGTCAATGACATCGACATAGTAAACCACATGTCTCTGAAATAAAAAGTGTATCCTGCATCCTGGAGAGGTTTTCAGAGAAGTGGTATTGATCTTAGGGACTAAAGACAATTTCAGTATTCTAGAATTTCTAGTTTATGTTAGATGTGTGTAAAGTGTCCAAAGACTAATGTAATGCTTGATTGGACTATTGTTAACATAAAATGGGAGTTTTCTCCTGGGAATGCTATGAATTAGTAGAACCAAAACTTTAAGATAGAGGAAAAACTATGGTCCCTAAGCAGCTACAGGGCAACGTGGAATTTCTCAATTTAAATATTGCTATGTCATTTTTACCATTAATCATTCTTGAATGGTTAATTTGAATAATACTTGACATACACTATCTCAGAAATCCTATACTTTGTTTTAATATTAGCTAACACAATTTTTTTTTTTGGTATAAGTGACTGCAAATATTATGGAATGACTGTATCTTGTTTGCATTGAGATTCCAGAGGTCAGTAACATTCAGATTAAATCAGGAGGAAGGTCACTGGGAGCATTGCTAGAATATAAAGTGTGTCTCTTACTTGCCAAACACCTAACTGAAAAATTTACCATTCGTCACTCTTTAGAACTTGCCATTTGGTGTATGCCTAGAATTTGACATATTATAGATTTTCATCAATTCCAACTATAGGGATGGGCTCTAACCTCCTTAAGTGAAATGGATAAAGCAACAAAATCCTATGGAACACAGAAAATATGAGGAAAAGGACCACTACTCATGTTGGAAATGATTTCCACATGAACATTATTCCATTTTTTTTCTTAATTCTTTGAAGAAGTACATACTCACTCCCTAGTTTTTTCTTTTATAATAACAGGTATTCAAGCATTTTATCTGATTTGACAGCTTGCGTGTATAAAAAAAAAGAACCAGTGTTGGTTTTCATTTTCTTTGACTTTTTCACATTACAAAGGACTGTATTAATGCTGCATTTTATAAATTAAGGTAGACCTGATTGCTTCCCACAATTGATCTTGCTGAAATAGTGCATGTGGCTTGTAGATCAACTGATTTCAAATTTATGGTAAAGGCAATTTAGAGTTACATTCTATGTAAGCAGAAATATATAAAAAATCTAGACAAAAGAGCCATTTATAGCATGACTGTGTGCCTCGATAATATTCAGATGTCTGTGTTCATTTGCAGTTCTATTGCTGGAACCCATAACTGTATTGGTCTGCAACGGTGTAAATTTAGCTCACCAAAAAACCATTTGCTGCAAAACAATCTATTGAAACAAGTGGCCCTCCGATAAAGATTTTTTTTTTATTTTATTGACATCTTACAAATAATGGTACAACGAAAGTCCTGAAACAGCGCAGTGCTCACAGAAACTGAGTATGGCCATAGAGGATAAGAATGGTGAACAAAGGACAAGCCCCTACTTTTATCTAGCCCCTGCCACACATTTACTCTCCTACTTTTCCCTTGCTCCCTATACTCAGACAGCATATGTGGAATAGTTTCTGAAAGGTGCAATTGAGATTATCATGAAAAATGGCACAAATAAATTAGAGAATGGATTTCTCTGTCTCAAATTCATTACTTTCCTATGCCCCTATAAGACTTTTGCCTCCCCACCCTCTTTTCTCTGAAAACTAAAAGTGAAAAGCATATTTTTCTCCTGTACTGAATGTATAATACTACATAATGCATTTATCAATAAGGCACCGTGGGAATAGACATAGGCCCCTTGATTGGCTATAGTCAGGTAAAAATTAGATGACAACAGACATGCCTTCCTTCTGCACCTTTGCAAAGTATAGTCGTGCTTGAATAAAAAAGCTAACTGTGTGACAGTCTAAAAACTATGTAATTTGCTGACTATTTAAAAATGCCTAGAGATTGGGGCGCCTGGGTGGCTCAGTCATTAAGCGTCTGCCTTCGGTTCAGGTCATGATCCCAGGGTCCTGGGATCGAGCCCCACATCAGGTTCCCTGCTCCACGGGAAGCCTGCTTCTTCTCCCACTCCTCCTACTTGTCCCTCTCTCACTGTGTCTTTCTCTGTCAAATAAATAAATAAAATCTTAAAAAAAAAAATAAAATGCGTAGAGATTCTCAAGAACTGAATTCATTTTCTTTTTTCAGTTCGTACCTAAAGATCATAGCTATTCTATGAACTGCCTTTTTAGGTATCATCTCTTGGGTCAATATATCTTTAAGTCATGTCTCTTTAAGAGATATACTTAAAATATGCCAAAATATGCTTTTTATACTTGTATTTGGTTGTGAGAAGTAAGAAGTGAGGGTTGATGGACGGTTATAACAAATTGGTGTATATGTATTTAAGTCTAATTTATTGTCATAGAATTGGAGAAGCTTTGCTACACCTGTCTTGAGTTTTCTACCCTCCTTTAGTAAGCTTACTGAAGTAACCCAAAGCAGTTTCAAAGAAATAGGATCCCTACACATATCCCGGAGATCGAAATCAGGCCTAAAATAGTCTTAAGGCACTATCACATATACCATTCTGTTGGATTTAGATTGAGATTACAAAAGACCCCCCCAAAAGATATACTGGTCTGATTGACTCTCTGATTTTATCCTTCTCCTTTCAAGGCAGATTTATTGAGATCAAGACCCATTTTTATCCCTTCCTCTGCCCCAGTTCCCTTATATTCTAGCTGGTACCTAGTAGGTAATCGATATATGTCTTTGATTAATGAGTGAAAAAAATCAATTACCTGTTCTGCCTTTCAAGGTTTTTGGTAGATTCTATGCCATTGTAGAATCAGTAGGTTCTGTTGTTTATAAAATAGTTACAGGTGGAGGGGAGGAAGCTATATTCCTGTTATACCTTAAGCCAGAGATATTTTTTCCTGGGAAAATGTATAGGGTATCAGGAATTCTTCAGAATAGATATAAATATCCTATGAAGAGCACCCAATTTTCCTGCTACATCTCCTACATAAAAAAAAAAAAAAACGTACTTGGAAATAATTTGATTTGAAGCTAAATTCCAGGTCTTGTGTTCCACCCAAACCATCAAGGTTTTGAGAACATTCCACTGTACCTGATATGATCGAGCTAAGCAGAGCAAACACCAAAAATATCTAACACTACACTTTCTTAGAAGTTAATAAAGACAGATTTCAGAAACAGAGATGCCATACTAGAATATGGGTAGAAATGCACCCCTCCTATATTTACTCTTTATTGCTAATGATTATTGGAAATCATAAAAACCAGGAGGCCTTTATTTCTAAATTATTATTTCAGTTGTAAATATATCATGGAATGCTACAAAAATATTAGTAGGTGGTAAATGCAATTTAGACAGGGTGAAGCTTACATATAGAATTATCATAAACATGGGTACATCGAGGGGAGGAAAAATGGCAGTGTGACCATCTTGGGGCAGTATTGAAGAATGCACTAGATGAAATGTGTTGCCGAAAAAAGTTGAGTAACAACCTCTTGGGAACTGTAAGGAACTCTTAGCACCAAGCAGCCCATTTTTCAGTCTAAGGTTCCATTCAATCCCTTGTCTGCTCCTTTCATCGCTTAAATTCTTAATATCTGTGCACAACACTATCTCTACCAATAGATTATAAATTCCTAGTGTACAGTGACTAAAGTCTTATTCATCTTTGTATCTTCCAGCATGCCTGAAGAAATTACATGGTAGTGGCTGTATAAATGCTAGTCATTTAAGTCTAAAAGATGACACATAATACAAATATATCGTACTTAGTTAAGTCTTACCCAGAAAAGGAAGAATATAGATGTCCTGTTAGGCCTTTATCTCCCTAAAGAATTAGGGTTTTCTAGATTTTTACTTCTGATTTCCATGAGGTTATTGCCTACTTTTCTCGACTAAGAACCACATCAAGTCTATACTTTTCCTGGCCATATTTTTCAGAAGATTGATGATTCAATCTTGGGCAAGATTGCCAAAGCATCAATATACCATAAAATTGTCTACTTCCCTAATTTAAACAATGAAGCAGATTAAAGCAGTTTGAGAACAGCAATGAAAATATTATGCCATTGGAATGCAAATGCAGACAGCCTGAGGCTGTTTGATTCCCACCAACATAATTACATTTAAGCAATATAAAAAAAACTTCCCCCTTAAGGGAAGATCTATTCCTTCCCAGAAATAAGTTGTGTCCTCCAGTCTACAGCATGCTAATACGGCATCTCTGAAACAAGGCTGTATTGCCTCTAAATGGGTATATTTGGCTAAAATATGAAGGACTTTGAGTCTTTTTCCCACTTTAAGATTAGGTGACATTAAATATTTTGATTCACTGTTCTTTTAGTTCTACAATTGGCTTCAACCAGGTTTCTGTGGAATCTAGTTTCATTCTTTGGTCCAAAACAACACATCAAACACAAGTAGTCTTGAAAATAATAGGCATAAGGAGTCACTTCTTTTACTCACTTAATTAACTGAACCAAATTGACTATTTACTGATAAGTAATCAATAATAAAATTTAGAAAAATATTCTATTATTTTTTAGTGAGGAATCTGTTTTATTATAGAGACAGAGCCTTTGCATGATTCAGCCTCTGTCTATTACTTTGTTTAGGTCAAAGGAATTAAGTCCAAGTTTGTACAATTACAAATAAAACTGAACCTCTCTGTATGACTAGCTCAGAATGTTCAGGAAAGAAATCTTCCCCACCTTAAAAAAATTATTTGATGACTAATGCAGACATCTTGAATGAAGAAAAAATTAATGTTAAGTAATTGTTAATGTAAATATGTTGAGACATAAATACATTTATGTGTAACTACATGAACATATACTACTTACCTATCCAAATTTCACAGTATTTTATAGAGATCCAAGAAGAGTAACAATAAATCCTATTCAAGAATAAACCAATAATTTAACAATTTCAACAATTTTGTATACTATTTCCAAAACTTGTAAAGGGTATTTTTTTTAAATATAAAAAGAATGTGGGGCACCTGGGTGGCTCAGATGGTTAAGTGCCTGGCTCTTATTTTGGCTCAGGTCATGATATCAGGGTTATGAGCTTGAGTCCCACGTCAGGCTCCACACTAAGCATGGAGTCTGCTTGAGATTTTCTGTCTCCCTCTGCCTCTGCCCCTCCCCTACACTCACACGCTCTCTCTCTCTCTCTCTCAAAAGAAAGAAAGAAAGAAAGAAAGAAAGAAAGAAAGAAAGAAAGAAAGAAAGAAAGAAAGAAAGAAAGAAAGAAAGGTTGAAAATTAGAATACTCTATAAAGTTGAATTTTCTGGTCAACTGAGAGAAATTACATATTTGTAAATCATTACAGTTTTGAAATTATAACTAGAATTAAACTAAAAAGCACTTATAGCAAAATAATGTAAAATGAGTTAATATTAGCCTTAGCCTAAACTGAGTTAGTTTTAATCAAGGTCTCACTTTGTTACAGGGTTATCATTATGAACAAACATGGCCTTTGTATATATGCTGATGTAGACCAAGGAAGAGATTAGCCTACATCCTATATTATGACATATCCTAAAATTTGTCCTTTCTTAAAAAAATATGGGTGAAGAGCCTTCTAAATCTTTAATCTTTCTAGATGTTAACATTTAAGATGGTAAGATTTAATATTAGGTTTATTGCAAATAACATGCTAAAATATGGAATAAGTATAAATGAACTGTGCGTTCTCTTAAGTACCACTGTATTATATCTACTTCATCTAAAGATGTACCTTCTTTGAAATAAGCATGTTAGTAATTTTTTTTAAAGATTTTATTTATTTATTTGACAGAGAGAGACATAGTGAGAGCAGGAACACAAGCAGGGGGAGTGGGAGAGGGAGAAGCAGGCTTCCTGCTGAGCAGGGAGCCCGATGTGGGACTCGATCCCAGGACCCTGGGATCATGACCTGAGCCGAAGGCAGACGCTTAACGACTGAGCCACCCAGGCGCCCAGCATGTTAGTAATTTTTAAATGCATTTTAAAAAATAAGTTCACTTTGAGATAAAATTCTTGCATAAGACAGCTACTCTTATAAATTATATATGGGCATGGACATATGTAGAAAAACTCAACGCTTAAATGAAATTAAAAAACAAACTCAACAGGTTTTTTCTAAGAACCTACTAACAGTAAATCAACTTGATAAGTTTTATGCGAGTTTTCAAAGCCACATGAGCTGCCCTCACTCCATATCTAGGGCTTGTGCTAACTGTTTAGGCTTACAGAGAAGTGGGTCACATTTCCCACCCTTTGGAAGTTTATTTTCAGGGTATGAAAGTAAAACTAACATGCACTAAACATTTGGAGAATAATAAAAAAGAGAATATAAATATATGCAAGAAAATATTGAATAGGGAAAATGTTCTAATCAGGAGAATTTTTTTTCTGTTTCAGGCTGAAACCATGTCATTGCCAATGTAAAATGGAAAACTGGCAATATAAGCATCCATTTACATGAGAAATTACCCAAGTGCCCCCACACATACTGCCTTCCGTGCACAATACAAAGTGGTTCCATTTTCAGTAGAACATATGCTAAATGTTTAAGCTCAAAGATGATTTAGACAAAATGGAAAAGATTTTTTAAACATTTATTTTACACTTTACAGGATTCATTTAGATTGGCAGATGTTCCAAAACCCAAAGAAAAGTAACTTAACCAGCTAGTGGAAAAGGCAGTGTTTGCAAAGAAGGCAAGAGGGAGGGGAAAAAAAATCCCTAACTTTGTAACATTCAGTATCAGAAAACATATGAATGAATGAATGAATACATAAAAATTCCAGGGGAAATCTAATAGTTAAAATACTGAAGGACTTCTAAGTTCTTTCAGGTACCTGCAACAAACGATATATTGATTTCGCTGTTAAACTGCACAGCTGTAACCAACACATTAGACACAGAGGATAAAAGCAATGACTGAAAGCACCTTATTTCATCTGTCACAGCTGAGGCACTGCCTTCTTCAGACCTCCGGTGTATTAGCACAGAAAATCAATTAGGTAAAGAGCTAAACAAATGAAGGGAGAATAAAAAAGGTCTCATTCACAAAGTACCTGGGATATCAACAAGCCCAGGAGACTTTGGTAAACTATATGATATCTCCAAATAAACCATAACAACTTTTTCTGAACTTTTAAAAGTCAGTGATTATGTATCACAGATTGCTCTAAACCTATTTTGGAAGGTTCTCAGCCATTAAACCACCTGATAAACACAGTAGAGTATTTTCAGCTTCAAGTTTAGTACATATGCATCTCTTAAATCATAGAATATTCTGTGTCCAAAAAAAAAAAAAAAACAAAACTCAGTGTAGTTACTCCCTTAACAGATTCTTAAAATGATTATATACATGAATCTTCAGGTAAAGATCATTGTTACTTAACATTTGTATGGCCTGTTCTGTGCTTGCATATGGCCCCCAAATTTTCAGTGTAACCTAATAATTTCCTCAGCCATAAAAATAATCAATTTTTATCATAGAAGTCATATGGCTCCTGTTTGAGTTTTAAGTAGACAAAGCACTGAGCACAGGATCAACCTCAGGGATTTTAAGTACCATGATATTAATTTTTCTTTAAGGAACTTATTTTTTTTTCCTACAAAGAAAATCAAGCTGCTTCTTGAAAGGGATCTCATAAAGTATCAGAGGGAATGTGTGGAAGCCACATTTGGACACTGATATTAAGTTTTATGGCCAGTGCTTATCCCTTTTTGTGCCACTTCCCCAAATTATAAAAGTATCTCTTCTTTATATCTCTAGTTCTATTACTACTAATATCTACCACCTCATCAATTTCCCAGTCATTGCCTCTTCATCTCATTTCCCAATAGCTATTAATCTAGAATCTCATGCTTCTCCTCCCTTCCTTATCTTTTTCCCATAAAACCCTTGATAATTCAATATACAGAGCTCTATAAACTCCAGCTCCACTCTGACCAAAATCCCATAACCTCTTGCATTTGCTTATGCCCTCTGCCTTTTCATATTAACCACTGATGTTCGGCTATCAGGACCTTTCCCATGAAAACCCAATTCTTCCACTTCCCTGTCTACTGGTTTGCTTCTCATTCCCCAGGCCCAATATCAGCCACTAACTCTCTACATCCTGCTTATTCCACTGAAATTCGAATATGGGTATTCATTGTGTGTGTGCTCTCTTTCAGGCGTTGGGCTCCCACTTTTGTATGTATAAAAGCATATATAATTTAGTCATTTGAATCTCAGAAAATCTGGCCGCCCTATGACTCATTTTTACAGGGGACAAATTTAGAGAAGGTAAGAAACTTTCCACACCCATTCAAGATTTGCTCTTTGTTACCTCTCGCTAGGAAATACCTCTAGCATTCTTTCTTTGTACATAATAATTCACCAGATCAGCTCTTTGCCATCTTGGATTGTTTGGGGTTTTGTTTGTTTGTTTCAGTAAGAACTCTAGGGCTTTGATTACAAATGGAGTTGACTGCTAAGGAGCCCCTTCTCCAATCTTTCTTCTTCACCCTCTTCCTCTCAACATAACCCTCCAGGTTAGGTCACTAGGGCCATTAAGGAAGAGGAATCTGAGGAGAATGAAAAGGGGCAATGCTTTCTCCAAAGTCCTCTGAAGCGCAGAGTCCTCCTAGCTCCAGCTGAGAATCTTCTGGTAGAAGGGGTGAGAGATTTAGCTCTCATCTTCAGGGTCTTCCATGTCTATGTCCTGGGGTACTTTTGTCTTCTTTTGCCCTTTGGGCTGTGGCTCACTAGTCCTGGATGGCTTTGTAGGGGTTTCCACTTCAATGACTGCTTTCTCTTTCTGGGCAAGCCAGGTCTGTGGAAGGAGTTTTCGGTGCTTCTTCACAGAGTAATGTTGGCATGTACACCTGACACCTGCTTTTTGAGGTGGTGCTGCATGATCAGCCCATCATCTGTCACAGCCGGAATCATCGGTGCTTCAGTCACCTCTCCCGGTTCAACACCCGCCAGAGCTTGAACAGCTTCTTCTCAGCTACATTCAAGGCCACTTGATCTTTCCCTGGGGAGCTCCCAGGGCTGCACCACCATCTTGGATTGTTATAAAGCCCCTAGAAGAAGAAATAAAGATTCATCTCCAATATTTCCAAAGTGCGATCTAGAGGAGCTAATAAATGGTGGAAATGTGTGAGATATGAGAGTGGTCAATGTCCTTTTGGAGATTAAAGGGTGTGTGTGTGTGTGTGTGTGCTTATATCTATATCTATATCTCTTTCTCAATATATGTATATATCAAGAGAGATGAAAGATAATATAAACATGAAATTAGAGAGGAAAGCAACAGGACAGGACTGCCTGATGTATATGGTATATCTTAAAAGTCAGTTTAAGTTGTTGTTCAGGAAATAAACACAAAAGAAAGTGGATATTAACAGGACATATGATTCAAAAGCAAGCCCCATCCACTTCACAATTTCCCTAAGATATAATGCTATTTTATAGGAATACTTCATATATGAAATGCTCCTTTCAGTACAGAATACACTAGATCAGAACTCAATCTGTTTTTCAATGAATATAATGTGAATTTGGGTATATTGTCTGAACTCAAATTTTCCAAGGTCAAAATAAATATTGGGGACTATCCATTTTCAGTTATGCTGTTGAGGAAACTCTGAGAGTTCTTTTGCTAAAAATTTACACTTTGAAATGTGACATGTGAACATTCTGCTTGGTGAGCACCGAATAACTATTTAGTGACAAAATAAGACAGTTGATAACATTTGCATAATTTATGCAAGATTTTATAGACTCATATTGAAAGCAAGAATAATAAGCTTCTATGATTTGGTACCTATATTTGTGACTATCAACTGCTTGATTCAAAAGTATGTCATATAATGAAATAATTTGTGGTATATAGCCAGAGGTTTTTAAAAAATCTACAGTTGATCGTGTTGTAAGCTATCACATTAGAATATGAGGATGTTTTCTTTATTAATAGCAGTACATGGATGGTTCTGAACCTGGACTGCTCAGACAAATTTTGAAGATTTCTGCATATTTTGCAGTCAACAAAATATACTGTACTTTCTCATGGCAACAACACTTAAGATCACACATAGTTGAGGTTATCAGAAATGCATGTCTTGGTGGTATAATTTTAGCACTTGCTCAGGGAAGAAAGATTCACGTCAGTTTCAGATTTTACCCAGTTTTCCAACTGCTAAGTACAAACAAAAATCTCTATCAATCTACTGAAAGTAAACAATTCTGTTGAAATTGGTATCCTCTGATCACATGGACATCTTATAATTTGATAAGGCAATTTTGAATAGCTCTAGATGTCCCAAATGTTTAAAAGTCTAGCTTTTACCCAGATGACTTGGATGTTACCGCTAAGTACATTATAGGCAGAATAGTACAGAATGACTTTCTAAGTACTTCAGCTATTAAGTAAGAGGCCTGCTTGATGCCTTAAAGTCTCTTCATCAATATCAATTCTTTTCCATAAGTTAATGTCTCCAAAATGGCTCTTTTGAAATCCAACTCTATTAGCTGGGAAGGTAGTACATTGTTCCATTAGCCTGTGAGGAGGAATTACTTAGCAAGGTCCTCAGAGAATGAATATCAACAAATAAATTTTGATAAAGGAGGGAAATGAATATCAGAAAAAAATCTGAGCATGGATCTTTGCTCAACCAAATAGGCCCAGATGGGTCATTCCAAAAAACCAGCAGAAGGGCACTTTTGAGGAAGCACAACTAAAGATGAGGTTATGCCAAAGCACAATTTTCCCAGAGTTTTATAGGGCTCTGTAGGGAAAATTCTAGAACATTCTTTATGGTTCCAGAGTATGTGGTTCACACTCTTCTGCCTCCACTTCTTCTGTAAAATAGGGATAATGATAAAAGCTGCATCATCATAGATAATTCATTGAGATGACAAATGTAAAGCATTTAGAACTTTACAATAATATTAACATTTTAAAAATGTAGAGATGCATTAATATTGCAACACAGCATCCTGGCACCTTCTCCATTTTACATTTTAAAAAGTACTATTACTGTTATGAATTATTCATATTCCAAAAAGCCAATGTCCTAAAAAAGAAAAATAAAATTATTTTGCATAGTGTTTTATTTTCTGCAGCACCATCAAGGGTTCTTGATTTTTATTTTTTCTTTAACCTAGTGAAATGTCTGAAACCTTCCTTTTCATGTTAGAGAATGAATTTCAAACCAGTTGTAGCAGCTGTCCTCAATTTTCATTCCTAGCAAATGAACATATTTTTAAACGATATTACAGGGTATTTTTCACACTCCTCCTAGATGATAGATAAATTCTTCAGGCACTTCTCATTGCCAGTAAATGGGCGCTCTTGTTGCTGTTCCAATAAAGTGAGCATACACAAGAGTCTCTGGGAGACTGATAATCTCATACACAATTCCATTTGTCAGCTCCCTGTAGTCTGCAAGCTTGTCTTCGAGGAGACTTCACCTGCATGAGGATTTCAGGATTAGGTTTTTCTATGTAATTTCACTCTCTAATAATGGGATTCGGTGAGCACTTTCTCAATTATTTCTGCTTCCTAAGGTCAGGCTACAGAGGTAAATGTAGAGATTTATGCACTTAATTCCCTGTGGATCAAGATGAAAATACTTTCATTCTTACTTTTTATTTATTAAACTTTTACACAGCTCATATTTCCTCCAATTTGCAGGCTAACATGGTGGCTTAATTTTTCTTTCTCTCCCTTGCTTCTCTCTCTTTCCTCCCTCCTTCTTTCCTTCCTTCCTTTCCAGTAGTCAAGAAATATGTATTAGTGTTTCAGTTCCAATATATTTTCTTTTCCTTTTGAGAAACAGCCCTGTTTGTGACTTTATATTATAATACACAGAGAATCACACAGAAACACATTTATACACAAAACTAAATTCTCAACTATAATTAGTTGAATGTGGACCAAGTCCCCCTTTTGCCATCAACCTCAAAAATCTCAGTGTAAGCGTTAATAACCCTCTTAAGAGCATAATGTCACATTTATTTGATCTCCAGGGCTTTGATTTGTCATCCCAGTTCAACTTTCACCATAGTCATTAGCCACTCTGATATTTCCTTCTTTGAATCTAATCTTTCTGCCACCTTTCTCATGTTCTTCTAATAATAGAACAATTTCTTAATTCTCACTAAGATCTTTAACTCTTTTCCTTCCTATTTTCTCACTGCCAACAAAAAAGGGGAATGTCTTTTAGAATCTAATGGACCTGTCATTTAGGGCTCAGACACTTTCAAGTTGTGTTGCTTTGGCTTACTATTTAACTCATATGAAACTCATTTTCCCAGTGGAGAAAAAAGTGATTCTATTACATATAACTCCCAATTCTGTCAAAAACTCTAAAGATAATATCTATAAAACAACATAATGCCTGGCACCCAATCATTGTTATAAATATCATGAAAATAGTCAACATTGCCTTTATCCACAGAGTTAATCAGTATCATCTTCATCACTGACTAGTCTGTAATCAAGTATCAGCTGTATTTTTCATCACAATAGTTTTTTTTTAAGGTAAATGTTTTGAAGTATAACTCATACGTAGTAAAATTTAACCTGTTTAAGTGTTCAGTGCTTGAATTTTGTCAAATGTTATAGTCATATATTCACCACTGCAGGCAAGATATAGGACAGTTGCTTTGACCTGAAAAATAATGTAGTTAATCTCCTACCCCAAACTCCAGCTAGGGGCATTCACTGATGTTTTCCTTTCTGTAATTTTGATTTTTTTTTTTTTTTTTGGTATTATCCGATAGAAGTGGAATCAAAGAATATGTAGCCTTTTGAGTTTGACTTCTTTTAATTAGCATAATGCATTTGAAATTTGTTTGTGTTGTAACATGTATCTGAGGTCCATTTACATTCCATTTTATTACTGAGTAGTATTCCGATGTATGAATGTCTCCATGATTTGTAATCTTTTCTCCTGTAATGGTCATTGGAACTATTTAGGGGTATTGATGATTATGACTAAAGTAACTGTGATTACTCACATACAAGTTTTTATATGGAGATGTTTTCATTTTCCTTGGATAAATGTCTAAGGAAGGTATTGCTGATCATATGATAAGTATATGTTTATTTTTATAATTATTGTCAAACACTTTTACAAATTAATTGTAACATTTTGCATTTCCACTGGGTAGGTATGAGAATTCTGATTGCTGCACACTCTTTCAAGCACTTGATATTGTTTTTATTCCTTGTTTTTGTTTTAATTTACTCATTCTGATAGGTGTGTAATTTTATCACATTATCCAAAAAATAATAACAATGTTGACCATAATTTCATGTGTTTAGGTGCTATTTGTAATCTTTGGCAAAATGTAGGCTTAAGTATGCCACCTATTTTTAAAATTGGATTGTCTGTTTCCTCATTATTTAATTTTGACAGCTCTATATTTTGGATTCCAGTTCTTTATCATATATGTGTTTTACAAATATTTCTCCCAGTCTGTGTCTTATCTTTACATTTTCTTTACAGTGCCTTATAAGGAGCTAAAGTTTTTAATTTTGATTAAGTCCATTTGTTTCACATTTTGTTCTGTGATTCATGCTTTATCCTCTCTGAAAAATTTTTATCTTACAATCTAACAATGTTTTTGCATGTTTTCTTCTGAAAGTTTTATCATTTTAGGTTACACTTTAGATCTATGTCCATTTGGAGTGAATTTTTTTTCTGTATTCAACGTTTTTTAAAATTTTATTGTTATGTTAATCACCATACATCACATCACTAGTTTTTGATGTAGTGTTCCATGATTCATTGTTTGCGTATAACACCCAGTGCTCCATTCAATACATGCCCTCTTTAATACCCCTCACCAGGCTAACCCATCCCCGCACCCCCCTCCCCTCTAGAACCCTCAGTTTGTTTCTCAGAGTCCATAGTCTCTCATGGTTTCTCTCCCCCTCCAATTACCCCCCTCATTTTACCCTTCCTATTATCCTTGTATTTTTTTTAACATATAATGTATTATATGTTTCAGAGGTACAGGTCCGTGATTCAACAGTCTTACACAATTCACAGAGCTCACCATAGCACATACCCTCCCCAATGTCTATCACCCAGCCATCCCATCCCTCCCACCCCCCAACACTCCAGCAACCCTCAGTTTGTTTCCTGAGATTAAGAATTCCTCATATCAGTGAGGTCATATGATACATGTCTTTCTCTGATTGACTTATATCGCTCAGCATAATACCTTCCAGTTCCATCCACGTCGTTGCAAGTGGCAAGATTTCATTTCTTTTGTGGCTGCATAATACACCATTGTGTATATATATATATATATATATATATATCACATCTTCTTTATCCAATCTTCTGTTGATGGACATCTTGGCTCTTTCCATAGTTTGGCTATTGTGGACATTGCTGCTATAAACATCGGGGTGCATGTACCCCTTTGGATTACTAATTTGTATCCTTGGGGTAAATACAAAATAGTGCAATTGCTAGGTCATAGGGTAGCTCTATTTTCAACTTCTTGAGGAAACTCCACACTTTTCCAGAGTGGCTGCACCAGCTTGCATTCCCACCAACAGTGTAGGAGGGTTCCCCTTTCTCTGCATCCCTGCCAACATCTGTCGTTTCCTGACTTGTTAATTTTAGCCATTCTGGCTGGTGTGAGATGGTATCTCGTTGAGGTTTTGATTTGGATTTCCCTCTTGCCGAGTGATGTTGAGCACTTTTTCATGTGTCTGTTGGCCATTTGGATGTCTTCTTTGGAAAAATGTCTGTTCATGTCTTCTGCCCATTTCTTGATTGGATCATTTGTTCTTTGGGTGTTGAGTTTGATAAGTTCTTTATAGATTTGGGATACTAGCCCTTTATCTGATATGTCATTTGCAAATATCTTCTCCCATTCTGTCGGTTGTCTTTTGGTTTTGTTGACTATTTCTTTTGCTGTGCAAAAGCTTTTTATCTTGATGAAGTCCCAATAGTTCTTTTTTGCCCTTACTTCCCTTGCCTTTGGCGATGTTTCTAGGAAGATGTTGCTGCAGCTGAGGTCAAAGAGGTTGCTGCCTGTGTTCCCTTTTAGGATTTTGATGGGCTCCTGTCTCACATTTAGGTCTTTCAACCATTTTGAGTCTATTTTTGTGTGTGGTGTAAGGAAATGGTCCAGTTTCATTCTTCTGCATGTGGCTATCCAATTTTCCCAACACCATTTGTTGAAGAGACTGTCTTTTTTCCATTGGACATTCTCTCCTGCTTTGTCAAAGATTAGTTGACCATAGAGTTGAGGGTCCACTTCTGGGCTCTCTATTCTGTTCCATTGATCTATGTGTCTGCTTTTGTGCCAGTACCATACTCTTGATGATTACAGCTTTGTAATAGAGCTTGAAGTCCAGAATTGTGATGCCACCAGCTTTGGTTCTCTTTTTCAACATGCCTCTGGCTATTCAGTGCCTTTTCTGGTTCCATACAAATTTTAGGATTATTTGTTCCATTTCTTTGAAAAAAGGGGATGGTATTTTGACAGGGATTGCATTAAATATGTAGATTGCTCTAGGTAGCATTGAGATCTTCACAGTATTTGTTCTTCCAATCCATGAGCATGGAACATTTTTCCATTTCTTTGTGTCTTCCTCAATTTCTTTCATGAGTATTTTATAGTTTTCTGAGTACAGATTCTTTGCCTCTTTGGTTAGATTTAGCCCTAGGTATCTTATGGTTTTGGGTGCAATTGTAAATGGGATCAACTCCTTAATTTCTCTTTCTTCTGTCTTGTTGTTGGTATATAGAAATGCAACTGATTTTTGTGCATTGATATTATATCCTGCCACTTTACTGAATTCCTGTATGAGTTCTAGCAGTTTTGGGGTGGAGTCTTTTGGGTTTTCCACATAAAGTATGTTCCTGACCATAGGGGGAAAGCTCTCAGGTTATCCCCATTAAGAATGATATTTGCTGTGGGTTTTTCATAGATGGCTTTTATGATATTGAGGTATGTACCTTCTATTTCTGTACTCTGAGGAGTTTTGATCAAGAAAGGATGCTGTACTTTGTCAAATGCTTTTTCTGCATCTATTGAGAGGATCATATGGTTCTTGTTCTTTCTTTTATTAATGTATTGTATCACACTGATTGATTTGCAGATGTTGAACTAACCTTGCAGCCCAGGAATAAATCCCACTTGGTCATGGTGAATAATCCTTTTAATGTACTGTTGGATCCTATTGGCCAGTATTTTGGTGAGAATATTTGCATCCATGTTCATCAAGGATATTGGTCTGTAATTCTCCTTTTTGATAGGGTCTTTGTCTGGTTTTGGGATCAAAGTAATAGTGCCTCATAAAACGAGTTTGGATAATCGCCTCATAGAACGAGTTTGGAAGTTTTCCTTCCATTTCTATTTTTTGGAACAGTTTCAGAAGAATAGGTATTAATTCTTCTTTAAATGTTTGGTAGAATTCCCCTGGGAAGCTATCTGGCCCTGGCTCTTGTTTGTTGGGAGATTTTTTATTACTGCTTCAATCTCACTAGTGGTTATAGGTCTGTTCAGGTTTCTATTTCTTCCTGGTTCAGTGTTGGTAGTTTATACATCTCTAGATATGCATCCATTTCTTCCAGATTTCTAATTTGCTGGCATATAGTTGCTCATATTATATTCTTATAATTGTTTGTATTTCTTATAATTGGTTGTGATCTCTCCTCTTTCATTCATGATTCTATTTATATGGGTCACTTCTCTTTTCTTTTTGATAAGTCTGGCCAGGGGTCTATCAATCTTATTAATTTTTTCAAAGAATCAGCTCCTAGTTTTGTTGGTCTGTTCTACTGTTCTTTTGGTTTCTATTTCATTGATTTCTGCTCTAATCTTTATTATTTCTCTTCTCCTGCTGGGTTTAGGCTTTATTTGCCATTCTTTCTCCAGCTCCTTTAGGTGTAGTGTTAGGTTGTGTATTTGAGACCTTTCTTGTTTCTTGAGAAAGGCTTGTATTGCTATATTCTTTCCTCTTAGGACTGCCTTTCCTGCATCCCAAAGATTTTGAACAGCTGTGTTTTCATTTTCATTAGTTTCCATGATTTTTTTAAATTCTTTAATTTCCTGGTTGACCTATTCATTCTTCAGTAGGATGCTCTTTAGCCTCCGTGTATTTGAGTTCTTTCCGACTTTCCTCTTGTGATTGAGTTCTAGTTTCAAAGCATTGTGGTCCGAAAATATGCAGGGAATAATCCCAGACTTTTGGTACTGGTTGAGACCTGATTTGTGACCTAGGATGTGATCTATTCTGGAGAATGTTCCATGGGCACTAGAGAAGAATGTGTATTCTGTTGCTGTGGGATGGAATGTTCTGAATATATCTGTGAAGTCCATTTGGTCCAGTATGTCATTTAAAGTCTTTATTTCCTTGTTGATCTTTTGCTTAGATGATCTGTCCATTTCAGTGAGGGGGTTGTTAAAGTCCCCTACTATTATTGTATTGTTGTTCATGTGTTTCATTGCTTTTGTTATTAATTGGCTTATATAATTGGCTGCTCCCATGTTAGGGGCATAGATATTTACAATTGTTAGATCTTCTTGTTGGATAGACCCTTTAAGTAGGATATAGTGTCCTTCCTCATCTCTTATTATAGTCTTTGGTTTAAAATCTAATTTGTCTGATATAAGGATTGCCACCCCAGCTTTCTTTTGGTGTCCATTAGCATGGTAAATGGTTTTCCACCCCCTCACTTTCAATCTGGAGGTGTCTTTGGGTCTAAAATGAGTCTCTTGCAGACAGCATATTAGTGGGTCTTGTTTTTTTTATCGAATCTGATACCCTGTGTCTTTTGATTGAGGCATTTAGCCCATTTACATTCAGGGTAACTACTGAGAGATATGAATTTAGTGCCATTGTATTGCCCGTAAGGTGACTGTTACTGTATATTGTCTGTGTTCCTTTCTGGTCTATGTTACTTTTAGGCTCTCTCTTTGCTTAGAGGACCCCTTTCAATATTTCTTGTAGGGCTGGTTTCATGTTTACAAATTCCTTTAGTTTTTGTTTGTCCTGGAAGCTTTTTATCTCTCCTACTATTTTCAATGACAGCCTAGCTGGATATAGTATCCTTGGCTGCATATTTTTCTCATTTAGTGCTCTGAATATATCATACCAGTCCTTTCTGGCCTGCCAGGTCTCTGTGGATAGGTCTGTTGCCAATCTAATCTTTCTACCATTGTAGGTTACAGATCTCTTGTCCAGAGCTGCTTTCAGGATTTTCTCTTTGTCTCTGAGACTCATAAGTTTTACTATTAGATGTCGGGGTGTTGACCTATTTTAATTGATTTTGAGAGGGGTTCTCTGTGCCTCCTGGATTTTGATGCCTGTTTCCTTCCCCAAATTAGGGAAGTTCTCTGCTATAATTTGCTCCAATATACCTTCTGCCCCTCTCTCTCTTTCTTCTTCTTCTGGGATCCCAATTATTCTAATATTGTTTCATCTTATCGTATCACTTATCTCTCAAATTCTGCCCTCGTGATTCAGTAGTTGTTTATCTCTCTTTTCCTCAGCTTCTTTATTTTCCATCATTTGGTCTTCTATCTCACTGATTCTTTCTTCTGCCTCATTTATCCTAGCAGTTAGAGCCTCCATTTTTTATTGCACCTCATTAATAGCCTTTTTGATTTCAACTTGGTTAGATTTTAGTTCTTTTATTTCTCCAGAAATGGTTTCTCTAATATCTCCCATGCTTTGTTCAAGCCCAGCTAGTATCTTTATAATCGTCATTCTGAACTCTAGTTCCGACATCTTACTAATGTCCACATTGATTAGGTCCCTGGCAGTCAGTACTGCCTCTTGTTCTTTTTTTGAGGTGAGGTTTTCCATCTTGTCATTTTGTCCAGAGGAGAATAGATGAATGAGAGAACAAAATGCTAACAGGATAACAACAACCCCAGAAAAATATACACTAAACAAATCAGAAGAGACCTGAAACCAGGGTAAAAGAAAGGGAAAGAAAGAAAAAAAAGAAAAAAAAAAAAGAAAAAGAAAAGATTAAAAAAAAAAAGAATATGATCAAATATGATCAGGCTGGTGTATAGATCAGTGCCACACACTAGATTTTGGGCATATTTTGGTCTGTTAGAAAAAAATGCCTCCCAAAATTTTAAAGAACAAAAGCTTATATATGTACAAAAATAAGGGTAAATACAATGAAGGGATGGAATATGGCTGTAAAGATGAAAATTATAAAAGATTTTATAAAAGGAATTGATAAGAAGTTGGTTGAAAAAAGAAAGAAGAGAAATTTAAAAGAAAAGCGGGGGGAGAGAATGTGATCAGGCAGGAGACTAGAACAAAGCCATACACTAGAGATTTAGGATATATTTTGGTCTGTTAGAAGAAACTATCCCAAAATTTTAAAGAGGAACAACTTATATATATACCAAAAATAAGGTTAACTAGTGTGAAGGGATGGAATATGACTCTAAAAATGAAAAATAAAAAAGATTTTTAAAAAAGGGATTGATAAGATGTTGGTTGAAAAAGGGAAAAAGAAAAAAAAAAGACAGTTAAAAAAATTAACTTTGAAAGACTAAATAATCATGGTAAAAAAGCCATGAATTCTATGTGCAGTATTCCCCTAGCGCTGGAGTTCTGCCGTTCTCATTGATCGGTAAACTTGGTCTTGGCTGGCTGTTCTTGCTGATCTTCTGGCAGAGGGGCCTGTTGCCGTGGTTCTCATATGTCTTTGCCGGAGGCGGAATTACCCTGCCCTTGCCGGGTCCAGGCTAAGTAATCTCAGGTTTGCTCTCGGGAGCTTTTGTTCCCTGCAAGCTTTCCGTACAGCTTTGGAGGACAAGAGTGAAAATGGTGGCCTCCCAATCTCCACCCCAGAGGAGCGGAGAACTCGGGGCCCCACTCCTCAGTGCGCCCCCAGAGAAAAGCAGTCAATCACTCCTGTCTCCCTGGGCTCTGGCCGCACTCCGTGCTCACCCAGCCTGTGACCGAGCATTTCTATCTCTGGCACCTGACCCCGTGTGGAGTCTCCAAACCCAGCAGATCCGTGCAGTGTGCTCCTGCGCCACTCCTCCCAGGGGAGGAAGGGGAGTCTCCCCGGATCTGCCGCTTGTTGGGTCCTTGCTGGAGGAGCAGTGGCCCGACTGTGCCACGGAACACAGTTTATGGCAACCCCGAGCTGAGAGCCCACGCCTCGGCTCCATCTCTGCAGCCAGCTTCCCTACTCCGATACCTGGGAGCTCTGCCGCCCTCAGGCACCCAGGTCTTTCTGTGACCCCGAGGGTCCTGAGACCACACTGTCCCAGCGAGGGTCCACCCCCTGCTTACCTACTGGAGCGATGTCCCTCAGCAGAGCCGACTTCTAGAAGTTCCGATTTTGTGCTCCGTGGCTCTATCACTTGCCAGAAGCGGCCACCGGAGGCCCCCTCCCCTGCCATCTATCGTCCTGAATATCGCCGTGGATTCACTTTTCCGTACATCCTACCTTCCAGAAAGTGGTCGCTTTTCTGTTCAGAGAGTTGCTGCTATTCTTTTGTTCAATCTCCTGTTGAGTTCATAGGTGTTCAGAATGGTTTGATCCCTATCCAGCTGAATTCCTGGGACCAGACGAAATTTAGGTCTCCTACTCCTCTGTCGTCTTGCTCTCAAACAGCTCAATGCAATTCTCTTGAATGAATTTTTATACATGGTATAAGGCTGTAAGGTATGGATTGAGATGATCTCTCCCCTTTTTTTTTTCTTGGATATGGATATATGTCTAGTTGTTCAACACCATTTGTTACCTGTTCTGTCAGCTCTCCATTTAATTGACTTGATATCTGTTTTGAAATCAGTTAAGTAGGTGTGTGTGCCTGTGTGTGTATTCCTGCATTCTCTACTCTGTTCTACTTATTTGTTTGTTCTTTCAACAATTCCACAATGCACTAATTAGTGTAGTTTTATAGTAAGCCTTGAAATCAAACAGTGTGAGTCCACTGACTCTGTTCTTTAAAAATTTTTTTTTATTATTCTAGCAAATTTGCTTTCCATGTATATTTTAGAGTCAGCTTAATGATGTCTATAAAGTACCTACTGGGATGTATCATGGCATAGAATAATTTGGGAAAAATTGACGTAGTAACAAATCATGTTTTCTAATCCATGAATATTGTATATATATCCATTTAATTAGATCTCTGATTTCTCTCATCAATGTTTTGTTGTTTTTAAGACACAGCTCTTGCATATATTCAGTTGGACTTATAGTAAAGGTCTTCATCTTTTTGGTACTATTTTAAATAGTACTTTTATAAAATTTTAATTTCTAAACATACATTGCTCTATTCTGTTCTATTCATTTCTCTCTCTCATTCTTTCGGCTTCACTCTGAATATAACAATGATGTTGTAAAATTAGTTGAGTAGTATGGACCCTTTTCCAGGCATCTGTGCCTAAAGTTTCATGTACTGGAAGAGTATAACTATAAATTCAGTTTATTCAATGGATAGTGCAATTCAATTCTTCATTAAACTTTGGTAGTTTAATCTTTCAAGGAATTTGCTAAGTTGTGGAACATATTATTATTATAATGTTTATAATATTCCCTTAATAAAATTTTAATATCAGGATCTGATATTAAGGAGACATCTGTAGGGATATTTGGGTTTCTCTATTTTTTTTCCTAATCCATCCTGCCAAATATTTATCTTTTTAGTTTTTTTGTCTTTGTTATTAATCAGCTTTTAGTTTTCTTGATATTTTCTATTTTATTTTATAGTTTCATTGATTTCTGATTTCATTTGTTTTACTTTCTTCTTTCTATTTAAGTTCAATTTCTCTTCCTTTTGTAGTTTCTTAAAATGAATACTTAGATCATTGATTTGAGACATACTTCTTTTCTAATACAAGTAATTAATACTATACATTTCTCTCTGTGTCTCAAATTTTGATATGTTTTGATTTTCATTTAATTCAAAATATTTCTAATTTACTTTAATCTTCATATTTCCCCATCAATTGTTTAGAAATATGTTATATAATTTTAAAATATTTGTGTATTTTGTGATATCTATTTTTCATCCCTTATCTACACTGTTATTAAGGATCTTATTTTGTATTTCTTGCTTCTTTTAAATACGTGGAGGTTTATTTTGTGGCCCCTAATATAATTCTATCTTTGTGAATATCCCATGTGCTCTTTAAAAAAAATATGTATTGTTCTAAGTTTGTGTGTCCTATAATTTTTAATTAGATAAAGTGGATTCATAATATGATTTAGTTGGTTGTCCTTATATTTTTCTAATGATTGCTGAGGAGGGAATATTTAAATCTCCAAATATAATGGTAAATTTGTCCACTCTTCTTTCTATCAATTTTTTGCTTCATAAATTTCAAAACTGTGTTGTTAGACTATAAATAAATTAATATATACATACATTTTGGAATGTTATGTCATCTTACGATGTGACTTCTTTATATTTATATAATTTCCTCCTTTTTCTCTGATAGTTTTCCTTGGTGTAAAGTACAATTTGTTTATATCATGCAGTCATTTCAGCCTTCTCTTGATTAGTGCTTGTGTAATAAATCATTTTCCATTCTTTTATTTTTATCTTTGCATTTATATTTGAAATGCATTTCCTGTGCCTATCATGAAGTCGGGTTTGCTTTTTTTGTCCAGTCTGACAATCTCTGTCTTTTCATTGGAGTTTTTACATCCAATGTACATATCATCTTCCTCCCCATGCCTTTTTTTTTTCCCTTCATGAATTACTGTTGACCTGTTTTAAGTTCATTAAGTTTCTCTTTGGCTATATTGAGCTTACTGATGAGTACTTTGAAGTAGTTTCTCGTGTTTATTACTATATTTTTATTCCTATCACTTTCATTCGACTCTTTCTTACATTCATTATCTGCGGAAATTCCCCATCTGTTTATGTATGTTGTACAGTGTTTTACCGGATTTTTTTCTTTTTTTTTTTTTTTTTACATGTCTGTAATGGTTATTTTAAATACCCCAAGAGTTACAACATTTGTGCTATTTCTAAATCTGGTTCTATTAATTGCTTGTCTTTTCTTAATGATATGCTTTTCTCTTGATTTGTATGTATTCCATAACTTTTAGTTGAATGCCAGAAATCCTTAATAAAGCAGAAGAGTCTGAGGAAAATAGTATTTAATTTGGTAATGGGCATGTCTCTTTCAATGAATATAAATAAATTTGGGTATATGGTATGAACTCCATTTTTCTAAGGTCAAAATAAATATTAGGGACTCTCCATTTTCAGTTATGCTGTTGAGATTTGTGTGTGGAGGATTTAAATTAGTCAGTACTTGGGCCAAGTTTGGGTTTTGTCATATTATTGCATGAAATATACCACAGGTCTCATGGTTTTCTAACTTGCACTTAGGTGAGGGCTGAATTACCAGAAGGTTTTACTCATTGTTAAGAGTTCCACTCTCAAATTTCTGTCATCTTGCAAAGCTGTGCCATAAATGGTGTCTCTCTCCAAACTCCTGCCCTTTCCCCAACGTTAGACTGCTGTTGCTTTATACTCAGTGCTTGTTACTCTCATGTTAGGGATAGAATACTCTGTTTCCTTGGTTGAACCTCAGTCCAAGGATGGCCCTGTGTGCCTAGCCCATGGAGGGTGTTACCCTTCATGATCTGGTATCTCCTAACACTCTGACCACTTCTTGTATTATTTTCTTCCTTGCCTCATTGACTGTCTTACTGTTGCTGGAACCTGTTAAGCGCATGCCCACCTGAAGCCCTCTTTACTGAATGTCTCCTTTGCTTAGAATGTCCTTCCTTTAGATATCTTCATTCTGAATTCCTGTAGGTCCTTTAGGTCTGTTCTCAAACATCCCCTTTCCAATGGGCCTACTCAGACTGTAATAAGCACTGAAATGTTATCCTTTTCCTCTGGCCCTGACAATTCCCAATTACCTTACTTTATTTCCTTTTCCCATAGTCTTTATTTCTTCTAACACATGGGCAAGAATTTTTTCCTAATGTGTTTACATATACCTATAATAGTATGTGATACAAAATATGTACTCTGCAGATAGTTCTTGAATGGGTGAATACATTAATAAATGAAAAGATAAATGCAGAAAAACTAAAACTAAAACAAAAATAATAATTTAAACACACACACACCCCAAAAACAAAAACAAAAAACAAGAACCAAACTCCAGAATATCAGCAAGGGCGGTAAACAAAACACTAAGAAATTTTGATTAAATTGAGAAAAATAAAACTGCTTATTCAGAGAAAGCAGATACAGTGCAAAGAACCAAATACTCTGAGTCAGGTGTAGGCCATTATATGCAGTTCTATACTACCTTTTAGTGTGACCTTTAGAATTTCCTACAATCACCCAGAGTCCCATACAATGTCGTGTCATCAGATAACCACTAAGTTCCTTCTATTTTTAGGTCTACTACATAGCCCTGTTCTAGGGAATTATATTTTATTGGTAAATAGAGGTTTTTTTCTTTATATCTCATTGGTTCTACATGAGATTTTCCCCAGAAACTTTACCTGAGGAAACACTATTCAAACAAACTAAATTTTCCCAGCACAACTCTACTTTCTTTTGCATATTTTAAAAAGACCTTTCTAACTTTCTGTTACAGAAAAAAATATCAGTAGAGGAGGAAATAATTTGAATGCTTACTACATAATGGGAAATTAGTCAAATCAAGTTTGAAATGTTTTACATACAGTTATTTTCTATTAGACAAATCAATCTCTTTCTTGAGTAAACTCTGACTATTCTTCTCTTTCAAACATGGCATGTTTTGATTCTTGATTTATTGGAAATGTCCCAAATGGCTCAACCATTCTCAACTTAAGGATGCAGTCAAGCATTTTATGACTGGCTGCCTCTTGTGTGCTCCAAAAAGTAAACAAAAGTTTGACAAAATCGAGAGTAGAATCGGAGGTTAAAACAATGTACTTTGTTCTGTTTTTAAATGTTCTCAAATAATTCACGTGTCATTTTGTTTTTATTACAACAAAAGTCTGTATGAATTCCCTTATAGTTTCTGCCAGAAATAGTTTATGTTCAAGAAGCACACAGTATGTTAAAAGATTAAGGATTAATGAAGTCTGGCTGAGCAGGATGTCTAATTATGAATTTGATATTTAAAAGCTGTGCTCCAATTTACATATTGCATAATGTATGTTTGCTCTCTTTCAGGAATAAAATATATCATCCTGTAAATAGACAATTTTCAGAAATCTTCATTCTACATATCCACGAAGACAGGCAAGGGATATGATCGCATAACTAAATATGTATTAGGAAAATTCAATGAAATTGATTCTAATTAATTCTAATCAATAATCAATCCCTAATTTAAAACTATACTTATGAAAAAAAAACTATACTTATAAATAACTGTTGAGATATGAAAAAAATGAAGAAGTAAATAACATTTAGTAAATAATAATAATAATATTTATTTTCCAGATATTGTTATTTTGACAAATAATAGTTGCTACATTATTCTTTCTAATTAAATTAAAGACAAAAATAAAATAGCTACTGAACTCTTCCATAGGTATAGAAAATTCCCACAGAGGAATTTCTTTTTTTTTTTTTTTTAAGATTTTATTTGTTCATTTGAGACACAGAGATACAGAGAGAGAGGGAGCATGAGCAGGAGGAGAGGCAGAGGGAGAGAGAGAAGCAGACTCCCCGCTGAGCCAGGAGCCCGATGTGGGGCTTGATCCCAGGACCCTGGGACATGACCTGAGCCAAAGGCAGATGCTTTACCATCTGAGCCACCCAGGTGCCCACACAGAGGAATTTCTTACAATCACAAAAGAATAAACTTTTACTCTCTCTCTTCAAAAGTATTCCTCAATATTTAAAGCAAATTCCAAACCAGAAGACTGTAGGAAAAATCTTGATTACCAGTAATGCTTTAAAAATTCAGTTAATATGGTTAATAAAAGTCCATGAAAACTAAGAATTAACTCCCCAATCATTTCAGGTCAATCCTTATTATTTTAAAATCCTTCTCAAATGTTATAGTCTTTTTGCCCACCTTAGCAAGTTCATGATTCTGAAGATAATTGAATCTGTGGTAATTCAGGAACTGCTATGCCTCAGGCTTATCATTTTAAGCATCAATTCTCATTGCATAGGAATGGAGATGAAATTATAGAAGAGTACAGGATATTGGCTTTGGTCCCTATTGACCCAAAGATAGGGCCTAAAAAGTATTGATTTTCAAATACATCTGTAAGACCCAATTATTAATTTGTTATTTACCACATATCCCAAATGTAAAAAAAGAGAGAAAAACAATTGAGTTATTTGAAGGTTTGGTTAATCATGTTTAAATGTCACTGTACCAAATTTTCCCTTTTCTTTTGGAGGCTTGGCATTGGATGTATCCAAAGGAGTAGTTCTTCTTTTTTTTTTTTTTTTAAGAATTTATTTATTTATCTGACAGAGAGAGAGTGAGAGAGAACACAAGAAGCAGGGGGGAGGGTCAGAAGAAGAGGTTGGAGCAGACTCCCCACTGAGCAGGGAGCCCGATGCGCCTAGATCCCAGGACCCCAGGATCAAGACCTGAGCTGAAGGCAGACTCTTAACCTACTGAGCCACTCAGGCACCCACAAAGGAATACTTCCTTAAGTCATAAGAAATTCAGTGTATTCACAAAGGAGCCACAAGTTTTGTCTTCACTGAGCAGTCAAAAGGTCAGGCTGTTATCAGGAATTTCCCAAAGCAAAATTTACTACCAATTTGTAGATTAGTCACTGATAACACATATTGATTTGATAATTGCCTGTTTAGAGGTTTTAGCTGACTGTTTCAAAATGTATGTTTAGCCATTACAAGTTCAACATCATTTTCTAAATAAAATTGCAAAGAAGGAAGCTTTCTTGGTATCAAATAAATACTAATATGGGATGAATATTTCCAATTCCAGGAATATTAGTATAGGCCAATTCTCCCCTGTCTCTCCCATTGAAAGCAACTTTAACTCCTGAGCACAATGCTTGGAGCAGCTTTATGATAACTCTGAAAAGTAAAGAGCGGATGGATTAGAGAAGAGACAGATTCAAAGTTCAACAAAACTGGTGCAGATTTTATTTTCCTCCACTATTGCCTGCCTGAACTCAAAGGCCAATTGAAACACATAGTGTGGGGCACATTGGTGGCTCAGTAGGTTAATCGTCTGCCTTCAGCTCAGGTCATGATCCTAGGGTCCTGGGATCGAGCACCTCCTCAGGCTCCCTGATCAGCGGGGAGCCTGTTTCTCCCTCTCACACTCCCCCTGCTTGTGCTCCCTCTCTCTGTCAACTAAATAAATAAAATCTTTAAAAAAAAAAAAGAAACATATTGTGTACACCAAGTGTGCACTAAAAGAGATCTTAAGCCCTCTCCTTCTGAACCAAAAAGGGAGTGTTATAAAAGAGGAGTGTTATAGGTCATAAAAAGTGTAGAAATATTGCAATTGGCTTTTCTTTTTTTTTCTTTCACTCCCAGACAAGCTCCCAGGAGATACCAGAGCAATGGTGACAGCTGGATATAATAATAATGTAATAAGCAGCTGCTGACATCTAAAACTCTGAGGATGATAAACACTTTTATCTGACCAGTGGATCTGTGGTTCCCAGAGAGTGGCCTAAGTATCTCCCTATCCTCCTGCTCCCCACCTTCTCACCTTCTGCAACCTGGCTCTAGACATATTACTGTTAGAAGGAACTGTGTGGCAGAGTATGGAAATCAATACCTTAGCAAGGTGCACATCCGACACTGAATAATATAGCACAGACTTAGGAACCTACTCTAGAGTACATCACTATCCAAGTTCCAGACTGGTGACCAAGATGGTATGCACATAAGACCTATGTGAAGAACACTGCAAAGGCTTTGAAAATTAAACTGATGTTGGAATCACTGCCCAGAAAAGTAGACTGAAATTTGTGAAAATGAAAAAATCTATTTCGATAAAATTAACCAGGTGAATTGCCTGTTAAAACACATCATTTCCTTAAGATTTAAACAATGCTTAGACTTGATAATCAAAATATCACAGTGTCTAGGATATAATTCCAAGTTGCTTGGCATGTGAAGAATCTGGAAAATCTGAATATTCAAGGGAAAATAAAAAATATGCACCAAACCTGAAATGATACAGATGTTGGAATTATCAAAGAATTTAGTTTTTTATTTTATTATGTTATGTTAGTCACCATACAGTACATCATTAGTTTTTGATGTAGTGTTCCATGATTCATTGTTTGCAGGTAACACCCAGTGCTCCATGCAATGCGTGCCCTCCTTAATACCCATCACTGGGCTAACCCATCCCCCCACCCCTCTCCCCTCTGAAACCCTCAGTTTGTTTCCCATAGTCCATAGTCTCTCATGGTTTGTCTTCCCCTCTAATTCCCCCCCCTTCATTTTTCCTTTCCTTCTCCTAATGTCCTCCATGCTATTCCTTATGTTCCACAAATAAATGAAACCATATGATAATTTCTTTCTCTTCTTGACTTATTTCACTTAGTATAATCTCCTCCAGTCCCATCCATGTTGATGTAAAAGTGGGGTATTCATCCTTTCTGATGGCTGAGTAATATTCCATTGTATATATGGACCACATCTTCTTTATCCATTCTTCTGTTGAAGGGCATCTCCTCTCCTTCCACAGTTTAGCTATTGTAGAAATTGCTGCTATGAACATTGGGGTGCATGTCACCCTTCTTTTCACTACATCTATATCTTTGGGGCAAATACCCAGTTGTACAATTGCTGGGTCATAGGATATCTCTATTTTTAAATTTTTGAGGCACCTCCACACTGTTTTCCAAAGTGGCTGTACCAACTTGCATTCCCACCAACAGTGTAAGAGGGTTCCCCTTTCTCCACAACCTCTCCAACATTTGTTGTTTCTTTCCCCGTCCATTTTTGCCATTCTAACTGGTGTAAGGTGGTATCTCAATGTGGTTTTGATTTGAAATTCCCTGATGGCTAATGATGTTGAACATTTTTTCATGTGTCTGTTAGCCATTTGTATGTCTTCTTTGGAGAAGTGTCTGTTCATGTTTTCTACCCATTTTTTAACTTGATTATTTGTTTTTTGGGTGCTGAGTTTGAGGGTTTTTTAATAGATCTTGGATACCAGGTGGGATTTATTCATGGGATGGAAAGGTGGTTCAGCATTTGCATATCAATGAATGTGATAGAACACATTAATAAGAGAGGAGACAAGAACCATATGATCCTCTCAATTGATGCAGAAAAAGCAATTGAAAAATACAGCATCCTTTCCTGATTGAAACTCTTCAGAGTGTAGGGATAGAGGGAACATTCCTCAATTTCATAAAAACCATCTATGAAAAGCCCACAGCAAATATCATTCTCAATGGGGAAAAGCTGAGAGCCTTTCCCTTAAGATCAAGAACACAACAAGGATGCCGACTCTCACCACTATTGTTCAATATAGTACTAGAAGTCCTAGCAACAGCAATCAGACAACAAGAAGAAATAAAAGGTATTCAAATTGGCAAAGAAGTCAAACTCTCTCTTTTTGCAGATCACATGATACTTTATGTGGAAAACCCAAAAGACTCCACCCCCAAATTACTAGAACTCATACAGCAATTCAGCACATGTGGCAGGATACAAAATCAATGCACAGAAATCAGTCACTTTTGTATACACTAACAATGTAACTGTAGAAAGAGAAATTAGGGAATCGATTCCATTTACAATAGCACCAAAAACCGTAAGATACCTTGGAATAAACCTAACCAAAGAGGCAAAGGATCTATACTCTAGAAACTACAGAACATCTATGGAAGAAATTGAAGAAGACACAAAAAGATGGAAAAATATTCCATGCTCATGGATCGGAAGAATAAACATTGTTAAAATGTCTATGCAGCCCAGAGCAATCTATAATTTCAATGCCATCCCGATCAAAATACCAATGGCATTTTTCAAAGTGCTGGAACAAACAATCCTAAAATTTATATGGAACCAGAAAAGACCCCGAATCACCAAGGAAATGTTGAAAAAGAAAAACAAAGCTGGGGACATCACGTTGCCTGATTCCAAGCTATATTACAAAACTGTGATCACCAAGACAGCATGGTACTGGCACAAAAACAGACACATGTATCAGTGGAAGAGAATAGAGAGCCCAGAAATGGACCTTCAACTCTATGGTCATCTAATCTTTGACAAAGCAGGAAAAAATATCTAATGGAAAAAAGACAGTCTCTTCAATAAATGGTGCTGGGAAAATCGGACAGCTATATACAGAAGAATGAAACTTGACCATTCTCTTACACCATACACAAAGATAAACTCTAAATGGATGAAAGACCTCAGTGTGAGACAGGAATCCATCAAAATCCTAGAGGAGAACATAGGCAGTAACTTCTTTGACACCGGCCACAGCAACTTCTTTTAAGACATGTCTCCAAAGGCAAGGTAAACAAAAGCAAAAATGAACTTTTGGGACTTATCAAGATAAAAAGCTTCTGCACAGCAAAGGAAACAGTCAACAAAACAAAGAGGCAACCCACGGAATGAGAAGATATTTGCAAATGACACTACAGATACCACAAAATTTAAAGCAGATATTATAAGCATGCTTCATTAAGTTAAGGGTGATCCCTCTTGAAATAAATGGAAAGATAAAAAATTCTCAACAACTGAAAAGATAATTAAAAAAAGCAATGGAAATATTACAACTGAGAAATTAGATAAAAACTTAAATGGGCTCAATAGCTGAATGAGGATGACAGAGGGAAATGTCCATGAACTTGAAGATAGAAGAAGAAGAAAGCTAGGTAAGTCAATGAAGTATAGAAAGGTGTGATCAGAACTTATTCTGACAAGATCTCATTTGAGAAGGGACCTAAAGGAAGTGAAAAAGTAAATGATTGCTTTATATATAGGGGAAGTATCTCAGCATGAGGGAATTTAAAGAACAAAGGCCTTGAAGTGAAGACTTGGTTGGCATGTTTAAGAACCAGCAAGGCAGCATTGTGGCTGGGCCATGGTGAATCCTGGTGTGAGTGAAAGGATATGTGCTCAAAGACAGAGCAGAGGTGGGAGATAGAAAAAGCAGAGGTGGGAGATAGAAAAAGTCTCATGAAGAGACTTGTAGGCCAGGGTAAGAGTTTTAGCTTTTATTACAAAAGCTAAGACATTGGGAGATTCTGACTTTAGAATTAACTTTATCTACATTTGAATGGATAAAACAGCTTGCTGTGGAGCCTAGGTTAAAGTGAATTGGTACATGAATGGGAACAGGCAACTAGTGAGAAAGCTATTGAAATGATTCAGGGAAGACATGATGGTAAACTGGATTAGTAGGTTGCTTTGGAGGTGATGAGATTGGCTCTAGAAATAGAAGGAATTTTTTGGATTAAAAAAATAAATGTTTTCAATGCTCTTGGGACAGTGAATAAGTGGAGTAAACTCTTAATAAACACATAATACATGGCATATGAAAATTATTTTCTTGAACAGAAATGTGGCTAAAACACAAAATAGGATTCCCATGGACGACCAGATATTTCCACACTTAAAGATCTTTAAAAAATAACACTATGCCTTTTCTCTTTCTCAGTATCAACATTGATACAATCAAATGCCTTTTGAGCAGGATGAGTTTCTAGCCCTTGGAGTCTCATGGGTGTTTCTCAACTAAAAAATAAAACTGAAAAAAAAAATTAAATTATTTTATATAACCCTTCCAGAGGTAGTAAGGAAATAAACTTGACCATCTCTATGAAATATATATAATATATAAATATAAATACATAATATATATTTTTATATTATTATAAATTATTATTATATGTATTATATAGTATATCTACAGTATATTTAAATACTATATATTATAAATAAATGTATCTTATATATGTAAGTAATATATTTATTTATTTTTTTATTTTTTTATTTTTTTTTAAAGATTTTATTTATTTATTTATTTGACAGAGAGAGAGTTAGCGAGAGCAGGAACACAAGCAGGGGGAGTGGGAGAGGGAGAAGCAGGCTTCCCGCCGAGCAGGAGCCCCATGTGGGGCTCGATCCCAGGACCCTGGGATCATGACCTGAGCCGAAGTCAGACGCTTAAGGGCTGAGCCACCCAGGCGCCCCAGTAATATATTTATATGTATATATGTGTGTACAGTATATAAAAGGACAATTGTATAATATTTTCATACATACATAATTATTTATGGACATATATGTACATATGTGTATATATATGTACTTAGATACATATGTATATATGTAGATAAATATAGATAGATAACATTTATATATGAGTATAATTTATATATATCATAGTCTAATATATATAACTTTATATAATAAAAGAGTTGGAAATTGGATATTATTCATTTGATCTCTTTTCAGTCTTCTTACCTTTGCTTATTCATTTTCTGTAAGATTACTTTTTTAAAAAAATATTTCTATATATGGTCTTTTTTTTCTGTCTCTTCTTTCCTCCCTCTTCTTTTTATCAACTGATCTTGTTTTCATCAAATTAGATGTTTCTTTATAAAATTGATAAAAGTATTCATTTTTAAACCTTCAACTTCTACTTGAGGCTCCTAAATGTAAGTCTCTGGTCTTGATCAGCCACTCTTTTTCTTAACTGGAATTTTCCATATCAGCAGTCTCTCCAATGTGTTCTATTGGGTCCATTGCTCAGAAACCCATTTCTCATGATTTCTATGCAGATTATATTTTCCTTGTAATCCAAATTTGAGATAGTGTTAACCAGTGATAGGTTCTGACAGGAGATTGGAGATTTGGAAGCGGATACCAGATTATCTCCTCCTTCTTGCTTCAGGGCTATCTGTGGACATGGTCATCTCTCTTCCGTAGTTGCATCAATCTCCAGGCAGGCCCGCCCTTCCTGGGTAAAGATGCAACCAGTGATCCCCACTCTTCGCCTCTGGTAACATTATCTGTTTCCTTACACTTCTAGCCATAGGGATAGAAGAGAATATTTTTTCCCATTACTAAATTCTGGATTGCCTCAGTGTCCCCTTCTGACTTTTCAGTTCTAGCACCTCAAAAACTAGCTACATTGTTGGAGGAACTGAAGTAAAGGTACATATGTTACAGCAGTGGTTCAGGAAACCAAAGAATTTATTATCTAGTTTAACATAAATTATGTTTAATATTTCTAGATACCCTACAACATGACTATTAAAATTCCATTTTACTTATGTCTAAGCTCTATGAGGCTAAACAACCATTCTAAGATCAGACAAGTAGGTGAATAAGTTGGTATATAAAATGATGTATTCCTGGCTCATATCATTTTATTTATAACATAATCAGGTGAATAAAACCAATTAATGAATAATGTTTGCCCTCAGCCATATTCTTTTTGTTAACACTTGTTATCCAGAGGCAGTGACATCCAAAATGATCCCTTATTTTATCAGCTTCTTAGAAATTTTTCAAGCTCTTTAATTTTTTGACCAAAAATATATTGAGTAGAAATCAGAAATAATTTCTAATGCTTTGATATCTTCTTTCCTTCCCCCAAGGAAAACAATAAAAGTAATGTCAATCTGAAAAGCAGATTTATCCATTTATTATTAGATGTTTAAAAATAAAAATATATTAGGGGCACCTGGGTGGCTCAGTCAGTTAAACATCTGACTTTTGGTCTCAGCTCAGGTCTTGATCTCAGGGTTGTGAGTTCACAGGGCTCCAGCATGGAGCCCAACATGGGCTTAAAAAAATAATACTTATAGGGGCACCTGGGTAGCTCAGTTGGTTAAGCGACTGCCTTTGGCTCAGGTCATGATCCCAGGGTCCTGGGATTGAACCCCACATTGGGCTCCCTGCTCCTCGGGGAGCCTGCTTCTCCCTCTCCCTCTGCCTGCCACTCTCCCTGTTGTGCTTTCTCTCTCTCTGTCAAATAACTAAATAAATAATCTTAAAAAAATAAAATTAAAAAAATAAAATGAAAACCATAATAATAATAAAAATATATCTGTTTTTTCCAAAATATATTCAGGAAATTACTTTTTCCACTCAATACCAATAGGCTTTCTTGACAAAATGGATCCACTTTTATATGTAATTAAATAAATATTGCAAAATTTAACTGGTGATTGAAATTCAAAATACCAATTAATGCATCAAAAGTTTGAGAATTCATAAAGAACTATGTTTATTTTTATTCAACCTAAAATTGCAATAATATCTCTAAATATTTGATATATGTATACACACATGCACCCATATATGCAATTATAAATGTGAAGATGTATAGAACATTCTTTTTTTAAAAAGAAAATACTTATTTATTTATTTTAGAGAAAGAGAGCCTGTACGCACATGAGCAGGGGATGCAGAGAGGCAGAGGCAGAGGGAGAGAGAGAGAATCCACAAGCAGAATCCTTCCTGAGCGCAGAGCCCAATATGGGGCTCAATCCCAGGACCCTGAGATCATGACCTGAGCCAAAATCAAGAGTTGGACACTTAACCTACTGAGTCCTTCAGGCACCCCATGATGTATATAGAACATTCCATTTGAGAGTGAGAAAAGATGTTAGTCTGTTCTATATAAGATAGGTGTTCTCACCTACAGCATTTTATAAAAATTTCTTCAGTCAGGCTCCTAATTTTTGACTGAATCAGAATTAGAACCCAAGTCTAAGAACATTTACTTTATCACTGACCAAGTTAGCTATGGGTAGTAGAAAAAGCATAGTGTTTTGAGTTAACACATTTCAAGTTCATGCTTTGCCTTCACAAATTACTAAATGAGCCAAAGATTTCTCATCTCTAAAATGAGGATGATTAATAATAATAATAAATAATAAATGCTCTAATTACTTCACAATGTCAGTATTGTGAAGATCAAATAAGGAAACGCTTCCAGAAGCATTTTACAAGGAAGCTGGCAACATCATTTTAATTAGATTGGAAAAACAATACCATAAAATAAGATTTAATGATCAATAGTTTATGTTTAATGTGACAAACTTAGATTTCCTTTTCCAAATACAATAGAGGGTACCAGAAATTAAATGAGATTTAGGCAAATTTGTTTTAAATTTAAGTCTTTTAATTGTTTTGTTTGTTTTTGAGTTGTTTTTGACTTGAATTACAAGTCTTTGTAATTTGGAGACATAAAAAAATTTGTATTAGATTAAAATGCAAGAAGTATTTAAAAGATTTTTCTATCCTTTAAAATAGAAAAATACATAACTCTCTGGTAATTTCTATTTAACAATTTTAGTTGATATTTTTCAATAAACTATTATTTTTTAGTCACTTTAATGACCACCCTGAGTTGAATACATGATATATCCTGCCAATTGTTTCAAACTCAGTCTTCAAAAGATCCAGAGGACATTTTAACTGAAAAGTAGTTGATTCTGGAGTTGCACATAGATATGGCTTTGGAATATTAACTCCGTCATCCACTGGAACCATTTTAGATATACCAATGGGAAGACGTCATTTCATGATTCATTCAACTTTCAGTTACCCTTGGAAATGGGAAATAGAATTTGAATGATTGAAATTCTCAACCCCTGATCTTACTGCAGTCATTAATGCTCACATCCCTACCTAACATCTGGCCTAAGTTTCCAGGAAATAAGCAAATTACAGATTTTAAATTCACCCCAAACTTATTTTCTTTTCTACTAGCCATGACATGTAGGTAATAATAAACAGAGATGAATTATGAAAATTAGGGAGCCAAATGGAAGAGAGTCAGACTAGGAAAAATATCAACCCAATTGTGTAAGTGGTTGGAATTTTTTCATTTTCCCATCAGTTATGGACTATTTTATTTTACTGAAATATTTCAATTTTTTTTAACAAACACCATACAAATTCTATTCTTATCAAAAAACAGTTTAGAAAATGCTGAAGGCAACACTGAATAATAAAAATATCACTCTGTATTAGACTAAATCAAAATACATTAGTCAATTTAAGAGCATAGGGATAAATCTCCTGATAGGTTGATAAAAGTAATTGGTCTAGATGACTTCTGACTTTACCCTGACCAAAATTCTATTATTTTAACCTATGTACAAAGTACTTTGTTGGACATTCTGGGAGATTCAGGATATTTAAGATATGGTTTCTAGTCTCAAAACAACTTGAAAATTGGTTGGAATATGTGTGTTCACAAGGAATGGTGAGAAGTGTTTTCTAAGCAAATAAAAAAATGAGTGAATAGAAATATTGTTTATATGTATTTACAGCAGGAGGGGACCTGGAAAAGTTTGATAGAAGTTAGTATTTTATTGGGTTTAGAAGTATGAGTTTTATAGGTGACTATGTAAGGTAAAGGGCATTCAAAATAAGAATGAGCAAAGGTAGGCAGTTATGAAAGGACATCGTGTACCTAGGTGATAAATAGCAGTCAGATGTCACTATTTGATTTTCCATCTTAAAATATGAAGTCTAATCTAGATCAGGGATTTTTAAATATATTTCATGGTCTACAATGTAGGCTTTTAAGGTCCTCCTGATAAACTGGACAATGATTAAAAAATTGAAGTTATTTTTACCACCAAATCTACTCACCAGAATCTATACCCACATATACTACTTTCCTGCCTTATACCACAAACAAACTATTCTCATTCTTCTCCATAACCAATTTTCTCATTCATCACAGTCTTTAATCTCTGTATTATATTTGTATATTTTTTTATGGCTGCTGTAACAAAGTTCCACAAATTGGGTATCTTAAAACAACAGAAACTTATTCTATCTTAATTTTGGAGGCTAGACATCTGAAATCAAGATTATCAATAGGGTCATCCTCTCTTTGAAGGCTGTATAAAGGGAAATATTTGATGCCTTTTCTAGCATCTGGTGGCTTCCTACAATCCTTAGCATTCCTCGACTTGTACATGTACTTCAGTCTCTATCTCCATCTTCACATGGCTTTCTCCCCTATTTATGTGTGTGTCCAAAATTTCTTCTTACAAGGACAGCAGGTGTTGAATTAGGGTTCATTATAACTTGATTGTATTTGCAAAGACCCTATTTCCAAATAATGTCACATTTACATGTTCTGGGTTGTCACGAATTTTGAGGGAAGGGATACCATTCAACATAGTACACTGTCTCATTCACACCATCATACAAATATGATGTTATTTCCTCCACCAGCCACTACCCATTTATCTTACATTTTTTTGCACAAAACTCTTTATTGCATTTGTCTATAATTGCAGTCTTCAATTTGTCTCTCCCTATTGTCTCTTATACTACTCCTAATTTTACCCACCCCAGCTTCTTCTTTCTGTTCATGAATGACCTGCATATTGCTGGTTTCAAGGGTCATAGTCTATATTTACTTGATCTTTGTTGGCCTTTCACCTTGATATACTTTCTTTACTTGGCTTTCAGAATACTACTGCATGTTGATGTTCCTCAAGTTACACTGGATACTTCTCAGTTTCCTTTGTTTGTTTGTTTGGTTTCTCAGCCTATTGGTAGTGAGCTCTGATGCTTAGTCTTTGGCCTTCTCTGGTGATTTCTTTCAGTTTCATGCCTTTAAATACCATCTATGGGTCAATGATTCCTATATTTATTTCCAGTCAAGATCTTTTTTTCATTACCCACAGCCTTCTATATCCATTGCCTGCTTGATATCTGTACTCACAAGCCTATTATGTTTCTCAGATTATCATGGCTTAAAGAGAATTCCTATTGACCCTCATATCCAGTGGCAGCGTCCTACATCTCCTTTTACAGCAAATTCATCCTGCCAGTTGCTCATGTCAAAAAAAGTCATTCTTGATCCCTTTCTTTCTCGACTTTGCCCACATTCATTCCATGAGAAAATAAAAATTAATATAGAATCTGCTTTTCTCCTGGTCTTAGCCACCATCATCTCTTGCCGATATCACTGCCGTTGCCTCCTAACTGGTCTGTTTCTTCCCGTGTTCACTTAGGATCACCTATCAACACAGCAATGGGACTGATCCTTTAAACCACCAACAGATCGTGTCATGTTGTTCCAAAACCTGCTATGACTCCATAGCTCTCTAAACACCAAAGTCAGCAGTGACTTCAAGGCCCTCTGTGATACTGATTCCCATTATCTTTCTGACCTCATTTCCTAACTCTTCTTTCCCTTCCTCACTCCGATACCAGCATGTTGGACTCCCTGCTGATCTTTGAACATGTCAGGAATGTTCCCTTGGTAGAGTCTCTTCGTTATATCTAATCTGCTCTTCCCCAAAACATCTGAATTGGTAACTCACCTTCTTCAAATCTTTGTACAAAGTCACTCTCAATAAGTCAGTCCTAAAATCAGTCCTAAACTGATTTTCCTATTGCTCCTCCCACCACTTATATTGTGGCATCACAGTTCTCATTAAATTCCCCTATTTTACTTTACTTTTTCATATATGTATGTGTATATATACATATTCATATATATTATATTATCACATTTGAAAATAGTTTACAGTTACTTCTTTATTATATTTGCCATTTGTGATCAGGATTTTGTTTGCTTTGTTCATGGATGTATCACAAATACCTAAAAGAGGGACTGACACACATTTACTGTATAACAAAATAAACTAGTTTTAATGAGAAAATAGCACAAAATTCCTCAGATGTTTTTTCTCTTTCTATCAGACCTCTGATAGAAAGAGCTCAGATTTGTTTGGCTCTTCTTGCAGGGTGATTCCCAGAACTCATAATAATGACATTTAATGTTTATGGTATACATATAATATGCAGGTCCTATGCTAAGCCATTTACATATATTGGTATCAGAAAAAACCTCCTCTGTAGAAATAGCAGATGATATTAGTCCCAGCTTGGAAAAATGCATAAAGAAATTAAATAATACCCAAGACCACAGACCCAGTAAGGGAAGGAGATATTTATCAAAGAACATTATCTTCCCTCCTAATACACTACTCTGAATGTAGACTTCTATTATGCATGGCCAAATACAATTAATACATATGGATACTAGTTTTAAAGAAAATATATCTAATTTAGATTAATTAAAAATTGAAATTATTTTGGGGGCACCAGGGTGACACAGTCGGTTAAGCATCTGACTCTTGGTTTCACCTCAGGTCATGATCTCAGAGTCCTGAGATCAAGCCCCGTGTTGGGCCTGTGCTCAGCATGGAATCTGCTTGGGTTTCTCTCTCCCTCTCCCTCTCTCCCCACTGCCGCTCTCATGTGCTCTATCTCTCTCTCTAATAAATAAATATTTTTAAAAAATAAATTGAAATTATTTCTATTTTCTCTACATTTTTATCTACCTTTGGTTTGTTTATTAGGATATATTGTGTAAACGATGTTGATTAAATAATAATGATACAGTTACCTTGAAACATGACAAGATTTGAAATTTCTAGAAATCTATTATATGCCTAAATATAGTAAAACATTTTCCATAGGAGACTATTAAAAATACCTTCCCATAAGTTAGAGAAAGAATAAATCTCATATATCGTACAATTGATTTTAAAGTATACTCTAAATTAAAGTTTTACATAACAGCAGATTTAATACAATTCTGCAAAGCTTGTAAAGCCAGTCCTTTTGCTGTATGAGGCGACTTAAATCATTACAGAATAAGAGTTTTAATGCTGGCACAGAAATCTTAGGAGTCTATTTTAATATGAATAGACTATTTTCAGTTATTTCCTGAAAATGCAAACAATCTTATTTTTTATGGATTCCACTGATTCAGAAGCTCAATAAAACTGGGCACCTGTGTCTTTTCTAATTCTGCAGTGATGTAGAAATCCCATCCTTGCATTACTTTCTGTTCTGAGGTATTTTTGACACTTAAGTCTCAAATTTATGTTTTACTCTTAAGGTTGTGATATTAAGTAAACTGAACAATGGATCAGTCACTTTTCAAATGATTATGGTAAAAAGAATGGAAAATATGAGTAATAGAATAAAGTTACACTATATTTCTAATTCAGTTGATATGATAAATGAAAGACTAAATTGGATATTCCTAGTCCTACACCATAACAACAAGCCATTTCCAAAGACATTTTTTTAAAAAATCCTCATTATACTAAGTTGAATTTTATGTTATTGATATACTAAAATATTACTGTGCATTTAATTTACTAACCCCTTTGGCTTTTGGGTTTCTGAAAAGAGAACTAGATACTGCTAAAGATATTCTAACTCTCATTCTGCCATTTTGTACTGCTTTCTTCCTGGGAAAAATATCTTTCTGAGTCTGTGTCCATAAGGATCAAATGAATCTCTTAAATTAGAGGTTGACAAGCTATGGCTCATTGTCTTTTTTGTAAATAAAATTTTATTGGAACACGGCTGCATCCATTTGTTTGCATAGTGTCTATGGCTACCTTCATGCTATAGTGGTGAAGTTGAATAGTTATGGCAGGATCATCTGGTCTGCTTAGCTTAAAATAGTTCTATTTGACCCTTTATAAAAACTGTTTGCAAATCTCTGATCTAAATGTTTTCTATGATTGCTCTAAGTTTTAAATTCATGCAATTTTGTGGTTCTGTTTGATCAGTGCTCCAAAACTGATTAAGTACTACACAGACTTATGGATGAATGCTTGGTATATGAAAAGGTAAAAAGATACATTCCTGTCTTGAACAATATCTTAAATATCTTACAATTTCACTTGAGGTATAAGAGATATATATCAATATGCAACTGGAAATACTAGTTAGCATCTGCTAAGAAAGTGTTGCAAAAGGCATGGGCATTAAGGAAATTCATCACTGAGGTAATCACTGAGGAGTAAGGCTGGCAGGTAAAGCTTTTAAGCAAAGCTGGAACTTGAACTGAGTTTAGATAGAAAGTGACTATTTTGAATATCTAATATATATCACAGTTATTGAAATGGGCACTTAAATTTCTTTAATCATCTAATCCTGTATGGCAATTACTAATATCCTCATTTTATAGATAATGAACTTGTGTTTACATAGCTACTATATAGTGGATTTTGTATTTCAATCCAGGTTTACTTGTATTACACACACATGTACATATATCCTCACACATACATGAGAATATTTCTCCCCCTCCTGTACCAAAACTCCTAAATCCTGATACTCCCTCCTTGATTCCATGATGCCATCCTATAATCCCCTTTTTATAGTTAGCTAAGCTAGAAATCTCGATTGAAGATTTTATGTCTATTGTAATGATCAAGGCATGTGTTAAAAAGGACCTGAACTAAGGTATAAGTGTAATGTGTCTGTGAGTGTCTATGTTATGTGTGTGTATATAAAATTATATGACATACATATATTTATACATATATACATGCATACACACACTTCACCTTTTTGTAATTATTAAAATGTCTAAGTATTATTTAACAAGGCTGCATTTTATATAGAGAAAGAAATGGAATGTCTTAAGAGTAGTCAAAGAATAGAATACCCAAAATGAATTCAAAGTAAGAGTACACCCCAGAAAATTTCTACAGAAGAGATACAATTTCCTTTCTTTTCAACTTTTCTTTTTAATTCTAAGACAGGTGTGTAAAAATCAGCATTGCTAATTTCTTGTCAAATGATTTCTGTTTAAAACTCTTCTATATTTTTCTCAAGGTAAATTCAGTAACTGGAGCCAGGATGACTACAAACTAGTAATTATTTCATATTTAAGCATGCCATCAAATGCAATTTCTAGTTTTGTTATGTATATTCATTATTCCCAGTGACAGAAGAAAATGCAGGAGACTGAGATGATAATCCCCATTAGTACAATGAAGTAACACACAGGGAAAGACTTCTTCACAAGGACATTATAAGAACTAAGTTACACTGCAAATAGAAAATTCTTTGCACATGTAACCTACAAAATGATCACCATCATCTCTTGAGCACAGAAAAATAAAAGAATTTTGCTTCCTAGAATCTGAAATTGCTGTTAAAGAGAATAAATAGAAAGTGACATAGAGAATGGGAAGTTTATAATGCTTATTCAAATTCTCCAACTGACTGGCTTAAATATTTTTTATATCATTTTGATAAACTTCTACTTAAAATTTAGAATTCAATTTTGTTACTATAAAGAAATAAAGATGATAGTTGTTAACCAACTACATCAGAGGATTTAGCTTAAAATTCTATTATGATGATTGATGTGCATGGAATCTTTGTTTAATGAAAGTGCTTTAAGGACACAATATGGCACACTTAACTAAAACTTACATCTGGCGATATGATCTTCAATTTAATATTTCATTTATTGTCCAAGTAATCATCAAACTAATTCATCCTGAGAATATGATATTTTACCATTGTAAAGTGCTATATATTTCCTCATTTAATGATCCTCAGATATGTAATTATTATAATTGCTATTGCCACATATCATCCTATATGCCAACCATTGTGCTGCATTATTGATATATATCATCTTAATCAACAATTGCCACAACTTTTGAAGTATTATTATTACTATTCACCTTTTTAAAAAAACAGATGTAGAAAATAATTATTAGTGAGTTTAAGGAGGAGGTTTTAGCTTTTGGTAATGGAAGAGTAACCTGCAGGTTATAATTATAAACTCTAAAATATATAAACCTATCTGAAAGCATTAAAGTGTGACCTAATATGAGCAGAACCTGGAGAAGAATCAACATTTGGAAGAAGGGAATGGTTCTGATTTTCCTATTTTAATCAGTTTTTACCTAAAAGAAGTCTCTGGATAGCAGTTGTGACATGCAGCTAGAATGTAGAATTGGCAATATTCATGACTTTAGCAACTAGGGAACAGGTATTGGGATACCACAGCAGCTAGAATGTAAGAAGTGAAATTGTACAAAGGAGAAAGCCACAGAGAGATGGCTCTAAATTCTCCATGTAAACTTTTCCCAACTTTGTAGCTAATCTCTATTCCATGAATGCCTGGGGCAGCCTCCAAGCAACTAATTATAAAGAACTGAACATTAAGTTCAATGGCTGCACCCTATGTGCAAGATAGAGTTTAGAGTTTGAGTTCAGCCAAAGTAACTGCTAAAACAAGCAAGCAAGAAAAATCTTAATACTCCTCAAAGAAATATAACAGGACCCAGAATCTACACAATGTATCATTTAGTTTCCAGATATATTCTAAAATCTCTAGACTACATATATATGTATATATATACATACATACATATATATACATACATGTTTATATATATATATATAAACATGACAACATAACTCATACTCAAGAGAAAAATAAATCAATGGACAAGTCTGAAATAACACGGATATTGAAACAGATAGACTAGGATCTCTATAAGAAATAAAATCTATGAAAAAGAACCTCCAAAAAGAACAAATCAAAATTCTGTAATGAATAAATATAATATCTGAAATAAAATTTTTACGGATTCTCTAAGGAATTTACAGGTTCACATAATTATTAATTGCCATAGCTGAGATACAAACTAGGTTTGTCTGATTCCAGAATCAGTCCTCTTAACTACAACTTGATGCTATTTTCCAATAAAGTACATGTTGTTATACCCTATTATTCATATGTGAAAACTGACACTTGATAAATTAAACAATATGCTCAGTGATAAGGATAGAATGATAAACAAGATAGAAATTCCCAGTGGAGCCAATAATCCACTGACAGTCATAGATGTTGTACAGATACCATCAGTGATTATGTCATTACGATAGTGGTAATTGCAGTTGTAAAACATATTGTAAGGAATGAGACTGTAGAACAGGGTGACGTAACATAGAGTCAGAAAGGCTGTGTACATGATATCTTCTGCTTCTCTGTATTTAGTTAAAAATTATATCTCTAATATATGCATAATGTTTAATCTTTAAAAACTCAGGTGTAAGTTTGTCTGGTCCAGTGAGTGGATATGTAATCTGCCGGTTCTTAAGGAAAAGATGTATCTTTGTTGCAATGGTGCATTCAGGGGTACCCTGCCAGATTAACTACATATAAAACACAATCATCCAAAAGGGGTTATCTGTGGAAAATAGAAAGCCATAAAAGAGATTGCATTGACTTTGAAGTGCCATGATTATGAAAGTGATAGTTTGGGTCATAATGTTTCTATTGCTGAAATATAGCCTCTACTATACTGATGGCCTAACTTCTCTCCAGTGTACACTTCACGGAATAAAGCAGACATAGAACAGTGAGTTAGTTGCTGAAAAACAATAAACATGAACATTATACTGAAGGATTAAATATGTTTTTACACCTCTCTAATCCAGCCACACTCTGTAGCATTTAGATTACCTCCAGGACATGGCACGGTCACTGAGGATAATTGAATCCATTGATCTCAAGCACTTCTATCCACACAACTTTTTAGTCACCTAATTTATTGTAATTAAGATCAAAATATAGGGCTGGATGTTTATTGTGTTTTCCCAGTGTCGTAGAGTGCGTGTACTTTTCCATGAAGGTACAGTGAAGCAAAAATGCCATTGTCTTTTGAAAGAACACATTATAAGAATATAAAGTAATACCGATAATTTTTAGGACCTCAAACCACAAAACACAATCACCTTCCATACAATCCCTCTCATTTTATACATTTTTTTTTCCTATTTTCATTTGCTAAGCTTCCCAGCTTGCCAGGGTTTTTACTGAGTGGTAGAAATGGTCAGGAATTTCTGTCTTCCAGCAAATAAGCATCTCTCATCTCTGTCAATGAATATTTGATCATCAGTTATTTAAGCCACATCTCTTTAATTTTCCTTTTTTTCTGGGAAATCCAAAAAACTCTCTGCTCAACCTGTTCTCTATGAGAGATCCACACATCACATCAAAAAAAAAGGGGGAAGGACAGAAAACTTGAAATCTTTGCAACTCTCATTGATATCTTATTCTGCTTATGTTCCCTTTATGCTTTTCTTCTGGGAGGTGTTACTTGTCCTCTCTACATTACATATACATACTGAAGCTTTTTTAACTTATGTAATCTTGTGTGTCCAATTTTATTTTCCAAAAGTTTTAGAATTTCACCATAATCAGCAAATATTGATTAAAAAATGCCTTTGAATTTGATCCAATAGAAACATGTAGTTGCTTATGATCTAAAAAGATAATGCTGACTTAACCAACAAACATATTTTAATGTGTATATTTACACATGTGCCTGTTATGGGCACTGTTCTGAGATGATTTATAAATAGTAAGCCAATGAATCATATTGTTGCTGTCAAACGATGTCAATTCTGAGTCATTACAAGCTTCTTCGTGGTATCTATAATAATAGGTTATTACAATAATAAGATTTAATACAATCCAATGAAACATAAAACTTTTGACAGTTGCTTCCTTCCTGTTGATATATGTGTTTTTTCTTTAATAATTATTTAGTAAGATGAGAGCAAAGGGGACAAGAGCACTTGGTTGTCAGTAGTTCTTTGGTATTGTCAGTTATTTCAAAGAATCAATTCTTGGCTTGTTATATTGATGACAGTAATGTAAGACCTCTGGGTGATGCCAAAACAGATCAAAAGTGCCAACGCTGGTTTCACATTTTCTAATTCTAAAACAAGTGTGGTGAAAATCTTGGGCACCAGAAAAAAAAAAAAAAAATCTGTCAACTCCCTCACCAGCAGCTGTCACCTATAGTTAATCTTTTTATTTCTATTTGTGTATTTCCCCTCACACCACCCTATCTCCCACACACTATGTCACCATCTGCTACCACATTTTCCTGCATCCAATTGACCTCTCCAAACATGGCCCTGCCATTATTTTCAGTAAGTCAGGCATCACTAAGTCAGTGATGGCAATGTCCTTTGAAAATAAAATTAAATATTTCATAACTGAGGTAACAATATTTGCCCACTATTTCTATATATCTAAATGTGTTTTCTAGGTGGAGGGACAGTAGCTCTGCTCTGGGGTTCACCTAAGGTTCTAGCAACTAGGGAAAGCATATCTAATTTTGAAAGGGGTACATACCAAAAAATAAGAACAACATGAACTTTTTTATTTTTTAATTTTTTGCTTCACAGGACTGATGACTAATGGGAAACAATAGAGAACTGAAAGAATCAGTCAACTTACAGATTAATAGTCAATAATGTGGTCAGTGGCAAAGACTGTTAACATCTGTGCGTATTTGGTTTGCCTCTCTTTTCATGAAAATTACACTTTTGTTTCCAACTTGCTGCTAACTGAGGTCATATGATTGTTCTGACCATTTCATTGTAAGGACAGATGCATAGTTCTAAGCTGAAGCATTTGTCTTTTTGAGTAGCCAGGATCTCAGGGGTAATTTAGTTACCATAGCATAACCTGGCCTATTTTGACTGATACTATTGGTCTTCAGTTACTCTAAGTAACTGAAGAGTTAATCTGTTTCTACTCTCTCTTTTATCTGCCCCTCATAATGAGGATTTTAATTATTGACTATTCTGTTCTTCAAGTATTCTGGATATTCACTTGCATCTGGTTACTAAAAGAGCCCTAATCCTTACCATTATGTCAATTATGCAAAGGATTTTGCTACCTTCACAGGTTAGCAGAAGGGGATATGATAGGGAATTTTATGTAGATTTCCTATAGCCCTCTGCCATCAGTCAGAGACCCACAATCATAATGGAAGAAGTTCCTCTGGAGGAAGTGCTAGAGCCTCCTGCCAGAGAATAATATGACAAAAGAGGCAGAAGAAATAGGGAATCAATGTCAAAGCCTCAGGACCCACACTTCTTCCACATTATGACCAGAGAATAAAATATAACCACAGACTGGAGAGAACTCTAGTAGAGATAGAATTGTTTTCTGAAGACAATATTGAATGTTCCCCTTTCCTTAAAAAGGAAGTAAATAAAGTGAATTTGGATGGATTCCCAGATTGCACATCTGCCTGTCTAAATTACACCTGAGAAGTAGCAACCAAACAGATGGAAGTGAGGAAGATTAGGGAGCGGCTTTCTTTCGATTTTATGTGCCTGTAATCACAATGGCTTATACCCTTCACAACAAATGGTCTTCCGGCTGGCAGACAGTCTTGTAAATACAGACTGTAACACCTGTGTGTCAAGCAAGTGGATTCAGGTGCAATGGTGCTTTCCCTAGATATATAAGATAAACTTTGCTGAGTTACATGCATGCACATCATTCTAGTTACCACTGCCTCCTTCTATAAACAAGTCATTAACCATAATGTAAAAATAATATTACATAAAATATTGGTGTTATTAAACTTAATTTCTCTTTGGTACATTGGAGGAGAATTAGTCTGTCATATTCCACTGTATGTGTTCTCTTGTTCTGCCCCCTCTTTCCTCTTCAACCATCTTTAACTTCTTTCTTCATTTTAAGATTTCACCAAATAGGATAAGAATATCGAGGTGTGTTTAATAGTCAAAATGTATTTCCTTCCTTTTTAAAAAATCTTCAATAATATTTAATAGATTTGGTGAGTTGAGCAGATAAAAAAATTTTCAATAATCTTAAATTGTGGAACCTTTTCCAAAAAGCCCCTGAAATAATTAACATAGTAAGTCTTCCTTCTAAATGGGGTAGCTAGAATTGTGAAAGATTTGGTATTTAAATGAAAGAGAACATGAAGAAATAATGCATTATGGCAAGTAGCATTTTTTGAGAATTCCAGTGTATGCAGTCCTTATTAACATTTAAGAAATAGATTTCTAACAGAACAGGGGAGATTAAATATCCAGTGTGTTAGTGGAATTTTTAATAAAGTATGAAATGTCTCATCACTGCAATGGATCAACAGCTTAAAACTGAGCTAGACAAGGATTAAGAGGAGGTAAGGCTGACAGTGAATTAACTGACAATGTGAAATGATCTGCCAGCTTTGAGTCAGGTGCTTGATAAATGTCCCACTTAATCATATACCATGGTATTGGCTAGCATTAATGCATTCCATTTGTTAGCTAAGATTTTTTTGTCTCCCTCATAGGGTCAATAGCAATTTTTGTAAAATATACTGGAAATGTAAAGTCCAATAGGATCAGACATGAACAAACAAATACTATTCTGATTAATTCTGAGCCTGATAGCTACCTTAGAAATAGGGAATAGTATTTCAGGATTCTCTATAAATTATGAACTCTTGTGCAATGATCACTTTAAATTAGATCTAACACATCTGTTAGTCTCATAAGATTCTACTTTTGTCAGATAAAAGTTAAAAAATAAAATAGCCATTTTATATTTTTGTATCATATGACTGTACTTTCTAACAAAAATTACATTTTCAAATAAATTATTAAATTTAGACTAAGGACTTGAGTCCTTTGATCACCTTGGTTACAGATAATGGATTTGACTAAATTTATGACACTGCAAATGTTATTTAACCATCATTTAGGAAGAGTTTGTATGAATCAGACAGGTCAAAGAAGATTTTTTTTTTTTCAATTTACCACAACTCATTTAAATGCCAAAGATGTAAGGAGAAGACATGAAAGTATCAATCTTATCACTCTCACTTATTACATATTTGTTAAATTTGATTAAATTTAATAAAGGCACAGAAAGTCATATCAAATTTCTTAGAAATTCCAGTTCACAAAGGCATATACACATGAATTTGGATGGATACATGTACAACATTCATCTTAATGGAACTCACTAAAAGTAGCTGAATCACACACACAAACACACACACACACACACACGCATACATAAAATCTGGAATGACCAACTCTCCCTGTCTGTGACCATCCTGGTTTTTGTATTAAAATTTCTACATCTCAGGAAATCCCTTGTTCCTAGGCAAATTGAGATGGCTGCTTAACATAATGCTTACACACACACACACACACACACACACACACACGCACACACGCACATGTGCTGTCTGCTCTCACTTTGAATGTGTAACCAAAATCTTCACAATCTTTAAAAGAGCTCTCTACACTTTTGGCCAGGAGAGAAAATCAGAAAAAAAAAATCATAAGCCAAAAAAATATATTAAGCAACAAATTTCAAGACATTGAATTTCTTTGTTATTCAGGTACATTAGAATTACTATTTGGGGTCACTTTTTCCAGCCTGAAGAACTTCCTTTAGTATTTCTTATAAAACATGTCTACCAACAAAAAATTCACAGGTTTTGTTCATCTAAGAATGTCTTTATTTACTCTTCACTTTTAAAGGAGAATTTTGCTGGATAGAGAATTCTTAGATAACATGTTTTTGTCTTAGAATGCTCCCAGTATGGCATCTATTGCCTCCTGATTTTAGTTGTTTTTTTCTTGCTTCTTCCAAGGTAATCTCTATTTCTTTGGTTTTCAACAATTTAACTATGATGTGTCTGTTTATGGGTCTTTTTTTCTATCCTGCTTTGAGGTTTTTTACTTTTTTGGATGTATAGATTGATTTTTTGGTGGCAAACTTGGGAAGTTTTCAGTTATTACTTTTTTAAATATTTATTTTCTTCCCCATTCTCCCTCTCCTCTCTTCTGGTATTACCAGTAAGTATACATTGATGCACGTAATGGTGTACCATGTGTCCCTTAGGCTCTGTTCAATTTTCTTCATTCTCTCTTTTTCAAATTGTATGAACTCTATTGATCTGTCTTCAAGGTCATTGATTATTGATTATTTCCTTCGCTAGCTCACATGTCCTATTCAGTCCTGGGGTGAAATTTCATTTCATTTATTGTTAACTTTTCAAATCCAGAATTTCTATTTGTGTTTCTTTTCATAATTTCTATCTCTTTATTAATAGTCTCAACTTGATGAAATTTTAATTATTTTATTATTTAAAAAGTGTTTCTTTTGGTTCTATGACTACATATAATGACTGCTTTGAAATCTTTGTCTGCTAATTTGAACATCTGGACTACTCAAAGGCATTTTCTGTTGACTGCGTCTTTCCTATGTATGGGTCATTCTTTCCCCTTCCTTTGCATATCATATAACATTTTGTTGAAAACTGAACATTTTATATGATATATTGTAGCAACTTGGGATTCTTATTCCTCACTTCTCAGGGATTGTTGTTATTGCTCTTTTTGTTCATTTGTTTATTTGTTCAGTGAATTTGCTGGACTGATTCTGTGAAATCTACATTTCCCATGGCATACAGCCTCCCATGCTCATACTCAATTTATTTTCCTTGTTTTCACTTTTAAGCTTAGTTTCCTAGTGTTCACCCCTAGGTCAGCATAGATTAATGATTAACACTGACCTTTCAGGGGGTATGCTTAAACACCCTGAGCCAGTAAGTTTTTCACCTTTTTCCATTGTATTAAGTATGTGACTTAAGAAATGATGTCAATTTTCAGGCAGTTTACAAGTCTGCCTCACGTTCATCTGGGGACTTGAATATACTCTCTTCAGGACTCTTAAGATGGTGTATTAGATTTTAGGAGACACAATAAGCAAGTTGTGGATTCTAAATTGATTTACATATAGCTACCCATGCCTGAGAACAACTTAGAAAATATTCCCTCACTCATGGAATGTTTTAAATTCACTTTGTACACAAATAATGTACAGGATATAGAAAAATTTACTCTCCCACACAATTTAATAAAGTGAAATTATTTCAAACTTTTGTAACAATTTTCAAATTGGCATTCTATGTCAAATAGATAACTTTTAGAAATTAATGCACTTGAAATGCACAAGTGAATAAAGGTCCCTCATATAACCCTTTTATAACCATGCCCACTTCTCTCACACCCCACTCCATCTTAACTCCTAGAACCACAGATCATTTTTCATTTCTATTAGTTTGTCATTGGGAAACAGTTTTATAAATATAATAACATAGCATGTAACCTTTTGTGATTATCTTTTTCATTCAAAATAATTCCTTGGATATTCTTCTAGGTTCTTATGTTTATCAATAGTTTGCTCCTTTTTATTGTGGACTGGTAGTCCATGATATGAATGTACCACCATTAGTTTAACCATTCATCTCATGAAGAACATCTGGGTTGTTTCAGATGTAGACTATTTTAAATAAAATGGATATGGACATTTATCTAGAGGATATTGTGTTAGCATAACTTTTTATTTATCTGGGATATAAGCCCAAGAATACAATTGTCAGATCATATGGTGGTTGCATGTGTAGTTTTATAAGAAACTTCAACACTGTTTTTCCAAACAGGCTTTACCATTTTACGTTTATATCAATAAGGAATGAATGATCCAGTTTTTCTGCAACATTACCAGCATTTGGTGTTGTCAACTTTTTTTTTTTTTAATGACTATTCAGGTGGGCATGTAGTGATATTTCAGTATGACTTGATTCTGCATTTCTCTAATGATTAAAGATGTTGATCTTTTCATGTGTTGATTTGCCATCTATATTTCCTCTTTGGTGAGATATTTGTTCATACATTTCTTTTCCATGTTCTAATTTCATTGTTGTTGTTGTTTTACAGTTGTGTTTTGAGAGTTCTTTAAATATTCTACACACAAGTTCTATATCAGGCTGTGATTTGAAAATATTTTTTCCCAGAGTGTAGGCTATTTTTCATTTTTAAAGGATCTTTCACAGAATAAAGTTTTGAATTTTGATAAAGTCCAATTTATCATCTTTAGAAATGTTTATGGGTTGTGTTTTTGTGTCAAATTAAAGTATGCTTTGCCTAGTCCTAGATCCAGATTTTCTACTGTTTCTTTCTAAAAATTTTATAGTTTTACATTTTACTTTTATGTTTGTGATCCACTTTTATGTACATTTTATATATTTTACATAATATTTTTGTATATTTTATATAAGAGATTGTGTAGAATTGGTGTTAATTCTTATTTTAATTTTGGTAGAATTTGCCAGTGAAACCATCTGGGCTTGGCAATTTCTTTTAGGGAGTTTTAAGATTATGAATTCAGTTTCCTTGTTAGTTATAGAACTATTCAGTTCTCTGTTTCATATTGTACAAGTTGTAGTAGTTTGTGTTTTTGAGGAATTGGTTCATTTGATCTAAGTTTTCAAATTAATGCATATAAAACTGTTTATAGTATTATTTTGTTCTCTTTTTGAGGTCTTCCATGTCTGTAGTGATGCCTCCTATTTCAACTCTAATATTGGTAATTCGTATCTGCTCTTTTATTTTCTTTGTCAGTATTGCTAGGGTTTTGTCAATTTTAGTGATCTTTTCAGTGTTGAGAAGAAGAAATCAAACAGTGAAGCTTAAAATAAAATAACTTGTATACATATATAGATATGAATATAAATATAGCTCTATGTGTGTGTATATATATATATATATATGCATACATAAACACATATGTATAATCTTTCAGAATGTCTTTTCTGTAATTTCAGTAGAAAATTGAAAACAAAGCTGAAGTTTGTGTATAGATAGACCTATCATTCAGCAAGACTTCATTGATTTATAACTTGGATAAATCTGATCTATCTAGACTGCCATTTCATTTTTATGTTATTAACATGATAGCAAAATGTTCCCATCTCAAAGATTCCATTCTCAATGAGGTTGTCCCTGATTGTTCTATTTAAAATAGTAGTATTCTCATATCCATATATCCTCACCTTCCTGCTTTTTTCATTTCAGATAACACTAATTACATAATATTTTACTTATTTATTTTGTTATTGATCTGTCTTTCCTGACTACAGTGTAACCACCATGAAATCGGGTTATACAAACCAAGTGAATAAAAACTTAATAGCAACATTTGACAGTGCCTTTTGCAGTTTTATATGATTGTTTTCTAGTCTGCAAATTAGTGTAAAAACACCTATATTTGGTAACATGATATAAATTGTTTTTTTTTATTTTATGATGTTTATCTGCTTTTTATAATTATAATGGAAGGGTCCCATCTTTAGTATAATGTGATTAAACTCTGATTTAAACAAAATTTGGTATTTTGTAGCTTAAAGACACAACTCAAATGAAGTACACAACTGAAAAATAACTTCTATGCTACGCTTTTATCTGCTTACTTTATTACTTTTTTCCTCAAAAGCCCATTCACTGTCATGATGATGTGTAAACTGAGATTCACAAACTCTAATTCCATGCTACACCTATTTTGTGAATATGAGTTATATTTTCATGGCCTCGTAAATAAAAACTTCAAATTCATATTCACTTCCTTCAAAACTGAGCTCATAATCTCCCCTACCAACTACTCCTCCTATATTTTATCTTATTTGAGATATCATCTAGTTGCTTATTTCATAAATATAGCAGTCATGTTGGATTACTCTATTTATCTTATGTTCAACATTCACTTGCTACCAAATATTTAACAATTCCACTCTCAAATCTCTCTCCTTTCTTCATTCTCATTGCATGAGGTTCCTGACACTCATTAGGTCTATTCTAGGTTATTGTTTAGTAGAAGTTTAAATAATAAATTCAGACTTGAAACATTACTTTTTAGGTTAGGCTCCATATATATCCTCCTCTCTTATTCTGCTAAATTTCACTAAACAACTACAGATATAGAGACATACTCAAAGAAGCAAATCTCTGATTTGGTGGCACACCACCCGTAACAAACCTAAAATAAAGCATCATCCTAGCTTTACTTATCTGTGTTAGAGACACATATCTCATCTGTATTTATCTTTTTGAACTGTATTGGATATTTCTATTCACTATATTTAGCAAATCTATGATTCTAATAGCATTTCGGGCATGACTCTAAAATAATTTGAGTGAACAAACGACAATAGAATAATGCTGGATTTTTAGGCATAATACTTGAGTGCTGTGTATTTGTGATAATAAGAAACAATAAGACAGGGCGCCTGGGTGGCTCAGTTGGTTAAGCGACTGCCTTCGGCTCAGGTCATGATCCTGGAGTCCTGGGATCGAGTCCCGCATCGGGCTCCCTGCTCAGCAGGGAGTCTGCTTCTCCCTCTGACCCTCCCCCCTCTCATGCTCTCTCTCTATCTCATTCTCTCTCAAATAAATAAATAAAATCTTTAAAAAAAAAAAAAAACAATAAGACATTCAATATGCCCAATATTGTTTGATATATATCTATCAGGTATTTCAATGTGCTTCTGTTTCCTAAAGGATTGTATATATAATAATTAGAATTGTGATAAAGCACATATTTCTAAATGAGTACTCTGATTCTGTTGTAGGTTAAAGGGCAGAGTTGTGATAAAAAATATCAAATATGATATTAATGGCCTAAGGTTGTATACTTCCTTTGAGATTCCCACTTTTAATAACCTCCAGTATCATGGATAAAACTGAGGCAGTAATCATTACTGAAATGGATTTTCTGGCAGAATTAGACATCGCCTCTAAGAATCAATAATCAGTTGAAACTAACAGGGTGATTAAATGACCTCCTTTTTATTTTACCTCATGTTGAGTTGCTTTTTAATCTTGATTTAGAGTCACACTGCTAGAAACAAAGATAAACCGAAGACTTAGAACATTAGAGCAACAACGTGAGGCCTATTCATTATGAAGGGTAAAGTCTCCTTTCCTTCAATCAAGGCATTTCTAGCTAATCAATGCATTCTAAAGGAAAAACTGAACACTCTAGTACAGACTGTATAAATACCACCACCTAAGGTGGCAGCTTCTTTATAAAGCTCTGCACCATTAGCTTTGCTATGGCAGGTGCTATATATATTTTTAATTTACCATGACAGTGATGCTGGGGGATATCTTTGTATTGACCAGTAATGTTGTCATTAATTCTTTTCATTCATGTAGTTTATCCCTCCCATCTCTTTACAGCCCCAAAAATAACTGCCTCGAGTAGGCAGCAAGTTAATTCTGCTAGCCAGCTATTTTCTACCACATACAGGAAATGGAGCCGCTTACCAAGTAGAGTTTTACAAAGTTTGCCCTGTCAGTTACTATGTAAACAACTGTATTGACCAATGGATTATTTTTATTCATCTACTAATAATATACACATATGACAGTATGGAAATGAAATTTGTTATTGTGTTCACCTATAAGAAATAATTAAATTTATAAAATATAACTTTGTGAAATTCAATTAAATTCAAAAGCAAAATTTGTTTGATCTTTTAACCAAAGGAAAGTCAGATAGATAAATAGATGGATAGAAACATAGGTAGACATCCTGGAGTCCCAGGATCGAGTCCCGCATCGGGCTCCCTGCTGAGCAGGGAGTCTGCTTCTCCCTCTGACCCTCCCCGCTCTCATGCTCTCTCTCTATCTCATTCTCTCTCAAATAAAAAAAAAAAAAAAAAAAGAAACATAGGTAGACAGATATAGACAGATGCACATTTGTGCATCCACACGTGTGCATGAAGGGGAAAAGGAGACAGAGAGATAAAGATAAAGACTTTTATATATCTTTAGGCAGAGTTTTATTTACAATGATTTTTATCTTAAGCCTTAGATTCTTCATAGATTGAACATGTTTTATATCTTTATAATAAATATTTCACGTTTGAAATAATATAAATTAATAAGATTATAGCAGAACAAGTGAGATATTAACAATTATCATGCATCTTCTCTTCAAAGGATTTTTTTTTTAATTTTTATTTATTCATGAGAGGCAGAGAGAGAGAGAGGCAGAGGGAGAAGCAGGCTCCCAAAGAGCAGGGAGCCTGATGCGGGATTCGATCCCAGGACCCTGGGATCATGACCTGAGCCGAAGGCAGACACTTAACCATCTGAGCCACCCAGGCACCCTCTGCAAAGGGTTTTAAAATATAATTTATAATCAATTAATAAGCCTCACTGCCAAAGAGTTCTCAAAGAGTTATTTAATAACAAGGAGCTAATTTTCAAAATGTTGCAACTGCATACTGTGAGCTTTAAAATTTTTCACTACTGCCTTGAGAGTCACTTAGGAAAAATATTAGACTTTCTAAAGAAATAGGTTTTTAAAAATGTTTTAGCATTATAAAATGTTCCAACTGTTCCTCTTCAAGTGAAAAATGTGATTTCATTAAATTTTAGACAATAATTTTTCAAATTCCATTTAGTTATTTTCACATCCTCTTACACATCCTTAATACTGTACAGTTTGACAAGGATAACAGAAAGGTGTTCTGTACTTCTTAGAGCATCTTTATAAGAGACACGTGATGTCTGACCATATCTCCTTTTTGTGAGGTTAATTTTGATCAGCATGTCTAGATGCTCTCATTTTGATCCATCCATATAAAATTTGCTGTTAGCCTCTCACCTAAGCGCTTTAACTGCCATCAGTGATGATTGTCTACTTCCATTATTTCTTTAATGGTGCAATAATGGTGATATTTTAATTCTATCACATCTTCCTCATTCATTATCTGGAATTCTTTACACTATTCTAGGTATCATGAAGTATAGTTCAAATAGGAAATACAGAATAAATCTTTGACTTGTTCTCATCCCAATTATTCAGAATAACAATTGGTTACCAAGCATGTAATAAAGGGGATAAATATATATTTTTATGATGATTATTAATCCAAAGATGTTAGCATATTTGATCTTCTTCTTTCAATCTATGGCAGTTATTATTTTTGATGCTCATATTGTCCCATCTCTGACTGCAGTAGTCTGTTAAAGTTTGTTTTGTTTTGTTTAATATAAGCCCACTGGTAATAATAGCTTCCATTTTATTTTGTATGATAAGATGTTTCAGGCTCATCCTACACATATTCTATTCCAGATCTGGAATCAGATATTTTCCAAGGAGCTTTCATTCTTATTAATGAACTGTTATTACAGATCACAATCTGGACACTAGTTTCTCATTATAGTTGAGTTGTTCATTGTTTCTCCATTTTTCAAGGCACACAGCTAGAAACAGGAACACATGTATTTTATTTTCACTGTGGTTAATTTAAGGCTACTAACATGGCATCACTGAAGACAGAGTTGAGAAAAGATGCACCATTGTACAATAGCATATTATGTTTTCACCATACAGATACAATAGACGTAAATCTCAAGATTATAGGTGTTAGAAAAAGGTAATAAGATAATTAGAAAGTAAGGTTTTTAGTATTTCTTGCCTTAAAATTTTAATATAATATATTTAATTGTATGGTTATATAATCTGTTAATAATAACTGTAACACTGGGCTCACAAAATTATTGAAAATACAAAAACAGGTGGAATGAGCTGGCTCAAGCACCCAACTTGTAGGTATACGTTAAAAAAAAAAAGACAGTTGAGGGCATTTGGGTACTAATTTGGTTTTTGATATTTAAGAAATATTGTAAACTTTTTTAGGTGTGAAAATAGTATTCTGGTCTTGTCTTTTACAGATACATACTGAAATGTACATTTATAGGTATTAGTGATTATGAGTCATGTGTACATGAGCGTTCATAATACTATTCTAATTTCATCTGCCGAAAAAATACTTCCATAAAATGTGAAAAATATAACATATTGATTTTCCAAATTCCAGAGATACAAAAAAAAAAAAAAACACAAAGTAAAGTCATCATCCTCAAGAGTCTTATTATACTGGTATACATTTCAAACTTGTAAAATATTATTACACTGTTGATAAAAAGTTTAAAATGTGCTGTAATTATAAACAGTGGAGAGAAACTAAATACATCTGGGGGACTGGGAAGGCCTTTTTGCAGAAGGGGGTCTTAATATATGTATATGAACTTGCCAAATGATAAACAAAGATAACATTTCACACAATAATCCTTATATGCAGCAAATGAAGTTTTGAAATTATAGGACATATTGGTAAATAGTAAAAAACAATTTGAGCTTATTGTTTCTTTCAGATTATGTATTTTATTGAAAATAAAGTACTTTACATTATGATTTGGTACAATTTTTCATTTTAATTAATTTTTATCAAATTAGAGTTTTGGCCTATCTTATTAAAATTATTAATTATTCTTATTTTAAACATGTTGTTATGGTTAAAAGTGTATGGAATAAATCTGTGATGTCATTACACAGAAAAGATAGCTATTGAAATGGCTTTCTGTGAACTAAATTATTCAAAACTCCAATTAAGATTTAAGTTATGTGTTTCAATAATAGAAAGAAACATAGATCCCATTATTGGGTTACTGACTGAGGAACATTTTAGTTCCTGCTGTCCAAAGGATTCTCAATCATGCTGCTGAGAGCATTTGATAATTTGAACATAAAGTTTAATTTAATAAAAGGATAAAACCTAAAATAGTCCATATTGAGACATCTTCTAAAACACTATTATAACTATCTGTAGATACTTATCAAATTAGAGACTCTAGGGATTATTGTCCAAATGGGAAGCTAAGGGTATATATAATTTGAAAATATTCCCCTGGTGATTTTTTTTAAGATTTTATTTATTTATTTGCTAGAGGGACAGGGAGAGTGAGAGAGAGAGAGTGAGAGAGAGAGAGCACAAGCAGGGGGAGCAGCAGAAGGAGAGTGAGAAGCATATTCCCTGCTGAGCAGGGAGCCCAATGTGGGGCTCAATCCTAGGACCTGGGACCATGACCTGAGCTGAAGGCAGATGCTTAACCCACTGAGCCACCCAAGCATCCCTCCCCTGGTGATTTTAATAACTTTTCTCATATTATACTTATTCTGAATCCATTGAGGACCGCTGAACCCATGTTAATGAAAGAGGCACATCCGAAGGTATTAAAATATTTGGGGAGAGTTATTGAAACATGTTTCAAGTGTTGACTTTTTTAAAAAAATAAAAGCCTATGATATTAGGAGAATGGAAAAAAGAAAACAAGGCAAAGATAATTAAAGAAACAAAAAGAAAATTAGAAAATCAAAATTATATAAACAGGAAAGAAGGGTATGGAAGAGAGTCCAAGAGAAGGAAAAAGAAAAATAAGAAAGAATAACGTCAGAGCTAGAGGAAGAGGACTATCCATACCCTAATCACAGCCATGGAAGTTTTGATTCTCCTTCCACTACTTTTTATGTTTATCCTCTTTATCACTCTCTTGTCATTTTGCTCTTAAATTAGTTTTTATCTCACTTTTATACATAACACCTTTTTATTTTTTATTTATTTTTAATTTTTTATTATGTTCCATTAGCCAACATATAATACATCATTAGTTTTTGATGTAGTATTCAATGATTCATTAGTTGTGTATAACACCCAATGCTCATCACAACACCTGCCCTCCTTAATACCCATCACCCGGTTACCCCCTCCCCCATGTCCCTCCCTTCTGTAACCCTCAGTTTGTTTCCCAGAGTCCAGAGTCTCTCATGGTTTGTCACCCTCTCTGATTTCTTCCCATTCAGTTTTCTCTCCCTTCACCTGTGGCCTTCCATGTTATTCCTTATGTTGCACATATGAGTGAAACCATATGATAATTTTCTTTCTCCGCTAGACTTATTTCACTTAGCATAATTCCCTCCAGTTCCATCCATGTTGATGCAAATGTTGGGTATTCATCCTTTCTGATGGCTGAGTAATATTACATTGTATATATGAACCACATCTTCTTCATTCATCTGTTGAAGGACATCTTGGCTCCTTCCACAGTTTGGCTATTGTGGACATTGCTGCTATGAACATTGGGGTGCATATGGCCCTTCTTTTCACTACATCTGTATCTTTGGGATAAATACCTAGTAGTGCAATTGCTGGGTCATAGAGTAGCTCTATTTTTAACGTCTTGAGGAATCTCCATACTGTTTTCCAGAGTGGCTGTACCAGCTTGCATTCCCACCAACAGTGTAATAGGGTTCCCCTTTCTCCACATCCTCACCAACATTTGCTGTTTCCTATCTTGTTAATTTTAGCCATTCTTACTGGTGTGAGGTGGTACCTCATTGTGGTTTTGATTTGTATTTCCCTGATGGCTAGTGATGTTGAACATTTTTTCATGTGTCTGCTAGTCATTTGTATGTCTTCTTTGGAGAAGTGTCTGTTCATATCTTCTGCCCATTTATTGACTGGATTATTTGTTTTTTGGGTGTTGAGTTCGAGAAGTTCTTTATAGATCTTGGATACCAGCCCTTTCTCTGTAATTTCATATGCAAATATATTCTCCCATTCCATGGGTTGCCTCTTAGTTTTGTTGATTGTTTCCTTTGCTGTGCCAAAGTTTTTTATCTTGATGAAGTCCCAAAAGTTCATTTTTGCTTTTGTTTCCCTTGCCTTTAGAGACATGTCTTGAAAGAAGTTGCGTGGCCAATGTCGAAGAGGTTACTGCCTATGTTCTCCTCTAGGATTTTGATGGATTCCTGTCTCACATTTAGGTCTTTCATCCATTTTTGAGTTTATCTTTTTTTTTTTTTTTTTAAAGATTTTATTTATTTATTTGACAGAGACAGAGATAGCGAGAACAGGAACACAAGCAGCGGGAGTGGGAGAGGGAGAAGCAGGCTTCCCCTCGAGGAGGGAGCCCGATGTGGGACTCGATCCCAGGACCCTGGGATCATGACCTGAGCCGAAGGCAGACGCTTAACGACTGAGCCACCCAGGCACCCTTTGAGTTTATCTTTGACATAACACCTTTTTAAAAAAACAAAGAATTCTATAAGATTTATAATGAAAACCAGTTTTTTTTTAATGGATCACTGGTTCCCTGTTTTGATTTCTAGTTTATTGAAGCAACAAGTTTATACTATTTTACTAAAAATAAAATGCTTGTTCTTCTGTTTCCTGATATTCCATCCTATTCACTCCCTCCAGGTATGGGTAACTATATTATTAGGTTTTTATATAGTCCTCCATTTAGGATCTATAGGCTTCCGAAGATGAAATAGGAAAATCTACCCTTCTTTTAACCTCCCCTCACACAGCAGTATCACTTTCTTCCATCTTTGCCAGTTCGTTAATATAGTTTACTAGGGGGCATTTTTTTTCAATTATTGATAATGACTATGTGAATATTACTCAACTTAAGACATGTAGTGTACTGTGATTATATTTTCTTGTTTTCTTACCTACTTTTCTTCTTCTGTATCAGTAACCTGTCCTCCAACTCACTGGAAGGTTAAATTTACATTCATCCTTTAGCAACCCTCCAACATTCTACTCCTGTCAAGTACTGGTTTTCTCCAGGCTTGATTCTAATCCTAGAATCTCTCTCTGTCACTATCCTGAGGATTCTTTTCATCTTTCCTATTTGTTAGATAACAGTTTCCTTCCCTTCCTTTCTCCTTTTTAATGGCCACATTATCTTCCATCTTCATGAGAAACATCCTATAGGAGACAAAGTTTCAAGATGCCATGTATATGAAAGCATATTTAGTCTACTTCCCACAAGAATGTTAATTTCTCTGAACATGTCTCTCTCTCTCTCTCATCTTTCTATATATATCTGTGGAGAGAGAAAGAGGAGCCTAGACAGATCCATCTTTCTCTCCTCCTTCTCTGTTGGTCTTTAGGGACTTATGCTTAATGTCAGTATAATGGGCTTTTAAGGATGAGTGGATGCAAAGACACATTCCATCTATCAGGTTTAAATAAAAGCCACTCTCATATTTAATATTTTCTAATTAACTTTCCTTATTTGCAACCCTTTGTTTCTTTGTCTTACTGTCTTATTAGTCCCTTTTTACTAATTCATTCATTTATGTTTCTTCTTTCACTAATACACTTGCCAATAATATACAAAATATTTTGTGGGCCTTCTTCCACTCAAAACCATTGGCATATTTCTCTATCCTACTTTTCTTTATATTCCTTTCACTTCTCATCTTTTGATTACAGACTTTTTTTTTTTTTTTTTTTTTTTTTAGAGACAGGGAGGAAGAAAGAGGTGTAGATTAGCAGACAGAGAAGAAGAAAGAGAATCTTAAGCAGGCCCCACGCCCAGCAAAGAGCTCAACTTGGGACTCGATCTCACAACCCTGAGATCATGACCTGAGCTGAAATCAAGAGTTGAATGCTTAACTGACTGAGTCACCCAGGTGCCCCTTGATTTATGGACTTTTTTTTAATTTTCACCATGACATGGCACATCTACACATTTTTTAAACATGTACAATTTAGGGGCACCTGGGTGAGGTGCCAGTTAAGCATCCAACTCTTGGTTTCAGCTCAGGTCGTGACCTCATTGTCCTGGGATTGAGCCCCATGTAGGGCCCTGCACTCAGCATGGAGTCTGCTTAAGATTCTCTTTCCCTCTCCCTCTGTTCCTCCGCTATGCACTCTTTTTCTCTCAAATAAATATATAAATCTTTTTAAAAATGTACAATTTAAATAAAAATAGTGAAATAAGTACCCTCCATAGTAGTCAATAAAATGTTTGCAAGGACCTTAGAAACCTACTGTGCTGCCCCACAAAATATCCCATTCTTGATTCCCCCAGAAGTTACCATTATCCTAAACTGTGCATTTACTAAACCTTTGCTAAAGATAAAGTGTTGGGTTCAATCTGTCTTTCTATATGAATGAAATATGTCCTTTGTGACTTGATCTGTTCATTCACTCAATATGTTTTTGAGTTCTACTTATGCTGTACATTTAGTAAATTTTATTATTTTGTTGTTTTTCCTTGTGTACATACCACAATTTAATAATCCATTATATGATTGATGAATATTTGTATTTCCATTTTTTTAATCTTTATGTAATATAACAGCTATCAATATTTCTTTTGCGTCTCCTGGTGTATATATTCAAGAATTTTGATAGACTATAAACAGATAGTTAAATAAGAATATGTGAATGTTCTTCTTACATTCAGAATAAGGACTAAATAATGAGAGCATGTGAATTTTCAAGTTAATAGGTAATTACAAACTTTTACCAAAGTAGTTGTACCAATCTGCGTCCTCATCAGCTGTATACGACATTACGTTGATTGAACTTTTCCAGAAAATTTGATATTAACAGAATTATACTGATGGCATGGACCCTGGGGTCTTAGATCTTTGCAGTTTCCTATAAAACTCAGTACTTTGTATGTGGGGGGAGGGGAATGAGAGAGATCTAGCCTATATCTCTTATTCCCCATGCCTGATGTTGTTTGTTGGGTTCTGCAGAACCTGCCTAGTGAAGCCAGTCCTCTGTGTGACCAATTGTCAGACTTCCTGATTTTACTTCTATTTTTTATAAGTGCAGAAATTAAAAAGATTTTTCTTTTTTTTTACGTTTTTTTATTTTATTATGTTACGTTAATCACCATACATTACATCATTAGTTTTTGATGTAGTGTTCCATGATTCATTATTTGCATATAGCACCCAGTGCTCCATGCAGTACGTGCCCTCCTTAATACCATCACCAGGCTAACCCATCCCCCCACCCCTGCCCCTCTAGAACCCTCAGTTTGTTTCTCAGAGTTCATCGTCTCTCATGGTTCGTCTCCTCCTCCGATTTCTCCCCCCTTCATTTTTCCCTTCCTACTTTTCTTAACTGTTTATTCAGTATGTAGCTGTTAACTCCAGACCATCTTTCAGAGTGTCAGGTCTGCTATATTATAAAAAATAGAAGTTCACTGGTTCATGTTTTGAATGGGGTCAAAAAACAAAATAAATGATTCTGACAAAATAAGCTATAGTAATGAAAAATTCTAGATTTTTTTGCATTCTTTATTCGTTGCTGTATTATCTAGCCTTACAGCTACACCAACAAAATAACAATAACAGGATAGATTTATCACATTTTAAATATGAACAACTTATCCTCTTTGCATTTCATTTTTGTTCTGTATATGGATATAGTGAGAGTATCACACTTGTGAGATTTTAGAAAACACCTACTACTTATTTTTAACTATTACTGAACCCATTGTATGCTGAAATGAAAAACATAAATTGAAATATATGATACTACAAATTTCTAAAAACAGTTGAAAAGTCCTTCTTGCTCTTAATCTTTTGCTCTCACACTCACATTCTCATAAACACACACAAGTGCATACACATGTGCTTTGGAATTCATGGAGAAGGAAACTGAATTTCATAAATAATTCTTGAAAATGGTTTAGAATAACAACAAAAATATGTTCCACTATTGTAATATATTTAAAGAATTAAACAAATTCTTGTAGAGCTGATCAGCATTTGCAGAGGCTAAAAAGACATGTTCTTCAGAATCATAAAATAGGGGACCACATTTGTAGCATACAAGCTAAGATATAGACAAGCATCGGATTTAAAACAACAAGACAAAAACCTTAATGTCTTTAGAAGATCCTTATAATGGAAGTCTTTATGCCAAAGCTTATTCTTAATTCTAGCCTTGCTCTTTGAATGTTTAACTTAATATAGCTGGGCCAATCCATCATCCAAAAGCCTATTGAGTGCCTACTATGTGCCCAGCATGAGAGCGGCAGAATCAGGCACCTCTGACATTTTGATTGTTGGATCTGATTTCCTGTCACCTTCTTTCAGGCTCCCCCAGAGAGAGAAAACCTGGAGGTAGCACGCTCTGTCCCTTCAGGGAAATCTTAATGAGACCTAGCAGTTCAGACTGACAACCTACAATCAGACCTGATTTTTACTGCCTTTCTTTTAGAATGAACATTGGTCTTTTTATTATGCTGCTTTATAAGTCCTTTATCCTCAGTCATTTCATTTTTGCATATTTCTACATGAAAAAAATTAATGAAAACTTTTATTTTCTCAAATGAATGATTGTAGTAGAGGCTGACCTCAATTACTAGTGCAAAGTTCTTACCTCTTGAGTTGAAATGCAAACCTAAAAATCTTCACCTTTAAAATATTAATAGGGTAAATCTAAAATAGTTTACAGAATTTTATTTACAGTTGCTCTTTCAGTTTTCATTCTTCTGTTTCTTCAGACTTAACCTTAAAATCTACCAAGCTGTCTTTTATAGTATTTTTCCTTTAATTGGATTTTTTCACTAATCACCTTATTTTTCCTAATTTCTTGCTTAATAATAAATTAATTTGTGTCTATTTGTGTTGCTGCAATGCTAGTTTTTTTTTTTTAATTTGATATTGTTAATGCTCATTCAGTATATCATTACCTGCCCATATACTTTTGAGAATCAGACTAGGATTCAGGTCAGCTATTACAAATGGCAAACAGAAAATAAAAATCTCTTTTCTAGTAGATGGGTCCGAAGTAGATATCTAGGTCTAAGGCCTGAAATTTCAAGCTTTGGGTTCAAAAGTACAAAGAAAGATTATCAGATTGGATGATTTTAGAAGGTTGATGTGGGGAGCTATGTATTAGAAGCAATATGGTGGTCTAATCATCAACTATACTTTCTTGGCAGGGAGAGATCTAGGTTTTGTGGTACCTGAAGCCTATACAGGGTGGAGGCCCTTTAAGAAAAGAAAAATATATTAGTACTATAAAATTTGGGGCCCCTCCCAAGACCTTAGGAAGGCACCATGGTAGTTAGAGGCCCAAGAACTTAAGGTCTATTTGATTCATGGTAAATCTGCCTCTGCTCTTAGATGAAATTTCTAATAAGATTAATTTTAGATAAAATATAATGTCTGTGTATTTAGCATTGCCTAATACATCAACTGATAAGCTATCTCAGTGTTAAAATACTTGATGTGCTGAGACTTCTTAAAATTGTTCTAAAACCACAAATTGTGGTGAGTACAGGCATTGTATTGAATTTATGGGTGATGAAATGGGAATATTTTATCAAGGGGGACTGGGAAAAGCTGAAGTAGGAGAAATGAGGCAAGAAATGGAGAGTAGAATTGTAATGGGAAGACCAGATAATGCAATGTGATGCACAAAGAGAAAACACACCATGAAAAAATGATGGTGGTTTTATATAAAGTGTGTAAGTTATTTCAGAAACTAATTAATAATCAAAAATAACATTTATATAAGAGAGGCAAAAACTCTCAAGTGCAAAATTGGTAGCAAAAGTGCTGTCATTTTCAAACACAAAAATAATATGTTAAATGGCTTAGATTTAATGAGAAATCATTCACATTATTATCAGACAAATGTCTTAAGGAAAAGCTGAAGAATATTTTTCTACGGGCTTTTTCCTTGGCCTATATTTGACCTGCTTCTTTTTTTAATTCAAATGTCACATTTTTTTTCACCCTTAGAAATGACAGATTCATCTTTTAATGACTTAATCCGAGGACTAGTAATTCTACATAGAAGCGCAAGTCCATGACGATAGAGTAAGTCAAGGAAAAGGAGACTTGTTAAAAAAAAGAAAAAGAAAAGGAAATGATTGGTATTATAAAAGTTATTCAGAAAAATGTGAGTGAATCTAAGGGACAAATAATTCTGTAGCATGTCATGCAGTGAAGTAAAGTAACAGTATTATAGATGTGATTATGCTTCTTGAGATAACATTTGCTTGATCGTAAACTGACTTTAATATTATATTATCATTACAAAAGCATTTTAAATTAAAATATATAAGAACTAGGCTTGGTAATAGATGGGTTGAGAATTTTAAAGTATCAAACCAAAATAATAAATTATTATGTATTTTTATGAACATTTTAGACAATCATAATGCCTGAAGTCGAAGTAACAGATGGATTAGGACAACAGATGGACAATTTATTTCACAGACTGAATACCTGAGACCACAAGCACCCACTTGGAAAACCAGGACACACTGATCTGTTGCAGCAACTAAATTATTTGTTGATATGATGTTCATATGATGAATATTTGTTTATGATTAAAATTAAGAAAAAAATAGACAAAAATGAAATATTGTAATGAAATAATTAAAACTAATTCACTAAACCAAATTATTGAAGAACTACTAGATGAGCAGTTTCTACCTAAGAAGTATTCATTCTATTATAACGTGCTTTGCCAGAAGTATTGAATGTTTCCGTGTCCAGTTGTTTACTCAAGATAGCTATCATAAAATGTATGTCATATATAAATATAAGCATAAAAATATGCAAGTGGTAGCTTAAAACTAGATTGATCATTAATAAATGACATTATATAATTTTAGATGGATGCTGTGGTATAATTTGCCCATTTTTCAGTTCACATGTCACTAGATGAGATATTTCTGCTTGTGATTTTGAACCTCATGTTACATCAATAAAGGTAGATAGAAGGGCATTGTCTTGTCAAATATTTTAAACTATTATACTAATATAAAATACAAACAAATATTATGTTAGCATTTATTTCAAAGAGGTTATTTTAAGTGTCCGGGTTGTTTTAGTAGTTACATATTTCTTCAAAGTAGCATCTTATATTATCACCTCTCAAAAAAGAAATAAAAGGAAAACTATGGCCTTGAAAAAACATTATTCTCATAAAAATTTTAATATATCATAGCTGTAGAAATTTTGAGTAATACTTGATTAGCAGCATTCCAGTTCGGGATAAGAAGTATGGAATAGTGGCCTAGCATTGAATTGGACCAACACTAGTTTCAGTACTATTATAAGCCGGTGCCCAGTGGAGGTATTGACCTTGAAAGCCTTATGTTTCTTTTCTGCAACATGTCAATGGCCTTTATGGTCTTATTTTATGTCTATGTTATGGTTTATATATCTTTTTTATTCCTAAAATTTTGTAATTTAATGTAATGAAAGTATAAAAATTACAAAAAAGCAAGGATAAATAGTATTAGAGTCAGAAGCATGCCAAAGATTTAGTAGTATGTTATGGATACAAAGTTTCTAAAATATCAGATATAATATTCCAAATATACTGAAGATCTCTTGACATACTTTGGACACAGAATGTCTAAACATTTAATATGTGAGTAAAAACTCTATAAAGTAATACATAGGAAGATTTGAGTACTTTCAAATCCTTCCAGAAACAACAAATTGTAAACTACAATAGAAGAATATGAGATTGGGTAAGGACTTAACTTTTGAAATGTCACTTTCTGGAACATGTGCTGTAAAATCATTGTTCAACCAGGTCCCTTCTCTCTTCCTCTACACACGTGCACACTCACATGCACACAGAGCTATTCGCTTAAATTGCCTGCTTTCCTAGTGACAGCCTATTCTCAGTGGAATTTGTTTGCATTTTGATGTGTGCCAATCAGCCTTCATTTTCAAAGGAATACAGTGACAGCTTCTTCCTCTAGTGATAATTCAGGTTATAGATATGATTTGATTCTTTAGTTACATAAGCTATGATGATAATCTATAATGATTGAAACTCAATTTCTTTTTTTTTTAATTTTTAAGGTAATTTTATTATAAAAATAATGTTCCTCCCTTAGAAAGAGTTAACATTTACTGAATGGGCCACTATAATTGCATGTACTTTGCTTAAACTAACTCATTTATTCTTTTTTTAAATTTTATTTTATTATGTTAATCACCATACATTACATTAGTTTTTGATGTAACGTTCCATGATTCATTGTTTGCGTATAACACCCAGTGCTCCATTCAGTACGTGCCCTCTTTAATACCCATCACCAGGCTAACCCATCCCCCCACCCCCCTCCCCTCTGGAACCCTCAGTTTGTTTCTCAGAGTCCATAGTCTCTCATGGTTCGTCTCCCCCTCCGATTCCCCCCCCCTTCATTTTTCCCTTCCTACTATCTTCTTTTTTTTAACATATAATGTATTATTTGTTTCAGGGGTACAGGTCTGTGATTCAACAGTCTTACACAATTCACAGCGCTCACCATAGCACATTCCCTCCCCAGTGTCCATCACCCAGCCACCCCATCCCTCCCACCCCCCACCACTCAATTTCTTAAAGAATATATCAGCAACAAGACCAAAGAACTTACTTACGAAATAACATTGCAAATAAACTCTCTGTTTGCACACACATACACACACACACACACGCCAATTAAGTAACTATAAATTTTAGTACAACAGTAAGTTGTAAAGTTTATCATGAAATCTTCTATTTGGTGAAAGGATTGAGGGAGGAAAGCAAATCAGGGCTTTTGAAATATATATTTTACACTAAAAGACTCAAAATAATAAATTGACAGAAAATGTTACTTAAAGAGATATCTCTGATAGGGATGTTCATATTCAGTGGATAAATGGTAAAATTTAAGAACTACTGAACTCTGGGAAGATGTCAGGAAATTAGATATAAAGGTATTCATTTTTCTGTGTACATGGGGCATAATTTCATACTGGGGACTAGTCAGGGGACAATTCTTTGTGCTAACTAGGAATAGAATTTGATGGCTTTCATTGTCTTTGCAAAGGAGGGAGTAAAGAAAAGAAAAAGCAAGAGGGGGGCAATGTCTGTTTGACCCCAATAATTTGGAACACATTCACAGTGGAAGTATGCGGAGTTATAACTAGAAAAAGTAAAAACGTTAGTACAGGTATTTTGAAGATACAATAGAACTCTGTGAATTTTTGTAGAAATAACAATGACAGAGGCTTTTTACTAGCATTGAACTTTGATCAATTGAAAAAACAAATCTTGCAAAGTTCCTATAGATAATAAGATGATCCCAGGGTAAGGAACCATATGTGCAGAGGCAGCAAAAAATATGAGAGGGATAGCAAGGAAGAAAAGAATAATAGAATGAATCCAAACACAAATCATTGCTTTGTCACCTTTTATTATTGACTTCTGCAGTTCTTTAATGATTAGGGAATTGAAAATCATTGTTGGTACACCTATTGTTTATCAGATTGTTTGTTGTTTATTACTAGTTTCAGTAAGGCTTAGAGTAAAATGTATGGGGTTCTCTTTTAATAATGAGTTCACCATTCTTTTTGACTCCTTCTTTTATCTTGGTAAAGAAACAATCCCTCCCACCTCTGACATCCCGGAGCTGATCTGAACTATCAGCTCCCAGAGTTTCATTTTGCTGATGCCGTCCTGGCGCTTACAGACAGAGTATGGAGACAAACATAAACCATTTCATGGAAAACCAACATCAGACAAATCACTCTGTGACTGTGATTGATCAAGATAAAAACAAGACCATTCTATAATCATGTTTGAACACAAACAGAAACACGAACATTGTCTAAACCACAAATATGCCAAGGAACTCCCGATCCTAGCTATTGTGAGTGACTGGTGCTTTTTGTGCAATTATATCTTTAACGTTCTATTCTTCCTTCCTTGTAATATGTAATTATATAGTACTGCTTCTTTCTGACCTGATAGAGTCCACGAAAAAACCTCTTTTCCTTTACCTCAGCCCTAAATCACCTAACACAAACCCAAATCCTTTAAGTCCTTTCTAACACTTTCCTTTTCTATGATTGTGAGGTCTCCATTTTTGTATGATTCAATAAAGCAATTGTGACTCCAAATATGTTCCTGGTGGTATTTGCCTGAAGGGCATTAACAGGTATAATGATCAAGTCATTAAAACTTTCTCCTCCTCACCCTGATGTCATATGTAGATGTCTAGATTGGGAATACTTTGCCTATTCATTGTAGTCAAGATTCTAGTCCTTGAGACTGGCTTATCTAGTTTTTCTACACATTGTATCTATTAATTCATGGATGCATGTTTCTTAATAGTTTATAGACCTAAACTATGGTGATGATGTATGTAGATTAGCAATTTGTTGTCCCCCTACAATCCTCACATATGAAAGTATACTCTTCCAAGTAAAACTGTACTATGTTCTTGAAGACATAATAACCACTGATTTTTTATAAAAAGTTTCCAAAAGAAGGGGCACCTGGGTGGCCCAGTCAGGTTAAACATCTGACTTCGGCTCACGTCATGATTTCAGGGTCCTGGGATCGAGCCCCATGTCGGGCTCTGCACTTAGGGGTAGTTTCCTTGCCCCTCTGCCCTTCCCCCACTTGTGCGCTGTCTCTCAAATAAATAAATGAGATCTTTTAAAAAAAAGGTTTCCAAAAGAAAATTGGGGCTTTTGAAGAGAAATAAAACTTGTATCAGTAAATTCTAATGTAATGCATTTCTTTTGCCCCAAAATGTCTCAACAGTACTAATTGATAAAGCCTGTGTATGATTTCTGCTCATATGTTTTAATGACTTACTTTTAGTAACCTATTTTAAAAACCCACTCAGAGACTTTGAGACACTGTGGCGTATCTTTTTCCTGTCCACTTACTGGTTTATTTATTCCATAGGTGATTTAGAATTTCACTTTTGTAGAAGTTCAGAGTGGAAGTGAAATGTGGTACAGATGCAATGTGGCTTCACAGTTAAGAGCCTGTCACTTGAGTCAGACTGTCTGGATTTGAATGACCAATCTACCAATAAATGTAATGTCATCAAAGTTATTTTTTATCTTGTGTCTTAATTTCTTTTTAATATAGAGATAATTGTATCTACCTTTAATGGTTTCTTTGAAAATTAAATGAGTTAATATGTGTACAGCCTTTGAAAAGTGCTACCATGTAGCAGGCACTGAGTTAATGTTGTTAAATATTCATAGAAAGTCCAGTTTCCTTTGACCACCACACCCAGTCACAATATACTTAGAATTACATATTTATTGGGTGTATTTCTGAACTACTCTATGTGTAGTATGTATACACACATTTATCTGTACAGAATTTATTATTGTAAAAGAAATAAAGGACATCATACTGTTCTTATATAATTTCAGTCAGGTTTATTGAACTTATAACTTATATATAGTAAATTTAATTGTATGAAATGTGAAGGATAGATCAAGGTTCATTTTTTGCATATGAATGTTTATTGTTTCTATACCATTTGTTGAAAAGATTATCCTCTTTCAATTGAATTGCCTTTGTTTCTTTGTTACAACTATTGACCATATTTCTGTAAATTTCTTTCTAGACTATCCTTTTTAGAATTGAAGCATAGTTGACATACATTACATTAGTTTCAGGTGTATAACACAGTGATTCGAGAAATTTACATGTTATGCTGTAACAAGTGTAGCCACCGTCTATCACCATACAATGCTATTACAGTACCATTGACTATATTTCCTATTGTGTACCTTTTATCTCCATGATTTATTCATTCCATAACTGGAAGCCTGTACCTTTCACTCTCCTTCACCGATTTTGCCCATCACTTCAGCCCCCTCTGTTCTAGCAATCATTATTTCTCTATTTATGTCTCCGTTTCTGTTTTTTTTATTCATTTATTTTTTAGAGCCCACATATAAATAAGTGAAATCATATGGAATTTGTCTTTCCCTGACTTATTTCACTCATCATAATACCTTCTAGGTCCATCCACATTGTCACAAATGGCAAGAGCCCATTCCTTTTTATGGCTGAGTAATATTCCATTACACACACACACACACACACACACACACACACACACACACACAATACCACACCTTCTTTATACATTCATCTGTTGATGGGTACTTGGGTTTCTTGCTTAGTTTGGCTATTGTAAACAGTGCTACAATAAACATAGGAGTACATATATCATTTCAAATTGTGTTTTTGTTTTCTTTGGGTAAGTACCCAGTAGTAGAATTACTGGATCATATGGTATTTCTATTTTTAAGTTTTTGAGAAACTTCCCTACTGTTTCCCATAGTGGCTAGATCAATTTACATTCTTACCAAGAGTGTGTGAGAGTTCCTTTTTCTTCACAACCTCACCAATACTTGTTTCTTGTTTTTTTGATTCTAGCCATTCTGATAGGCATAAGGTGATATTTCCTTGTGGTTTTGATTTGCATTTCTCTGAGGATTGGTGATGTTGAGCATCTTTTCATGTACCTGTTGGACATGTGTTATGTTTCCTTTGGGAAAATATTCAGGTCCTCCGCCACTTTAATTTAATTATTTTTTCTTTTGGTGTTGAGTTAGTTCATTATACATTTTGGATATTAACTGATATCAGAAATAGCATTTGCAAACATTTTCTCCCATTCAGTAGGTTGCCTTTTCATTTTGTGGGTGGTTTCCTTTGTCATGCAAAAACCTTTTTGGGGGTGTAGTCTCAATAGTTTATATTGGCTTTTGTTTTTCTTTTCTTTTTTTTGTTACATAAATTAACCTATTTATTATAGGCTAGCAATGTTTCAAATGGTGAAACTTCTGGGGTCTTTCAACTCCTTCAGTCTTCTGATGGCAGACTTCACTGTGACAGCAGAAGTGGTGTTGTAGGTCCAGGTGCCACCAGCGATGGTTTTCATGCAGGAGCCACAATGCCAGATCCCCACAGCTTGTCTTTTCATCTTGGTTTTGCCACAGAAGGAGCAAGTGTACTTGGCATGCTGGCTTATTTCAATCTTCTTCACCATTTTCCTGAGGGAGGCACCATAACGGTCCCATATTTACCCACGATTCTGACCTTCTTGGTGCGTTTAGCCATGTCGCCGCAAACTAGGTCTCGGCTTTTGTTTTTCTTGTCTGAGGAGGTATATCTAGAAAAATGTTGCGACAGCTGATGTCAAAGAAGTTACTGCCTGTGTTTTCTTCTAGGAGTTTTACGGTTTTATGTTTCACGTTTAGGAATCCACTCTGAGTTTATTTTTGTGTATATTGTAAGAAAGTGATCTAGTTTCATTCTTTTGCATGTAGTTGTCCAGTTTTCCTAGCACCATTTGTTGAAGAGACTGTCTTTTCCCCATTGCATATTCTAGCCTCCTTTGTCATAGATTATTTGACCATATAAACATAGGTTTATTTCTGGGGTCTCTATTTTGTTCCATTGACCTGTGTGTCTACTTTTTGCCAGTACCATGCTGTCTTGATTAGCATAGCTTTGTAGTGTATCTTAAAATTGGGGATTTTGATACCTCCACCTTTGTTCTGCCTTCTCAAAATTGCTTTCACTATTCAAGCTCTTTTACAGTTCCATACAAATTTTAGTATTATTTGTTCTAGTTCTGTGAAAAATGCCATTGGAATTTTGATACTTATTGCATCATATAGATTGTTTGGGGTAGTATGGATCTTTTAATAATGTTAATTCTTCCAACTCATGAGCATGGAATATCTTTACATTGTTTGTGTTGTCTTCAATTTTTTTCACCAGTGTTTTATAGTTTTCAGAGTATAGTAGACTGTCTATTCTAATCAACAGGTACATAAACTTTCCTATAACCATAGTATCTTAATTGATAATAACCACTCACTAAGTATTAAAATCAGTAAACCTTGGAACATTTTTCTTTTTCATTTTTTTTTAGTCTAGCTCATTTGTCTTTCCATATAACTTTTAGGATCATCTTGTCAATATCTACAGAAATTCTTCCTGGGGAATTAATTAATTTTAATTAGTTTTCTTCTTTACTTATATAAGTATCAAATGCTCTAAACTTCCCCATATGCTCGTGATTTTCTGATTCCACAGTTGGAATTGCATTAAATCTAAAGATCAGTTAGGGGAAAATTGACATATTAAAAATGTTGGGTTTCCAATTCATGGACACTGAATTTGTCTCCAGTTATTTAATTTTTCTTTGAATTTTATATTTTTTTTTATAATTTTCCATATACACATCCTGCAAATGTTTTGTTAGACTTATGCCTAAGTATTTCATTTGCTAGGTTATTATAAATTGTATTTTTTGTTTCAAATATCTATTGAGAATGTGTAGACACATGATTGTTATTTATATGTTAACCTTTTATATGTCAACATTGGCAAACTCACTTATTAATTCTAGGATCTGTTTTATAGAATCCTTGGGATTTTCTATATAGGTAATCATAACACCTATGAAAAGGAATAGTTATATATTTTCCTTTCAATCTCTACTTTTTAAAACTGATCTTTTAAATATGTCTTGCTTTAATGGACTTGCTAGGACTCACAATAACTAGATATGTTGACAATAAGTATCCTTACCTTGTTCCCAATCTAAGGCAAAAGCATTCAATTTTTCATCATTAAGTATTGTTAGCTTTGGTTTTTGTTTTTGTTGTTTGGTTTTGTTTTAAAGAATATATGTGGAAAATAATCAATAGAACTAAAAAGCAACCCATGGAATGGGAGAAGATATTTGCAAATGACATATCTGGTAAAGGGTTAGTATCCAAAATCTATAAAGAACTTATCAAACTTAACACCCCAAAAACAAATAATGCAGTTAAGAAATGGGCAGAAGACATAAATAGATATTTTTCCAAAGAAGACATAGAGATGGCCAACAGACACATAAAAAGATGCTCAGCATCACTCATCATCAGGGAAATGAGAATGGAAACCATGGTGAGACACCACCACATTACACCTGTCAGAATGGCTAAAATTAACAACACAGGAAACAACAGATGTTGGCAAAGATGTGGAGAAAGGGGAACCCCCTTACACCATTGGTGGGAATGCAAACTCGTGCAGCCACTCTGGAATATGGTATGGAGTTTCCTCAAAAAGTTAAAAATAGAACTACCCTAGGATCCAGCAACGGCACTATTAGATATTTGCCCAAAGGACAGAAACATACTGATTCAAGGGGCACATGCACCCCAATATTTATAGAAGCATTATCAACAATAGCCAAATTATGGAAAGAGCCCAAATGTCCATCGACTGATGAATGGATAAAGAAGTGGTGGTTTATATATAATATATATATGCACAATGGAATATTATTCAGCTATCAAGAAGAATGAAATCCTGGACACCTGGGTGGCTCAGTTGGTTAAGCGACTGCCTTCGGCTCAGGTCATGATCCTGGAGTCCCTGGATCGAGTCCCGCATCAGGCTCCCTGCTCGGCGGGGAGTCTGCTTCTCCCTCTGACCCTCCCCCCTCTCATGTGCTCTCTCTCATTCTCTCTCTCTCAAATAAATAAATAAAAATCTTAAAAAAAAAAAAAAAAAAAGAATGAAATCCTGCCATTTGCAAGGATGTGGATAGAGCTAGAGTGTATAATGCTAAGCAAAATATGTCAGTCAGAGAAAGACAAATATTATATGATTTCACTTATATGTGCACTTTAAGAAACCAAACAGATGGACATAAGATAAGAGAAAAAAAAAAAAAAAAAAAAAAAGGAGAAAAACAATAAGAGACCTCTTTTTTTTTATGTTTTATTCATTATTTTATTGGGAAAGGCTCTAGAATTTTGTCATTATGTATAATACTTGCTGTAGGTTCCGGGTAGACATTCTTCTTTTTTATTTCATCATGAAAGACTCTTAACTATAGAGAACAAACTGAGGGTTGCTGGAGGGGAGGTGGCTGGGGGATGGACTAAATGGCTATTTAGGAGTGTACTAATTGTGAGGAGCACTGGGTGTTATATGTAAGTGATGAGTCACTAAATTCTACTCCTGAAACCAATATTACACGATATGTTAACTAACTAGAATTTAAATACTTGAAAATATAAAAGATGTGGAATTTTTTCAATTTTTTACCTTAATTGATATTACTCCATATTTTCCCCTTATTTCTGCTAATTTGGTGAATTATATTGTTTAATTTCAAATGTTAAAACAGCCTCCCATTACTTTCCAGTATGACCCATATTTGCTTATCACACATCATCCTTTATTTCTCAACTCCCATATATTGAGTTAGTTTTGTACATTATTCTCTGTATAATTTCCAAAATACCTTGTTACTAATTTTGTTGTGACAGTCAGTTATCCTTTAAAGATTTTTTAAAAATATATTTTATATTTATCTTAATTTTAAAAAAATTTCTGTTGCTTTCATTGTGTTATATTTATGGCATTGATCCAAATTTACATTTGATATCATGCCCCTTGCTTTTCCTTATAAGACAGTTCTGAAGATAATTGGAAGACATATTCTCTAGGGTTTGTTCATCTAAAATGTATTTGACTTGGGGCGTCTGGGTGGTTCAGTCGTTAAGTGTCTGCCTTCTGCTCAGGTCATGATCCCAGGGTCCTGGGATCGAGCCCCACATTGGGCTCCCTGCTCCGCGGGATTCCTTCTTCTCCCTCTACCAGTCCCCCTGCTTGTGTTCCCTCTCTCGCTGTGTCTTTCTCTGTTGAATATATAAATAAAATCTTTTTTAAAAAATAAAATAAATAAAATGTATTTGACTTCAGTTTTAAAAAATATATTTTATTGGGTATAAAATTTGGGGTTGTCAGTTATTTTTAAAGTGTTTTTAATGTGTCACTCCATTGTCCTCTGTAGTTTTTGTTTGTTTTACCAAAAGCCTGCTGTATTTCAAATTTTATGTTTCCTTCTGACTGTCTTAAATATTTTCTCTTTATTGTTAGAGTTAGCAGTTTAACTATGTGTGTATATGTGTGTGTGTGTTTTATGCCATTATGTTTTCAAATATTTCTTCTGTCCTCTTCCTTCACTCCTTTCCTATTATGACTTCAATTTCACATAAGTTAGACCATTTAATATTGTTCCACATCTCCTAGATGCTGTATTCTGAATTATTTTAAATTATTCTCTTTTTTTGCATTTATTTGGATAATTTCTCTTAACTACAGTTCTTATTTTGGCTGTGTACAATCTGTTGAAAATACTGTCAAAGGAATTGTTTGTATATATGTATATTTTTGGTAACATTTCCATTTAACTCATTATTCTTTTTTCCCTCTCTTTTCTGTACTTTTATCTTGTTGTCCTTTCAAAGTAGCACCTTTTAAAATATTTATTATGGTGTTTAAAGTCCTTGTATAATAGTTCTAACAATTTGATTATTTATAGGCCCATTTTTGTCAGCTGTGTGTTTTACTGACAATTTGTTGTTACTTCTCGATTTGATTTTTTGGAGAGTTTTTATTGAATAATGGGTACTTTATGCTAAGGAATATTAGATACTGCAGTAAATAAAATTTATGCCTCTTAGGCTCTTGGTGTGGGGGACTTAATTACGTGAATAATTGAGCTACATTTGATTTTTATTATTGCCATAATTACTTCAGCACATCTCAAACTTCAAATTCCTTCAGTGACAGAATGCTAATAATTTATTCTTAGTGTTTTACCCTCTATAAGCCCTATATGCCTGCTTCACAATGCTGGTTTTTTTCCATACTCTTGTCCCTTACCCAGCTGTAGATTGCCATAGAGTTTTACTCAGTTCAAGTATAGTGTTAAGGACAGGATCATTCTCAGTTTTCTCACTCTATGCCTCAGTCTTAGACAGGCACCGTATTCCTCAGCCTCAGTGACAGAACTTTCTTAGCATTCCTACTCCTCCTTTCTATGGCAATCAACCTCTTTCTTGTATCTATGGAAGATCTTGGGTGGAAACTAAGTTTACATATTATTTCAAAGTAGTAGTTAAACTCTGTCTTTTGGTAGTGTACAATCCTTGGCCCAAGTGGATTTTTACCCCTTTTCTAGTAGTAGACAACTTGGTTTTTCTCCTTCTCCAAGGTAGTCCATAATCTCTTGGGCTCTTTTGTTGGGAGGTTTTCCTGCTACTTCTACAGTAGCTTAAGAATTTATTTAATAAAAAATGTAGGGTCTGGAATATGGTGAGATTTGGTGTCTGTGCACTACTTTGAGGGTTAACCAAGTTTCCTGATCTGCCCCCAATATTTCTTGAGAACATCTGGTATTAATCCAAGTTAAGAAGCTTGTAAGAGTTAGGAGACAATTCTCCATGTGGAGGAAACATGTAAAGGTGGCAGTAATTATCTTTTATCATTCATAACTGCCTATGAAGCCTTCCTTCAGAAGGAAAATGTCATAGTGCAGTTCTCCCAAACCATTGCGAGTGCCATTGATTAAATGCTGCCTCTCCCATCTTCCAGTAAATGCCTTTGAGCATGGTTCAATTAGTCTATTAAAAGCAGCATCTACTTGGGCCTCCCCTATATCATTCCTGTAGGACTTCGGGGCTAGGAAAACTAATGTGAACATAAAGCTTATTCTGCCTCTTAAGCCATGGGTAATAGATCCTTGGTCTCTGACCTAGGAATCTATATCTTCTGCTAGCATTCATGAAATTATGTCAGGCTAAAATTTTAGCTTACAAGTAGGGTAAAATCTCAGACCCTTCATTGTTCTTGACAGCAAATACTTCCAGCACCTTGTGTCTGGTTCTCCCATGGATTGTAAACTCTCATAGTGGTCATTTAAGAAGTCAGCCAATTTTTAGCTCTCTTACCCAGTTATTTTTTCCCATGATCTGCTCAAAGTGAAACAGCTTGTATTATTGTTTCTCTTTGGAGTTACCTGTCACACTTAGGAATTTAGTAATTTGATTAGATCAAGTAGTTTTATGAATTTACAGATATTCTAGTTTTTTTCTTTCATCTTTAGGATGGCAGTGCCATTCTGATTTGGCTTGTCCTCAAAATTTTGCTTTCTTAAATTTTTCTTCAAGTATTTGTCAATATGGTTTAGGAGTTTTACTTTATGCCAATATATATAGATCCCCTTCAGTCTTTTTAACCACTTCATAATATGTCCAAGTATGAATCACACAATAGTTTTCCTTATTATGAGCATTTAAACTATATCTGATGTTTCTTGATTCCAAATAATGTAGTCCTTTTTCATGCTTTCTTGTGCATGTGTGCAAGTTTTTTTCTGGTAGATATCAAAAGTGGAATTTCCATTACTCTGCTTGTACATATTTAATGTTTAGAGATAAAAATGTCTTCTATCTTGGGCTTTACCAATTACCACACAGAAGGAAAGGAGAGTATCATTTTTTTCTATACTTCCTCTAATACTTAATAGTATCATAATTCTTGATTTTTGGCAATGTGATGAATAGAAAAAAATATTTTTCTGAATATGTCTCCTTGGGCAAGGGAAACAAAAGCGAAAATATACAATTGGGACTATATCAAAATAAAAAGCTTCTGCACAGCAAACAATCAACAAAACTAAAAGGCAACCTACTGAGTGAGAGAAGATATTTGCAAATGATATTTCCAACAAGGGATTAATATCCAAAATATATAAAGAATTTATACAACTCAACACATACACACACACACACACACACAAGCAAATAATTTGATTAAAAAATGAGCAGAGAACCAGAATAGACATTTATCCAAAGAAGACATACATATGGCCAACAGACATCTGAATAGATGCATGGCATCACTAATCACTAGGGAAATTCAAATTAAAACCACACAGATATATCACCTTACACCTGTTAGAATGGCTAGTATCAAGAGGCAAGTGTCAAGGATGTTGAGAAAAAGAAACTTTGTCTACTTTAGTGGGAATGTAAACTGGTGCAGCCACTATGGAAAACAGTATGAGGGTTCCTCAAAAAGTTAAAAATAGAAATACCATATGATCCAGTAATTTCACTGCTGGTATTTACTCAAATCAAAAACACTAATTCAAAAGTATATGCACCCCTATATTTATTGCAGCATTATTTACAGTAGCCAAGATATGGAAGTCAGTGTCTATCAACTGATAGATAGATAAAAAGGTGTGAGATAGATACACACACACACACACACACACACACACACACACACAATGGAGTATTATTCAGCCATAAAAAAGGATAAAAGGATAAATTTTGCCATTTGTGACAACGTGGATAGATCTAGAGGGTATTATGTTAAGCTAAATAAGAGAGACAGAGAAAAATACCATATGATTGCATTTATATGTGGAATATAAAAAAGAGAACAAATGAACAAACAACAACAACAAAACAGAAAGTTATCTGACTCATAAGTACAGAGAACAAATTGGTGGTTGCCAGAGGGGAGGGAAGTTGGGGGAATAGGCAAAATAGGTGAAGGGGATTAAGAGGCACAAAATTCCAGTTATAAAATAAATAAGTTATGGGGATGAAAATTATAGCATAGGAAAATAGTCAATAATAATGTAATAATTTTGTATGTAACAGAAGGTAACTACATTTATTCTGGTATTTTGTAATGTATAAAATCGTTGTACACCTTAAACTAATATATGTCAACTATACTTCAATTTAAAAATAATATTTTGGGGGCGCCTGGGTGGCTCAGTCATTAAGCGTCTGCCTTCGGCTCAGGTCATGATCCCAGGGTCCTGGGATCGAGCCCCACATCGGGCTCCCTGCTCAGCTGGGAGTCTGCTTCTCCCTCTCCCACTCCCCCTGCTTGTGTTCCTGCTCTCACTGTGTCTCTCTCTGTCAAAAAAATAAATAAAATCTTAAAAAAAAAAAAAAATAAAAATAAAAATAATATTTTGTCTTTAATATGGATTTTTCTGATACTAGTGATATTGTTCGTCTTTTTATATGTTTGTCATTTGTATCTTCTATTTTCATTTTTTGCTGTTGATTTGTAAAAATTATTAATTTTTATAGGTATTAATTCCTTCATATGTTATGCTGCAAATTAACTTTAATAATGTGCTTTGGTTATAGTAGAAACCTTATTTATACTTTCCTCTGACTTTTCTCTTATTTAAAAATGACTTCCGGGCGCCTGGGTGGCTCAGTTGGTTAAGCGACTGCCTTCGGCTCAGGTCATGATCCTGGAGTCCCTGGATCGAGTCCCGCATCGGGCTCCCTGCTCGGCAGGGAGCCTGCTTCTCCGTCTGACCCTCCCCCCTCTCATGTGCTCGCTCTCTCTCATTCTCTCTCTCTCAAATAAATAAAATCTTTAAAAAAATAAAAAATAAAAAATAAAAAAAAATAAAAATGACTTCCTTCTCGGGGCACCTGGGTGGCACAGTCGGTTAATCATCCCAGTCTTGGTTTTGGCTCAGGTTGTGGTCTTGGGGTTGTGGGATTTAGCCCCATGTCGGGCTTTGCGCTCAGCAGCAGTCTGCTTGAGATTCTCTCTCTCCCTCTGCCCCTCCCCCACTCTCTCAAAATAATTAAATCTTTTTAAAAAATGACTTCCTTCTCAAGGTTTTAAAGATATTCTTTTATATTCTCTCCTGAGACTAGAAAAGTACACAGAATGTTTGGTAATTTTACAATTGTTATCTCTTTTTTTGTTAAATTTAGATATTTTTATTTTGAGATTCATTCTTTTAGATGGTATTTATGTTTTCCAAATTGGGAGTCATTTTTATACATAATATTTTTACAAATAGGCATGAATCTTTTGTGGACTCTGTTTCATTAATCTACCAACTTATTATTTATTACTTTACTATTTTATTACTAGTTACTTGTAATGTGATATTTTTAGGTAGGATCTGTTTCTTATTCTGTTTTTTGTTTTTTTTTTTCCAATTTAACTTGGCTATTCTTGCAGGCCAACTTTGAATGACAAAATTGAAACGGCTTTACAAGTTTTACAATAATTGTATTGGAATTTTAATGGGATTAGATTATATTTATAGATTAGAGAGTCTGGCATCTTTATTCTGTTGACTCTTCCTGTCTATACATCAGTTTATATATTTATTTATCAATGTTTTTATTACTGTCTTTATGTAAAGTTTCAGTGTTTTCTTCTGAAATGTCCTAATGATTCTTTTTAGATTTATGCCTAAGTACTTTATCGTTTATAGTCACAATTGATATTGAACTTTTTATTAAAATATTCCTTAATTGATCATGACTGAACTAGAAGATACAGTAAAGTTTGGTGATTCAAATCATGGGCTTTAGAATCACACCAAACCCCTGTTTTACCACTCACTAGCTATATGATCATGGAGAAAATAGTTACAACTTTTGGTGTATCATTTTTCCTCATTTTTAAAGTAGAGATAATATCATTTTTTTTGAAAATTATCAAACTTAAAAATTAAAATTAAAAAAGTAACACATGTATAGAACCTCTAGTATGACTTGGCAAATTTAAAGTACTCAATAGTAAAAAATAAATAATATAATCAATAAATGTTAGCCAAAATTATAAGGATGCTATTAATTTTTTATGATTCTCGGTTGATCAACTGAAAGTGTTAGGTGTACAATCATATCATCATTGATATTAAATTTATCAATCCTCTATTCCTCTTTTGTTTGCTCAATTATATCTATTATTTTGTTTCAAGTTATTTCTACTTATATCATCTAAAAATTATGTATTTTATTTCTTTTTCTCAATACTAATTTCATCTCTTGCTTTATCATTACATTGGCTGCAATGTCTGATACAGGGTGAGAGCCAGCATCAGATCTGTTCCTTAGTAAAGTATTTCTTATATTTATCGATAATATATAATCTTTGTTATTACATTGTTGTAGACTCTTGCTCCATGTAAGAAAGTTTGTCCTCTTTTTTTTTGCTTATTATGAAATTGTTCAATTATGTTTTATATTTTTCTTTTTTCAAAAATTTTATTTTATTTTTATTTTTAGAGAGAGGGAGAGTACGAGCAGGGGGAGGGGCAGAGGGAGAGAGAGAAAGAATTCTAAGCAGGCTCCATTGCTGGGCACAAAGGTGGACTCAGAGCTTGATCTCATGACACTGAGATCATGACCTGAGCCGAAATCAAGCGTCCAATGCTTAACTGACTGAGCTACCCAGGTGCCCCTATATTTCTTTTTAAAACCTATTGAATGTAATTTATTGATTACATGTTTTGTGGTCTATTGAGATAATTTTGTTATGTCTTTCTCTTTTCCTCTATTAACAGAGTTGATGTCATTGCACATAATATGTTTTTAAATGTTAAACTCTACCTGCATTTTTTAATAAATTCAATATATCCAGGTTTATATTTTTATTTAATATACTTATGATGTTAATATTCTCTCTCTCTGTTTACATGCAAAATGGTTTATTTAAGCTCATCAAATGAAATGAATAAAAGGAATCATTCAATTTAAAATAGTACCCCTTGATTTTTCGTTGAATATTATTTTGGACTTAGTCCATATTCATAAAGTTAGACTATCTCATTCTTTTTAATGGCTTCATAGTATTTATTGTATGAATGTAAAATTACCAACTCGACTAATTATTCACTTACTTAAGAAATATTTATTGAGGACTTACCATGTGTTTAACATCATTCTCAGTGTTCACTATACAGTAGTGAACAAAGAAATTCTCTCATCTCATGAAGCTGTTATGCTTTTTAGTTGAGGGAAATAATAGATTACCTAATGAATATATATTGAATTTTAGGCAGTGGTATTTATTTCAGAAATAGTTTTAGAAAAAGCAGGGCAAAGGGATATAGGATGATAAAACATGCTGTCTTATATAGGACAATCAGGGACAAACACTGCAGAGGTGACATTTGAACATAAAAGTGAGTGAAAATTAGAAGTGATGGATAACTGCATACTTTCAGTTTTTTCTGATGTCCCTTCCCTAACACTTTCTAAGTTGACATTATTTGGAATTCATTCCATACTGTTATATATTTTCTTTAATAAATATAAAACTAATATTTATTTCAACTTAAAAATATATGTGCTAACTTCTGCTTTTGATATACAAACAAGTTGCCTACCATTTTCTCTTGGATTATTTGCTCACTTTAGTGGAATACATTATCTAACAATTTTTTATAGAAAATTTGAGGAAGTAAATTATCAAATTCCTTTTACTTTACTTACTTTATTCCTTTTACTGTATTTACTTTATTCCTTTTACTTTATTTACTTTCCCCTCATACACTAAAATGACACTAGCTATGAAATCTTACCTGTATGTTGATTTTCTCAGAAATTTAAAAATATTGTTCCACTTTATTTTTATTATTAACAGTAATAGCTGTATTAGTACTAGTAGAAGTACTTGGTTTGCTGATGAGAAATCTGAGATAAATCTGATTCTTATTGATTAGTAGATAATCTTTATTTTTTCCCTAGTAAGTCTTAACAATGCTTTTAGATAGTAATTATTGCTATTGTTATTGTATTATTATTACTATCAATTTATTCTATTCAGTGGATCAGTCTTCACTGAGCTTTTTGAATCTGAATGTTCTTTTTCTACCCCTATTTTTAGAAACATTTTATGAATTCTTTTAAGATTGCTTTCAATTTATTCTCTTCAGTCATTCTTTTTGGAATTCCTCTTAAAGGGTGGAATAAACATTAAATCTATAGTCCACTTCAATTAATCCTTATTTCCTGCTCTTCTATATAACTTTTTGATAATACCTCATATTACATATACCATCTTCAGCCACATAAACACAAATGATTACTATTAATGTTTTGTTTTGTTTTTCTAACTTGCATGATCAAAAATTTAATTGCCATGATATCTTTGGAATTCCTTGTATGTGTGCTATACCTTAATACATTTCCCTGAGGATATTAAATTTATCAATCCTCTATTCCTCTTTTGTTTGCTCAATTATATCTATTATTTTGTTTCAAGTTATTTCTACTTATTTATTGTCCTTTTTTTTGTATCAGAGTTTCCCCTCAATATCTGGTGATATATATATCCACTCTATATTGCCACTGCATATATCCACTCTGTGTGTACATGTATATAGGTACAAACGTTTGTGCTTGTTTACTTGTTAGACATTGCTCAGTTTGTCTGGACAATTTGCATGAAAATATAGGATTGGACAGGACTTGCTTCAGAAGCTAGAACTGTCGTTTGTATAAACAGAGAATTAGACAACTGAAGGACACCAGTGTTGCCAGAAGGAGTGTCAACCAGAATTATAAACATGAAAGCCACAGTTCCTCCTGATCCACCTAGAACTATCTTTATGTCACTAACATTAAAGAGAAAACCACCACTGTTGTTACTACCTGATGCAGGTGGGTAGAGCAAATATATAGATGAAGTCTCTTGCTCAGGGATCACCGACCTCGTGACGTAGACAATTACCTCCTAGCACATTCTTGCCTTTCCAACCACCACCTATATGGAAGGATTACTCTCAGTGTTGACCCCACCCATTCAAGTAGATTTTTCTGCATAAATTGTCGTTTCTAGTTTTCTTCATCAATCCCATCCTATTTTTTGCTAGCTTTCAAAGGTTCCTCATAATTTCTGGTAAATAGTAAGCTGTTATTTTTATTTTCAGCATTTTGTTTATATATTTCTTTATTTGGTTGAAGTAACTTCAATCATTTCTAAAATTTTTGCTAGAAAATGGCAGCTGCAACATGGGTTTGATTTTCAATCTTCACCTAAAAGAGTCTCCCTTGTAATGTGGTCTTTGTGATACCTCAGGAATCATTTGATGTACAGCTTTATAGAGACAGTTAAATTTATTAATATTGAATCATGGAATTAGAGAATTTTTTATGAGATAGAATGCTAAATGTATATTATTCTCCAAAAATATGGGCCTATGAAGAAGGGGCTTAATATATTGGATGGAGGCAAATTTTATAGCTATATTAATTAATACATTTAATATGTCATTCATACTGAAGATATAATTATTGAGAAGCTTTTCAATGTGCAATTAATTGCATTCAGTTGAATAAAAATTCATGGAGGTGCCTATTATATGCTGCCCTAATACAGTTTTATAAGAAGTATTTTATTTTCCCAAAAGGTTTTTGTGTGCTAAATCCATCTGTCGATAAAATAATTTTAACCAAGTAGCTATTTTCTTAGAATTATATATCATTATTGCTATACCAGACAAACATGTATTACTTTCTTAATATCATTGGAGGAATCATTACATATTAGGGATGGACAAACTTTTTTTGTACCAGATAGTAAATAGTTTAGGCTTTGTGGGCCATAAGATCTCTGTTGCAACAACTTAATTCTGCTGTTTTTCTCTGAGCAAAACCACAGATAATATGTAAATAATTTAACATGTTGTGTTCCAGTGAAACTTGTTTATGAAAAGAGGCAGTGGATAAGATTTGGCATTATAGGCCATAGTGCTCCAACCCCTCCTAGATAACATGAAAGCTTAGGGGATTTCAAGCTACTATTCCTTAAGCTGAACTTTTGAAAAACGTATTTCTGCTTCTTCTCAACTTAGAATACTGTTTCAAATTCTTCAAGAGAAGATGGAATTGGCATGATATCTTTTATCTTCATCAGTTTAACAAAAAAGATTTTCACATCCAAAAAGAAATGTGTGTTAATAAATAGAGCTCCAGGGTAAAGAGTAATTCAGAATATTTTAGGTTCATATATATTATTTTTTCTCTATTGCTGCAAATTTCCCAAAAGTGAAAAAGAAAGCTCCAATTTCAAATTGTTGAACAAGATGAAAAGTGACTCATAACTACATACTCTGCTATAAATATGAAAATAACATCTGAGATATGTATAATAACTTGTTATATAAAATGTTTAAACTAGAGCAAAGACATGTATATGTGGTATTGATATACAGAATATCCTTAGTATTCTTCATAAATGCTTGGGACAATGTTCATGATGAAAACAACCTATAATGATACAAGAGATATTAGATAAGATTGAAAAGCCTTAAGAGATTTTTTTTCATAAAAGAAATTATGGCCCTTAATAAAAATATTAGTATATTCAACTATAGCATTTCCCATGAATTAAGGTAGACTTAATTTATATTTTTAAAAATTGTGTCATGTTCCCCAGGTTTCACCCCTGGGATGACAGATTTATTCTTTGTATATGAGTTCTCCCAGTTGAATTACTACAACTTGCTTTCCTCTCTTCTTTGATAGTATCCTAAGATGTCACACATGTTTTCCTTGATAGATAATCAATAGTTGTACTTTCCTTGCTTTACACCTTGCTCTTGCATGCTGGTCATTGTCGATTTGGTTTGTGTGTCTGTATGCTCACTGTATTGTCACCACTGACCTTAATCATTATTATCTCTCTACTCTAGTAATCACTCTTGAAGAAAAAGGCGTATGCTGTTTTTTTTTTTTTTCCCCTCCAGATCCATTCTTCATCCTTTTCTGCCTTAATTTGTGCCCTGGGAGTTTGATCTTTGTATACTCTCACACCAAGGCTTTCATGCTAACTGGCCTCCAGTTAGGTTTAACCAATGGAAAAAACAACAACAACAGGAGATTGGAGTTTGGGACATAAGACAGGTCAAATGGCTTTTGTTCTGCCCTCTATTTCTTTTAGCAGTGTGTTTCTTGCAGTATTTGTTATTCTACAGGACCACATCTCACCTGGCTGATCAATCCCACTTCTCACTGGGCACCAGCAGCACTGTTTCCTCCCTCTGCCCTGTCAGTCCTAACAGTCACAAAGTCTTGCTGCTCTTGCTGGCCACTGGTTGCCTGACTTTACACTTTTGTTCCCTTTATGCTGCCCACCATATACCTATAAGTCTTTTCTTCCTTAAAATCTTTTCATTTGAAATGTATTCCTGCAAGGAGGTGCCTGGCTGGCTCAGTCAGTAGAGCGAGTGACTCTTGATTTGAAATGTAATCCTGCAAATTTTCTTTCTTGTTGGACCCTGTTGTAAGGAATAAGCTAGTTTCCAAATTTCTTTATCTGAACTATTTCTATGATGTGTTTACCATCCCAGGTCCAACAACTCATCTCCAGGAAATAAAGATAAAAATTTAGGATAAACATTTATCTCTTAATTCAAAACAGAAACTAATGATAAAGATGCAAGCATAAATATATATAGGACGTGTGTAATATTATGATATATAATAAGAAATACATATTTGGTCTTCATCCCTTTTCTAGCAGAGCTCCTAAAACCCTTGGAATTTCCTAAGTGATGAGAACAACAAAGATATTGTTAGTTATGTTAAAGAAGTGTCTTTTGGACCCCAGTTAAGGATGAGGGCTGATTGCCAGGAGAACCAACCATGTAATTATAGGGTGGAGACTTTCAGTCCCATCCCCTCACCCCCAGGAAAGTGAGAGGATCTGGAGAGTGAGTTCAAACACCAATGGCCAATGATTTAATCATCATGCCTATGTAATGAAGCCTTTATGAAACCCAAAAGGGTTCAGAGAGCTTCCAAGTTGGTGAACATGTGGGTATCTGGGGAGAATGGTACACCTAGAGAGGGAATGGAAGCTCTGTGCCCTTTCCCACATTCCTTGCCCAATGCCCTTTTGTCTGGCTGTTTCTTAGTTGTATCCTTTTTCAATAAAGAGTTAATCTAGTTTTCTGAGTTTTATGAACTGCTCTAGCAGATTAATCAAACCCAAGGAGGAAATCATGGGAATCTTGAAGCTGTAGCCAGTCAGTTGGAAGCACAAGTAGCAACCTGAGCTAGTGGCTGGCACCTGCAGGTGGGGGAGGGGATTGGTGGTGAGGGGAGGGCTGAACAGTATTGTAGGAATGAACCCTTAACTTCTGGAATCTGATACTCTCTTCAGTTAGATAGACATCAGAATTGAGTTTGAATTCTTGCGCACACCCTGCTGGTATCTGAAAATTGCTTGCTGGTATGGAGAAACGCCCTTCCCCTCCCGCACATTAGAGTTGGTTGCAGGAACCTAAAAGAGGATGCTTATATAATTAAAGTCTAGTGATTAGATAATATAGATAACAATAATAAAATAATAATAGTAACAACATTTTTACACAGTATCTCTGCAAATATTTTCTTTTTCACCATTCATTAACCACTGTTCTTATATTTAATCTCATGCAATTTGCTGCTCTTTACAGGTTGAATTCCTTGGCCATCTCACACTCCTCAAAACTTGGGATTTAGCCTTTATTTCTCCCCCTTGAAATTTCCTGGCCCCTACACAAAAATATTGTAATTGAAGTTGTAATGAATCTATCAACAACTTATTAGAATGACATGTTTAGATTTTGTGTAATAGATTATTGTTTGTGCACCTAAAATTCCACAGCTAGTGAGCCACTTTCCTCAAAGAGCTGAACATTATGACATCATCACTAAACAAAACCATTACTATCCCTACACTCTCAGTATATAACATTTTTACTTTTAGCAAAATACCAAGGAGATTATTGAAATTTGAGGAGTCTTCCTTTTTTAGTTTGTAATGTTTGTTGAGTGTATTTTCATATAAACATAGATGAAAATGTAATACTAGACATTATTGGTTGGTAGCTCAAGGAGGCATTCAGACCTCTTGATGTAAAACTTAGAGTTCATTAAAGTAGAACACTGCTTTTATTAAAAGTCACAGTTGTCATATTAAAGTTTAAGTATTTCCTCTAGAATGGAAATGTTTTTCTACCAAGAGATTATGCTGCATGTAAAGCCTAGGAGAAAGCATTTCTTTATTGAGTAATTTAAAAGTTTGTCAACATGTAATAGCTCGGTGCAACTTGAAGACTAAACCTGAAATAGATTGCATTTGTTTTTTCTCACAATTCTTTCATCACTCTCCATTTTTTACTATGGTGCTCTGTGGGTAGAATTTATACTCCCTCCTACCCCTTTTGACAGCAGGATGTTAGAAGAGGCCTCAATGTTCCTGCCATTCATCATGGTAAAAGCTTGCTTCATGTAGCTACTTTTCCCAGAATGTGCAACACATGGGATTGTCATAAACAGACCTGCTACCTTATACAGAGCTGGTCATGCTAACTCACAGACCTGTGTACAAGAAAAGTTAAGGGCTACTTTTTAAAAGCCATTGGAATTTTGGGATTGTCTGTTATACAACATAGTCACAGCAGTAGTTGAGTGATAGAAACCCATTAGCAGAGAAATAACCAAGGAAATTCTGATGAATGTAGACGGTGTCCAAGATTGTGAGACAGATCCCCACATTGTTTTTCAAAATGTAAATATTTATAGACTGGTTTATACTAAAAACTATTAATATGTAATGTCTTCTCTGACTACTATGGAAAAGAAAAGAAAAAAAATAAATAAAATTGAGATGCTTTTGGCCTGGGATCAAAGGTATGTTTGGTGTGGTGAGGAAACAAATCTCTGTTGCTTATATTGCAGTTTTGAGGGGGATTCAACCAGTGCGGTTTGTCTCCAGACTAAGTTTAGTGAAATAGCCTTTCAGAGTGTGTTTTGTTTTGCTTGGTGGTTTTCTGTAAAGTCCTCTGTCTTCCTAGAATGAAGATTTGAGATTGTGCTGGAATTCAAGTGATAGACACTATGCTATACTCAGATAATCCTTAAAGTGAGACAGTGAGTAGGATTCTCTTACTGGTTATTTCTTTGCTTTGAAATAATTCACAGCAAAAGATGTTAGGGACAGATAAGCAAAGTAGGTATCTGCAAAAAGAGGTGGTGACAGCATCCATCATGGGCATTGGAATCAAAGGTGGTGAGGAGAAAGACTGTGTGGTGGGAAGTGGCAGCAGCTTGGTAAGGGTGTTGGAACCTGAGCAGGTTGAAATTATCCCTAGTGTTTCAAGGTTTTCTCCACATCTGAGCAGATCCTCTTGACACTTTGTAAAGGGGTAGGCAAAATGTTTTTTTCTAATGGACTCATGAAGCTCTACTGTAATATGCCTTTTTGTGTGTGCCCAACTTCTAGTTGTTACTTTTGTTTTTTTCTTTAGTAACACCTGCCAGAGTTAAAGGGCTTTGGGGGTGGGTGTGAGCAACCATAAAAACAAAAAACAAATGAAACAAACAAAAATTCCAACTAAGAAATGATTTAAAATTGATTCATATAATCATTTGATGACTGTTTTTATTAGCAAAATCAGCATAGAAAAAGACTCCACAATGATAAAACAATTTGCTATTTTATTATAGATATGAATATGTAAAAATGAACAGATAAAAAGATATTTAAGATAATTATACCAGGAAGTTTACGTGTAGAACAGGAAAATTGAGGAGATTTAAAAGAAAAATAAAAGAAGGCATTATTTTACATTCAAATTACATTATGGAAAATCCTTTGCAATCTTTAACTGCAATTCTCAAAAACTGAATCTGTAATTCCTTGAAAATTACTATAATCGGTGAAAGTTATTAGCATACCCAAATCTAGATATTACTCCACTGTATATCAACTCCAATGGCTGTGGCAGCAATAGCCTCAAATGATGTTGGCTGGGAAGGGGTGGCAAAGTCAAACAATGAATCATGGAACACTGCATCAAAAACTAATGATGTACTGTATGGTGACTAACATAACATAATTAAATTAAATTAAATTAAAAAAAAAAAAAAAACAAAACAATGTTTACCACCTCTTCCCCCAGGGTTCCATAGGCAGGGAGCCATACCAATCATGAAGAATTTACTTACCTGCAGCTCCCTCTCTCACATTATCTCAATTAATACATTTTTGTTCCATGCAAGACCAGACCATTCCCATATCCACCTCACACTCTTGACTGCCTTAACTCTGCTTAGCCCCACCATATGTTCCCAAAGCTGCCAAAAAGGAATAGCAACCTGTACCAGAAGAGCAAATGGCCTCCATTAAAGAGAAAATAAGAGATTAATTTTATTTTATTGGCAAGATTGCTGCTCCCTCAAAAAAAACCCTGAATACTTTCAGTACAAGTTAACCTGAAAGCCAGGGTTCCTCTGCTACTTTATCTGAACTTTTTTGTTTTTGTTTTTGCCTTCAGAGGTCTTTATAGAGTATTTCTTAAACTCATTTTTTCTTCTTCAGCTTCTGCTTTGCACCTGAGTTGCCAGACAATCTGGATTCTGATGTTTTCCTCATTTGAGGAATTTTTTTTTTAATTTAAAAAGATAGGGTTTTGTTTTTTCTTTTTCCCCCCTCCTAGCAATTAGAATAGTTTTGTGCAAATTTCTGGCATTTATTTCCCCCCTTCAGGTATCAGTAAGATATGTTAACCAGATTTTTTTATCTTTTTATTTCTCCTTGTATCTATAATTGGCATAATTCCCCATTCTATAACTTTTGAGAAATAATAATTACCACTAAATTTTTATGTGTTTTCTGTGTTAAAGATATTGTGCTAACATTTTACATCTAGGACCTCATTAAATCTTTGTAACACTCATGAGGTAGGAATCATTAATAATGTCATTATGCAGATGGGAAACTGGAATTCTGAGAAGTCAGTAGCATTCCCAAGAGCCCCTATAATTGGCAAGACCAGAATTTGGACACAGACTGTCTGATTCTAGAGCCTGAGCTTGGCACCGTCTCATATCAAGAATTTGCTAATGATTTTCCTTGGCTTTCTCACTTTTATCAGAAGTTTGAATTTAACTGTCCTGTTATTACTATCTCATTGTAGGCTACTGACAAATACCCTCAACACTTATTTTTTCATAATCACTGCTAATAAAAACAATTTTTTTTTTTAAATTGTAGAGAAAACACCTTAGGAGATACATAGATATAAATATATATGATCTGTCTATATCCACATCTACATACACATAGATTTATATTAATTTAAGGAACTGGCTCACATGATTATGGGGCCTGGCAAGTCCAGAATCTGTAGGGCCAGCTGACAGACTGAAAACTCAGTTGAGAGTTATTGCTGCAGTCTTGAGGCAGAATTTCTTTTTCCCCAGGAAAACTTAGTTTTTGCTCTTAGGTCTTCAACTGATTAGATGAGGTTCATTCACATTATCAAGGGTAAATCCTTTTACTCAAAGATATGGATATTAACCACATCTACAAAATATTTCTACAGCAATACCTAGATCAATGTCTGATTAAATAACTGGGTAGTATAACCTAGCCAAGTTGGCACAGAAAAACTAACCATCACATTACCTATAACAAAAAGCTGGCATTTGTTTCATCAAAAATTATAATAACTCAAAATAGTGTGGTAATTTACCAATCTACATGTGGAAAAAAACAAACCTTTCCTTACAGCACTGTTTTGTAGATTTGTAAATTTCCTAATTTAAATTTAGAATGTTGGAAAAAAAGCAAAAACAAAATGTTGGATTAGTTGCATAATCCAGGTCTGAATAACAAACCCTATTTATGAGTTTTAGTTATTTAAGTAGGGCATGTTGAATCACAGTTATTCTGAAGAACTCTCCTCAAATTTATTTTTATCATTGTTGTTCACTTTAACCTTCATATACATGCTATATATATTCACATCACCTGTTCCCATCATTACACTACTCCATCAGGGAAATTGTTTCTGAAAAATTTCTGACATTATATTAAAGTCCTTGACACCAGATGCTGTAATTTACCTGATCTATTTTTGTCTTTGTACCATTATAGAATATGTAGGTTGGCTTTCATTTGATGTGAATCCGCAACTATTTAATTTTGTTAAACTGATCAAATTATCCATTGATTCACTCATTTATTCAGATTATTGAGCACTTTACAGGTACTGGAAATACAGTGGTGGAGAAAAGAGTAATTGTTCTGGCTCACAAAGTACCATTATTTTAGGAGAAAGACATTGCATTTCTGCTTTCATAATATTCTGTTCTTGTACTTTCCATTAAGAAATTGCGTTGACACACTTTTCAAATTGTTTTCTAGAGCTCAACATGTCTCACCATCTCCACCACTGTCCCCTGGTACAAATAAACATCTCTGGCCTGATTATTACAATTATCTCCTAAATTGTCTCCTTGATTCTGCCCATGTTGTCTTGGACACTCTCATTATCTTTCTTGCTTTAAAGAAAACTTCCTGTCATGTGAGCTGTTCTATGAAGAAGCCGATGTGGCAAAAAACTGAAGATTACTACTGATTTCTTTATTTTTAATATTTTCAAAATAAAAATATAACTAAAAATTTGCTGACACTTGGGAGAAACTTGAAATGCCCCTCAAAAATGTGTCAGTACCACACATTTGAAGGGGGGGAATCGGAGGGGGAGACAAACCATGAGAGACTATGGACTCTGAAGAACAAACTGAGGGTTCTAGAGGGGAGGAGGGTGGGGGGATGGGTTAGCCTGGTGATAGGTATAAAAGAGGGCACGTACAGAATGGAGCACTGGGTGTTAAACAATGAATCATGGAACACTACATCAAAAACTAATGATGTAATGTATGGTGATTAACATAACATAATAAAAAATAAATTAAATTAAATTAAACTCTAGTGGGTTGAATGGTAGTCTCAACACCTTGTCCAATTTTTAATCCTCAGAATCTGTGAATATTATTTTATTTAGAAAAAGAATCTTTGCAGGTATAACTAAGTTATGGATCTCGAGATGAGGAGATCATCATGGATTATCCTGGTGTGCCCCAGTCCAATGACTAGTATCCTTATAACAGTGCAGTAGAGGGAGGTGGCAATGATCTAAACAGATAAATGTTTGTGGAAAAGAACATCTTTAGAAACTATTTAAGGAACTAGGAGAAAATCACCTTAGTTGGAGCTCAGAGAAAGTGGTGTAAGATATTTGTATTACATTATGGCCCCAAGACAGTAATGGAAATGTAAGACTCAGAGAAATTTACACCATAAACCCGAAAAGGCTATGGAATGGTTGGTACTTAGTACCTCTGACAATAGGGTTTAAGATAAATCTAAAAACAGAACTAGATAAACATCTGTTTAAGAAGCAGACCCTTAGATCCTTTCTCCCATTCTGAGAAATAGATGCCTGCTTTTTTCTAATCCCCCCCCCCCCAGAAAACTGGAAAGGGGGGAAAAAAGAATCTTTAAGTCTTAGGACACCAGATACAGTTGAAAGTAGACTTCAGTGAAGTAAATTCTAATCTACTGACATGAAACACACAGCACCTTCCTCTACTTGGCTCCAAGAAAGGAATCACTGTAGCCATTATGTTTGAGGTAAGCCACTGGAAGAAACCCCCTGCCTAAAATGGCGCTTCACTCACACTCAGGGTGCGGATGGCTTCTTTGCTCCTTCTTTGAGTCTGTTCCTTGGAGCCAGGCTGGGAAGAGAAATACAGATACAGACCAGGGTGCCTCTATTTGCACTCTTGCCCTGTTCTTAAGTGTTAATGGTGTGCCTGCTCAGTAGAGTTAGTGAAAGGAGATTCCAGGAAGACAGTGGTATACCAGGTTAAAAAAAGGTGCAGATTGGAGCAGGTCTAGGAGACACTGCATCGAGAAAATGAAATTGATACAATACTTGATATTTGTGAACATACTGAGGGAAGATTTACAAAGTCAGCTGTGAGTTTGGTGTTGAATTAGTGGTAAGTACATAGAAAACTAAGGAAAAAAAATTTATGAGACCATTATTAACATCAAAGCGAAGAAAAATATTGTGCAAGAAAGCAGAAATAATCACAAACTTCAGGGTGTTATTGAAGATGCTATATACATATGGATCTGAATATTGATTTAATAAAAAATTAAGTCATGGTACATACGTATAGGATTGTAAGAATCAGGTACTTTGAGTGGTAGCTCTGAGCTTTCACTTGGGAAGGTGAATAGATAGTGCCTCCTGCTGAACAGTCAACACATAGAAATCACACTTGTTGGGGCGCCTGGGTGGCTCAGTCGTTAAGCGTCTGCCTTCGGCTCAGGTCATGATCCCACCGTCCTGGGATCGAGCCCCACATTGGGCTCCCTGCTCCACAGGAGGCCTGCTTCTCCCTCTTCCACTCCCCCTGCTTGTGTTCCCTCTCTTACTATGTCTCTCTCTGTCAAATAAATAAAATCTTTAAAAAAAAAAAAAAAGAAACACACACTTGTTATTTAGAGGAATGAAGGAAAATTAAACAAAACAAAACAAAAACAGCTAAACCAGCTGGAAGTGGTTATCTTTGGAAATTAGCAAGAGGTGAGGGGAGAGTGAAGGATTTCTTACAGAACTCCAATAACTCTAAATCTTTTTAACGTTGAGTGCATATATAAGTTTGCTTATCGTGACAAACATAGTTAAAAAGCTGTGGGGAAACTGTCCTCATATGTAACTCCTAGAATTCATATATTTGGAAGCATTAGATCAATTTAAATCTTAAAGCCATGCAGATATTTTTTTAATATACCATGTTTGCATGCAAAGATAATGTTCTTGAACTACTACTATTCAATCTTATATCTTGTTACTTTTTTATTTATTTATTTTTTTAAAAGATTTTACATTTTGTTACTTTTAAAATAAAAGTTTTGGAAAACTATTGAGCATATTTACAGGGTACTGTGGACAATATGCATTAAAATAAATCTTACTCATCTATTTAGTTATTTATGCTATGACTTCTTGTTGTAATAACTCTGAAAAAACTGACAATTTTTAAGAAACAGGGGTTAACTATAGAGCATTACCCAATGGAATGTCAAAATAGGACTGAGTAGGGATTAAACAAAATTTGATTCCATTACTAGACTTGTAAAGTTATTACTTAATAACACTGACCACAAGAACCCTGAATAAAGAATTCCTTAGATAAAATATTTATAAAGTGAGAAAAAGCCATAAGGGAAACATATTAAGCACAATATAAACACATTGATCAGCTAAGGAACAATCTTCCTTCTTAATAACTAACATATAGAATTATAAAAGCTATATACATGATAGAATGAATATATTCCACCAAAACAAATACGAGCTACAAAGGCAAAATTATATACCTAGAATTTACATTCTATCGATCTAAGATTAAATTCTTTCTATAAGCAAATAATATCACCAAGGGCCTAGTTAGTTAGGACTAGATTTTTTATGACCCAAAGAGTTCTCGAAAGTAACGATTTAAGCAAAATAGTAATAGATTTCTCTTGTGTAAGTCAGATATAGAGAATCCCTGACTGTTTGCATGTTGTGTGGAATCTAAGCTTCCACCTCTTTTACACGAAATTATTCTTAGGATTTGCCTTCCATCTTTAAGGTTCAAGATGGAGTTTCAGTAACCACCCATCTATTTTCTAAGCAGCAGGATGGAGGGCAGATAAAGGAAGGGCAAAGGGCTCTGACAAATTCTTATAAGAAAGATTGCCAGAAGTTTTATTGGTCTCATGGTCATTGCTGCCTTCAAGGAGGGTTGGGAAATGTGGTATTTATTCTGGGACATTATGGACTAGCAAAGAATCACATTACCATGAAAGAAAGGCCAAGCAGATATGGAGGCATATAATCTTTTGGGTCAACTCAGCTACATGGGCAATTAGGTTTTGAAAAACCAACACACAAACCAAGACACAAACTTCTGCTAATCCCATAAATTTACATTTTACTTTATCATTTTTTTTGTTTTAAATCCACCTGAAGGATTAAGATTAAGGGTTATATAGATTTTGTATTTTTAATATAAAACACCATTGAACTTACCCAAGATTAATGCCATAATATTCATAATGCAAAAAAAAATTGATATTTTAAAAGGAACTCACTATCAAAAAAGGAAGGTGCCATGGGGCGCCTGGGTGGCTCAGTCGTTAAGCGTCTGCCTTCGGCTCAGGTCATGATCCCAGGGTCCTGGGATCGAGCCCCGCATCGGGCTCCCTGCTCAGCGGGAAGCCTGCTTCTCCCTCTCCCACTCCCCCTGCTTGTGTTCCCTCTCTCACTGTGTCTCTCTCTGTCAAATAAATAAATAAAATCTTTAAAAAAAAAAAAGGAAGGTGCCAAATTGACATGAAGTCATTTATAAAGATTCTTGGGTCGAAGTATGAATTGTAATTTTATGTTATTTTATTTCTTTTTATTATTTGTGTAAATACGTTAAGCATATTTGTTCATTTGCTAGGCAATTTTAAGGTTTGATTTCCTGGACATTTAACAATATACAAAGCAATATACCAACTAAGAACATTTTCTCACTTTATTATTTTTTTCTCTAAATTCTCCCCAGTAAAAAAATGTCAGAATCTGAATGCCTAGAAATATAATTCCATGTATAGTCATTCCAGTGTTTGTGTACAAATAACCGCATAGCCACTGAACTGTAAAACTCACTTCCTGGCCACAAATATAACAAGTAAATGTCCTTGATACCTTTTGTGAAGACCTCAGGGGTCTACAGAATTCACTCTCTAATCCACCTTAATTTGAGAAATATCGTATCAATTAGATGAGTTGCTCAACTAAGTGCACAATAATTCAGAGCTATCTTAAACATTTCAGAACAGATGTTTTCAGGATTTAAGATAACAACTAGAGTACATGTGCTCTGAAATGTTTGAATCTTAGAAACATGTTTAAAGATTTGTATGTTTTTCAGGGACGCCTGAGTGGCTCAGTTGGTTAAGCGTCTGCCTTCGGCTTAGATCATGATCCCAGGGTCTTGGGACCAAGTCCTGAATTGGGCTCCTTGCTCAGCGGGAAGCCTGCCCTCAGCCTGCTGCTCCCCCTGCTTGTGCTCTCTCTCTCTCTGACAAATAAATAAAATATTTTTAAAAAAAATGAAGATTTGTATATTTTTCAGATTTCACACCACCAGAATGTTTTGTGACTGATAATTTTCATTTTTCTCAAACATGAATCATTAAAGCTTCTAAATAATCGTAAAACCCTCCAAGTTAGTTTCTGCTGGTGTTTTTCACTTTGTTTCTCCTAGAAACTAGTCTTGAGTAGCTGAATGTGGAGAGCTGTCTGGTGTTAAATTGTACAGAGAAATGTGAGAATGATGACAGTGAGAAACCAACAGTATTTCTTACAGTGGAATGTTATCAAAGTGGATAGCTATCCAAACTCATTTATTTATTATTTTATGTCATGAAACATTTATCATTAAACTAAAAGACCTCTAAATGCCTATAAATATCTCTTGGCAGCTCTTCACTACAATGGTTTTTTACAAGAGAAAAAGAAGTCAAGTAAGAGGAAGGGTAATAACACAAAATCCTGCCTGAAGGTAAGGACAAAAGAAGTGATACATTTTTGTAAGATTTTATTTATTTATTTGAGAGAGAGAGAGTGAGAGAGAGCATGAGAGGGGAGAGGGTCAGAGGGAGAAGCAGACCCCCCACTGAGCGGGGAGCCCGATGTGGGACTCGATCCTGGGACTCCAGGATCATGACCTGAGCTGAAGGCAGTCGCTTAACCAACTTAGCCACCCAGGCATCCCCCAAAAAGTGGTATTTATCAATTTCAGTTTTCAGAATGTCATAAACACAAAATTGGAGGGATTTTCTTCAGTAAATCTCGGTGTAATTTTCATTAAACATTTCCTCAGAGAAAAATGTCCGTAATGTTAAATGCTAAATTTATTAAAAATATTTTTGAATACTTCTAGTTATTTAAAATACCTAGAACTTGGGGCGCCTGGGTGGCTCAGTCGTTGAGCATCTGCCTTCGGCTCGGGTCATGGTCCCAGGGTCCTGGGATCGAGCCCCGCATCAGGCTCCCTGCTCTGCGGGAAGCCTGCTTCTCCCTCTCCCACTCCCCCTGCTTGTGTTCCTGCTCTCGCTGTGTCTCTCTCTGTCAAATAAATAAATAATCTTTAAAAAAAATAAAAATAAAATAAAATAAAATACCTAGAACTTTACATGCAAGTAATTTAGTCATTTTCACATTTATGTGTTTTATTTTCCTTGAAATCAGTATTGTTTACTGTTGCACAAGTGAAAATTGTTCTACTTATCATTTGCTTATCACATCCTATATTTGCATTAAATGGTGAAATTACTCCAACTTTATTTCACCAAGGACAACAGAATTCTTTTTAATCTGTTGAGTTAAACTCGATATTATTTGGAAATTCTATATACCATATGAATTGAATACAGCTGTCACTATGAGTTAGTTTAGTGATTTATATATATTTTCTGTAGCACTTCCACTGTTTGTATTTAAATCATCTAGTATTAATACTTTCCCTAAGACATTAATATCTGGTCATGTTTTATGTTATAAAACAGATTATAAAAGGACTGTGCTATAAATATGTTTATTGAGACACTATTATAAATTATAAATGAATTGCTTATCATTGTAATATTATCATCTTCATAGAAACAGTTGCAGTCCTAGATGCCTCAAAAGTCTATGTATTGTGTTGTTCTAGATTGTTTAAGTATTTCTGCTCACTCCCCAATAGGAGTGAGAGCTATCTTTCTGTGATTCATGAAATGATTGATAATATAATGTATAAATATAATTGATAATATAATATAAGATAGTATAATGTATAAGATAAGTATGTATCTTCTAGAGGACTCATACATGTGAAGGCTATAAAGAATTTAATACTTAAAACCTTTCCATCTATATAGATGATTGCATTACAGCAAAAATCTTTAGGAAATCCATAAAGGAGATTACATCTCACCATAGTAATTTGCTCTACTTAGTTTGTAGTAAATGTTTGGGGAGGGGCACGTTGGGCCACATAGGGCCACACAGGAGTTGTATTCCAGGACAGAGTGAACCACCAGGGACTGCGGGAAGCAGGATCTGTTGTATCAAAGGGTGAAGTGCTGCCCTGTTCCCATGGGGTTTGTTATTAGCTTTGTTAGAACAGTTCTGCAGGCTGGTAGGGAACCCACTAGGCAGGATAAGCAGGAACTGCACCTGGTTAATTTGATAAGGAGCGTTGTTGGCTAAGGGACCTTATCCAGAGGAGCAGAATGGGGAGGCAGATTGTGTTAGGCCATTTGAGATCTTCCTGGTTTCCCCCATTTGTCTAGGCAGCACATATATTGGGCCTTCATTTTAGGCTTTACACCCTAGGCAATCAGCATTGGCATGTACTGGTTGAGAGAAAAGAATGCTGGACTACATCCAAGAAAGCCCGTGTGTTAGTCCTGACTCTGATATATATATTAGCTGCATGACTTCAGAAAAGTAATCTAACTCTCTGAATTTGTTTTCCTCAAGAATATAACAGGAAAAATAGTACTTGACTTATGTCTCTCACAGGGTGTTATTTTTTTTTATTTTTAAACTTTTTATTTGGAGAGATTATTGAAGACTCACATGAACTTGTAAGGACTAATACAGAAATATCTCTTGTACACTTACCTAGTTTTCTCCAGTGATAACATCTTGTAGTACAATATAAATTGAGTACAATGTCACAGCCATGATATTGACATTAATATAGCCAAGATGCAGAACATTTCCATCATCAGGGATCCCTCATTTTGCCCTTTCATAGCCACACTATCATCTCACCACACTTCCTGTTCCTGACCCCTGACAACCATTTCTGTATTTTTGTCTATTTCTATATTTTTGTCCTTGCAAGAATATTTTATAAATTAAACTATACAGTATATTACCTTTTGGATTAATTTTTTTTTACTCAGTGCAATTCCCTGGAGATTCATCTCCCAAATGTTCTGCATATCAGTAGTCCCTTCCTTCATGTTGCAGAGTGGTCTTACATAGTATGGATGCACCACACTTTTTTTAACCATTTACACATTTGATGGCCATGTGGGTTGTTTCTAGTTTCTGGCTATCATGAACAAAGGTTCTGTGAGCATTTATGTGCAAGTTTTGTGTGAACATAAAGTTCCTGTTTCTCTGAGATAAAAGCCCAAGAATGTAATTGCTAGGCCATGTGATAGTATGAGAAACTACCAAACTGCTTTCCAAAGTGCTGTATTATTCAACACGCCCATGAGCAATGCATGAGTAATCCAGTGTCATCGTATCATAACCAGCATTTGGTGTTGTCAGTATTTTTTACTTTAGCCATTCTCATGCAGTGATATTCACTGTGGTTTTAATTGGCATTGACCTAATGGCTAATGATGTTGATTATTTGTCTATTTAAATGATATTTTTATGTGCTCGTTTGCCAAATGTATATCCTCTTTGGTGAAATACATGTTTATGTCTTCTGCCTATTTTCAAATTGGATTGATTTGGGGGGTAGAGGTTTGTGTTTTTTTTTTTTTTTTTTTAAAGATTTTATTTATTTATTTGACAGAGAGACACAGCGAGAGAGGGAACACAAGCAGGGGGAGTGGGAGAGGGAGAAGCAGGCTTCCCACCGAGCAGGGAGCCCGATGTGGGGCTCGATCCCAGGACCCTGAGATCACGACCTGAGCCGAAGGCAGATGCTTAACTACTGAGCCACCCAGGCGCCCCGAGGTTTGTGTTTTTTTGTTTGTTTGTTTTTACTGTTGAATTTTTGAGAATTCATTATATATTTTACATGTGAGTCCTTTATCAGATATGCACTTTGCAAGTATTTTCTCCCAGTCTTTATGTTGTCTTTCATCTTCTTAACAGAGTCTTTTAAAGAGCAAAAGTTTTTAATTTCATCGAAGTCCAGTATATCCATTTTTCTTTTTAAAGATCATCATTTTGGTGTGTCAAATCTAAGAACTCTGACTAGCCCAAGATTCCAAATATTTTATCCTTAAGTTTATCCAAAAGTGTTATGATTTTTCATTTTATATTTAAGTCCATGAACATATTTTCATACTAAGGTATGTGGATTAGTTGGAGATTTGTATTTTTGTTTATGGATGTCCAGTTACTCTAGCACAATTTGATGAAAATGCTGTCTTTCCTCCACTGATTTGCTTATGAACCTTTGTCAAAAAACCAGTTGAGTGTATTTGTGTGGATCTATATGTGGGTTCCCTAATCTGTCTCTTTGATCAATGTGTCTATCCCTTTACAATTCCTTATGCACTTGATAATTTTAACTGTATAGTAAGGCTTAATAATGGATAGAATGATTTCTCCCATCTCATTTTTTTGGTCAAGATTGTTTTAGCTATTCTATGGCTTCTGTGTTTCCATACGAATATTAGAATAAGCTCATCTGTGTCTACAAAAAGTCTTGCAGAAAGCTGAGTAAGAATTGCATTAATTATATAGATGAATTTGGGAAGAATTGACATCTGTTGAAACTCTGTTGATTCTTCCAGTCCATGAACACAATGTATCTTTCCATTTACTTAGGTCTTTGATTTCTTTCTTCAGCTTTTTGTAAATTTCAGCATATACAACTGATATGTTCTCAAGTTTTTACCTAAGTATTGTATTTTCTTTGGAGTGGTTAAAATGATACAGTATTTTTAATTTGGTTTCCACACACTCATTTTTAGTACATAAAAATGAGATTGTTTTTTATAAGTGATCTTGTTTTGATCTCTGCACCTTTGGTGAGTTCAATATTAAGTTCTAGGAGGTTTCAGATTTCTCTCTCTCTCTCCTTTTTTAGGAGGGGGTAGATGTCTTGGGATTTTCTACATAGACAAATAATGTAATCTATAAATAGGGACAGTTTTATTTCTTCCTTTCCAATCTATATGCTTTTTGTATCTTTTTTCTTGACCTAATACTGTGTCCAGAACTTCTAGTACTATTTTGAATAAGAATGGTAATGTTCCTGATCTTAGAGGGAAAATATTCAACTATGATTATTAAGTAAAATGTTACCCATAGGTGTGGTATGGATGCTCTTTATCAAGTTGAGAAGACCCTTTCTATTCCTAGATTGTTGAGAGTTTTTGTCTTGATTGGATGTTGGATTTCATCAAATGTTTTTCTGTATTAATTAATATAATCATATATTTTTCCTTCTTTAGCCTATTGATATGATAGATTAAATGATTAATTTTCAAATGAGGAACCAGTTTTTATAAAAAAATCCCACTGTAGAATAGTGTGGAGTTCTTGGTCATGGTGTAGAAAACTTTTTGTCCTTTGCTGGATTTACTTTGCTTATATTTTAAGAATTTTGGGTCTAAGTTCATGAGAGAATGAGAGATTTGGGTAGTTTTTCTTTCTGTTTTTTTTTTTTTTTTTTTCTTTTTCTCAATCATTTTTTGTTTTGTATCTGGTTTGGAATCAAGGTAATACTTGTTTAATAAAATGAGTTGGCAAATGTTCCCTTGTCTTCTATTTTCTGGGGAATATTGAGTAAAGCTGGTCTTAATTCTTTCTTAAATACTTAGTAAAATTTAACAGTGAAGCCATCTGGGACTGGAGATTTCTTTCTGGGGAACATCTTAATTAGAAATTTTTTTTTTTTTTTTAAGATTTATTTATTTATTTGAGGCGGGGGAGAGGGACAGAGGGAGAAGGAGTCCTAAGCAGACACTGTACTGACTTGGGGGGCTCAATTTCACAACCTTGAGATCACGACCTGAGCCGAAACCAAGAGTCAGATGGTCAACTGACTGCATCACCCTGGTGCCCCAGAAATTTGTTTTATTTAGTTATTATTAGACATCAATTTCATTTGGGCTGAGTTTTGGTAGTTTGAAGTTTTAGAAAAATCAATTCATTTCTAATTTGTCAAATCTGTGACTGTGAAGTTGTTTATAGTATCCCCTTATTATCATTTGAATAATGAGGATCTGTAGTGATATCCCCAGTTTCATTTCTGATATTGGTAATTTGTGTCATTTCTCTTTTTATCTTTGTCAGTCTTGCTAGAGGTTTATCCATTTTATTGATGTTTTTGAATGATAAGTCTTCTGTTTTATTTTTCATTGATCTTTCTCTATTGTTTTCCTGTGTTAATTTCATGGATTTCTACTCTTCTTTTCCTAATTATTTTTTTTTTTTCCTCTGCTTGCATTAGGTTTGTTTTTCTCTCCTTTTTCTAGCTCTTAAGACAGGAATTTAGATTATTGATTTGAAACTACTCTGATGGAAAAATTTAATGCTATAAATTTCTCTCAGCATTGGTTTAGGTGCATCTCACATGTTTTGATGTATTGTATTATTTTTATTCAACTCTATGATTTTTTTTTTTTTTCCTTTGAGACTTCCTATTTAGTTCATGGATTGTTTAGAAATGTGTTAATTACCAAAGGTTTTGAGATTTTCTTGTTTTTCTATTATTGATTTCTAGTTTTATTCCAGAGTGGTTGGAGAACATAACTCCATATGATTTCAATGTCTAAATTTTTTGAGATCTGTTTTATGACCCCAGATATGACTTATATTGACGAGTGTTTCACAGGCACTTAAAATAGATGTGAGATCTGCTTTTGTTAAGTGAAGAGTTCTCTATGTGACAATTAGATCCTGTTGGTTGATAGTGTTGTTAGTTCTTCTATATATTTGCTAACTTTCTGTCTATTGATTCTATTGATTAATGAAAGTAGGGTGTTGAAGTCTCCAACCATAACTGTGGATTTGTCTGTTTTACCTTTTAACTCTAATAGTTTTTGTTTTATGTGTTTTGAAGTTCTATCGTGTGGTATATATACATGTTAATGATCACTTAACTTCTGTATTAGTTGTTAGGACTGCCATAACAAAATACCACAGACTGGATGTCTTAAACAGCAGAAATTTATTCTCTCACAGTACTGGAGGCTAGAATTCCAAGATCAAGGTGGCAGCAGGTTTGGTTTTTCCTAAAGCCTCTCTCCTTGGCCTGCAGATGGCTACCTTCTCACTGTGCTCTCACACGGTCTTTTCTCTGTGAATGCATTCTTGATGCCTCTTCCTCCTCTTATAAGGACTCCAGTAATGCTGGATTAGGGCCCCACCCTTATAATCTCATTTAAGCTTAATTACCTCTTTATTTTTTTTTAAAGATTTTATTTATTTATTTGTCAGAGAGATAGAGAGCACAATCAGGGGGAGTGGCAGGCAGAGGGAGAGGGAGAAGCAGGCTCCCCGCTGAGCAGTGACCCCGATGTGGGACTCAATCCCAGGACCCTGGGATCATGACCTGAGCCAAAGGCAGTCGCTTAACTGACTGAGCTACCCAGGCGCCCCTTAATTACCTCTTTAAAGGCCCAATCTCCAAACATAATCACATTGGGGGAGAGGGCTTTAATATAAGAATTTTGAGGTAATGGTCTATAAAAATTCTTAGTGTATTGATCCTTTTAACATCATGTAATGTCTTTATCTCTTGCAATTTTCTTTGCTCTGAAGCTTACTCTCTCTGATATTAATATAGTTCCTGTCATTTAAAAAATATGTATCTTAACATATCTTTTTCCACTCTTTTAGTTTCAGCCTACTTATGATATGTTTGAAATTAATTTCTTGGAGACAGCATGTAGTTGGATCATGGATTTTTTAAGCCACTCTGCCAATCACTGTCTTTTTATCAGTGTATTTAGATTATCAACATTTAAAGTAATTATTGATATGGGAGTGTGTTAGTCTGTGATTTTATTTGTTTTCTATCTATTTCCTCTATTTCTTATTCCTCAATTTTTCTTTTTTTGAGAATTCTAGTAGATAAAATTTACACAGTCTTTTTTTTTTTTTACTTTTTTAATTTTATTTAAATCCAAGTTAGTTAATATATAGTGTATTAGTTTCATGGATAGAATTTAGTGATTCATCAGTTGTTTATAACACCCAGTGCTTATTACATAATGTGCCCTCCTTAATGCCTATCATCCAGTTACCCCATCCCCCCACCTCCCCTCCAGCAACCCTCAGTTTGTTTCCTAGGGTTAAGAGTCTCTTACGGTTTTCAGAGAGGGAGTCAATTTTTGTTTTTTAACCTTCCTTTAGATTACATGGACATTTTGTAGAATTCTATCTTTTTTGTTTACAGTGTTTTTGAAAATATTGCTTTGTATATATCCTAGTGGTGGATCAGTGAGTATAATATACATACATAACATCATAACAACTGTTATTGACATTTTACCACTTCAAATGAAGTTTGGAAGCCTTAGTTTTAGTTAGGCCTCTGTTCCTCCCCATTTTCAAAATGTAATTGTCATAATTATTTTCTATGTGAACATTGAGCACCACATAATTTTTGTTTCAACTATCTAATTGATTTTAAAAACACATAGAGAGAAAAAAATCTATATACTTACCCCAGTGTTTACTCATGCTGTTTTTCTTTCCTTTTCTTTTTTTTTTTTTCATTTCTGAAATTTCAAAACTATTCTCATCATTTTCTTTCTATTTGGAGGGTCTCTCTTAGCCATCATTTAAGGGTAGGTTGCTAGCAACAAATTCTCTCAATGTTCCTTTGTCTGAGGATGTCTTTACATCCTGCTTTATTCCTTAAAGATAGCTTTACCACATATAGAATTTGGGGTTGACAGTTCTTTTCTTTAACCACTTAAAAAATATTGTGCCCCTTGTCTCTGGCTTTCACTGTTTCCATGGGAAACCCACTTTCACTTGAGTTGGTGTTTCCCTATAGATAATGCAACATTTTTCTTTGACTGCCTTTAAGATATTTTCTTTTGTCTTTCATTTTCAGAAGTGTAATTATCATGACTCATGGAGTAGATTTCTTTAGGCTTATCTTATATGGGCTTCACTCAGCTTCTTGAATCTGTCCATTTATGATTTTCACCAAATCTAAAAAATTTTCATTGATTATTTATTTGAATACTTTTTCAGATCCATATTTTTTCTCTTTCCCTTGGTTTTCCAATATTACAAATGTTTGATTGTTGTTTTGTATCACATGTCCCTGAGACTACATTCACATTTTTTGTTTGTTTGCTGCTGCTGTTGCTTCTTCTTCTCCTTTTCCTCCTCCCCCTCCCCCTTCTTCTTCTTCTGCCTCTGCTTCTCCTTCTTCTTCTTCTTGTCAATCTAGATTCTGTAGTTCAGATTGAATAAATTCTATTAATCTCTCCTTAAATTTACTGATTCTTTCTTCTATCATCCCACTCTATGATTGAACCCATCTGGCAAGTTTTTTATTTTGGTTATTGTATTTTCCACTTCTGTAATTTCCATTTGGTTCTTTTTTATAACATTTTTTTCTCTGCTAACATTTCTATTTTTTTCATTTGTTTCAAGTGAATTTGTAATTAACCATCAAAGCATTTTTATGATGGCTTCTTTGAGATCTTTGTTAGATAATTCCAATATCTGGTTTACCTCTGTGTTGGCATCAGTTGATGATTATCATTTTTATTCAAGTTGTGATTTTCCTGGTCTTTGGTATAATGAATATTTGACTGCATCCTGGACAATTTAGATCTTATATTATGATACTCCTAATTACATTTAAATCTTTTGTAGCAGGCAGCCACCTGGTTTAGGCTTAGCACGTAGGTTCTGGCCTATTTTTGTGGGCTATAATTCCAATGACATTTTTTGAGCCCTCACAATGCTGTTCTGGTCTAATCTGTTCTTCTGGTTCTGCTTGAGCTATGGTTGATTGCTGGTTCCCTGTTGAAGTAGAAAGTTCTGCTCTGGGCCCCCAGGTCTCTTAGATGGGGAACCCTGAGCCTCCAAGATGGAGAGAATCTTACCCAGTGTCATTCAGCTTCCTTTTATGTCTCTGGTGGCAGCATAGGAGGAAAGGAGTAACTACTGGATTGACTTCTTCCACCAGAAGGAAAGCTAAAAGATTTCTAACCTAGATTTATTTCCACCACTGGAGTAGAAGGCCCATGTGGCTCTCCACCACTGGGCAAAAGATGGAGAGACACTAGGCCTGTTGCTACTGCCCGTGCAAATGGAAGAGCCCACTGGCTGCCAATGAATGTAGGATGTGACCTGCCAGGCACAATGAGCCACTGTTGCTGGATGCCTAGGGCAGGCAGTGAGCTGATCCATGTAGATTCTGTTGCTGCTACTGCTGCTGCTGCTTCTAGCAGATGGACCCCATAGTCATGGATATGAGGTCAGTGATAATGGGCAGATCGGATTGCTGTAGCCACTAGGTATGGGTCTCCCTGTTAGGTCCCCTACTTGCCCTTCCCTTCTCTAGTTTCTTGGCCAAAGAGACTAGGGTTTTTTTTATGTTTTGTTTGTTGAGATTTCTCTGTGTGTGGGTTTTGTTTTGTTCTGTTTTTCTTTTTCTGGTTGCTATTTTTTTGTTGTTGTCTATGCCTGTTGGCAGTTTGGGTGGGTGTTCTCTCTATCACTCATCTAGGGTATATGCGAGATAACAAAGAAAAGCCAAAGAACTACCTGGATATTGTTCAAGTCCTGATGTCCCTTAGCCACTCTATAGGCTACTTTCCACCTTAAAGAGTCCTTTCATGTTTGTGGAATTATTTCCAGGGTACGCATTCATATTTAGAGGAGATAAATAGAGAAAAGTGAATCAAAGCCAACTTGTCTCGTAACATATCACAAGATTGTTTTTGACATTTTAAAAATATTGTTGCAGGGTTGTTCTTTTGGTGAGCAATTATGAAAAAGACAGTGTCTGTCCTTGTTAGGATCAAATGATAATGATAATGTAAAAGCAACTATTAGGGTGAAAAACAAGTCGGCTGGTATTATTTTTATCATTACTGATTTAAACAAAGGTATTCACTTTTTACTAAGTAAAATAGTAAATTCTAGTATCCATAAATCTTCATTGTACGTATATTCATTAATTAATGTAGACATTACATCATCTAGATTTTGTAATTTTACATTGATTTATATAATTAATATTATCGCCATATATCTGTGGCAAAATTAAAATGTATTCAAACTGCTTTCTGATATAGCATATGATAGAGAACTGGCTTCAAATATTTATATGAGTGTTTTTATCAGATATTTTTAAGTATTTGTTATTTACCTTTCAGAATATATTCGTTCTTTATAATGGGTTTACTTGGCTTGTTTGTTTAACATTCTCTATGACTTGTGCTATTTCCAACACAAAGGATTGCACTTTTTGGTGAATTTTTATTTTCACTATATGTTCCTTGCTTGTGGAAGGTAATTTATCCTTGATGATATGATCTGTCAAATTCCAGGTTCTATTTAAGTCAAAATTAGATTTCTCTATTGATTTTGTTTTAATATGTTTCCTTGATTAAATTTTCTGTATGGTATTTTATTTTATTTTAATATTCTGGTCAAAATGGCTTATCTGTCCTGATATGATCATCTTTGACAATTTTATTTTCATTTTAGTTATATTAAAAACTAAAAATTTTATATACAGTTGGGAATCCTGAGTAAAAATCCATGTAGATGCAGGTATACACACATCCCTGAGATTTAGTTACCTAAATAGCAGGGACTGACATAGCAACATTTTTATGATTTCAGATACTTTTAGTTATGCTTTACAATTTATTAATAATCTTCACTGTCAATATAAGAGAAAACTTCCATCATTCCAAAATTACCCACTTGGCAACCTGGTTGAATAAAATCTATATTATAATACTTCATGTAAGTGCTAGACTGTTATAATAAACATACCCCAAAATACCATATATTTGCTTAGAGAGGTGACTTCTCTCTCATGTAACAATCCACTCTACTATGACCCTATCACCTATGGCATTGTTCCTGGCTTCTTGGCCAATGCTGGATCACTGTTAAATCCATGTTGTAGCTTGTGAGTAGGGGAAAGAGAGGCAGAAAGTCCACAAAAAGTAATTTTCTTGGAATTTTCATTACTTCCTTTCATATTATTTTGGTAATAACTTAATCGCATAGCCACATCTAGCCATAGGCAGCCTGGAGAATATAGGTCTAGCCAGGTATTTACATGCTGAGGAAAAATTGAGAGAATGATTTGGAGTACAACCTTCAACTTTCCACAATTTCTCAATATTTTACTCTAGATTTCTCTTCAATAAATTAAAAGTTGGATATCTCATCTCAATAAACAGTAGATGATAAAAGGAGACTTCAGACACAACTATTTTACTATTAAGCTGAATGAATACAAAACTCCAGTTCTGCCATACTTGATTCTCATCTCTAACGTTTAGGTTTAGGGAATCTTTAAAAAACATTTTTATGGGTGGTAAATAAATACTAAATAATAAAACAGTTACTCTTTGCAGTATTTCTTAAAATGTCCTTTATTAAACATAAATATTCTTTATTAAGACTGTAGAGGCCTTTTTGACTTCCAGTGAGTTTCCATAAATTTTTATTTTCCTTTCAATGAAAGTTTGGGTGATTCTAATTGTCTATTAATCAGACAACCAGTAAAACATAATAAGAGGCCTTGGACCTCAGGAAAGTCCCCAGGCCTCTATAAACATGTGCAGAAGCATTTGGCTATCTTAACTGCCACCAACCAAATGCTTACTTTGCTACAATTGGAAACCAATTTGGAAACTCACATACAAATATGAAAGCCAAATTTTCTGCTGAAACAAATGTTTTCAACTGAAATAAATGCTTGGGTTGCTCACATGTGCTCAAACCAAATATTTTCTTGTAACAATTTGCTTCCAAGCCATCCATACTCTGCATCATTTATTAACTAAACAAGACTTGATATTCTCCTATACTTCTATTCTGCTTCATTTTGAAAAACAATGAGGAAATACCTACTGACTATGAAATTCTATACTTTGTAGACACAGGTTTGAGGAACAGTACCTTCACATGCATTATGCCCTCTTCCTGGAATGCTTAGCATAATATCTGTTACTTACTCAGTTTTTGTCTCAACCATAACTTCTTCAGGAAAACCTTCATTAAGATTAATCTCACAAATGTACATTTATTCTTGTGATTTTTGTTTAATATGTATCTCTCCCACTACAAAGTTAAGTGAAATAAAGGCAGCAACTGTGTATCATGTGTAAAATCAAGCAATCATTTTTGGCTAAATAAATGGGGGTAGAGTGTCTAACTCACAGGATTGATTTGAAAATTACATAAGTGTGGCATGTAAAATACTTAGGATCTAGCACATGGAAGGCAACGATTTTTCCCTCCAATAATAATATAATTGAAGGGAATAATATAATTCCTTCCAATAAAGTATAAGCTCAATGAAGTAACAATTATTCACACTAGTATATATTCATATAGTCCTCGCTTTGGCAGCACATATAATATATATTGATATATGAACTTAGAAGAGTTTCTAGGATATAACACACTTTCAATAAATAAATAAGCAAATGAAAAAAAGAATGGAATCCAAAGAATGCAAGCATATTTAGAGAAAACTATCTCAACTTTATTAGTAGGTCAAGAGAATGAACAAATAAATTGTGTGTGGGTGTATGTATACATATATACATATACATATATATATGATTCCTTTTTCTTTGAACTGTGTTGATTGATATAATAACTACAGATGGAGTGTGAAAATGAAGATAATTAGGTGAAGCTTAAGGCTGTTTACACTAGATTTCAGTTTGGAAACACTATGCATACTTCTAGAACTTTTAGGGCCATTTGATAAAGGTCAGTTTTGAATCTATTGTATTTCCATGTGGCTTTATTAAGATTGACTTACTTTGTGAAATATCTGGCATGAAAATGAGGTGAATGGAATTGATTATGAAAATCTCTAAATTTGAAAAAGATAACTAGAACATACCAATCTTTGCTCAGTGTCACTCATCAGTACACATAAAAATGCTTGAAACAGCTTTTCGTATAAAGTAAAACATGATAACTAAAAACACAATGACACATAGCAGTAGGTATCACCAGTAGAAAAGACTGTAAGACAAAACAAAACAAAACAAGACAGAAAAAAATGGAAAGGAAGAAGAAGAGAGAGAAAGAGAGAGAAACTATATTATTGAAAATTCTGTAGAAAGGCTGTTTTTTCCAATGCATTCTGGAAATAAATGGGACATTGGAAACTGAAGTCCTTTCCTGGAATTTCTTGTGCTTCTGGGATATGGTGTAAGTTCATCCTGGCATGTTATAAGTGAAATGGTGATGGTCTGGAAAGGAAAGCATAGTATGTAGTTGTATGTAAAATTGATTGCTCATTTTCTTTACTGCGATAATGTATACTGAGATCATTTTTTTTTTATTTTATTATGTTATGTTAATCCCCATACATTACCTCATTAGTTTTTTTTTTTAATTTTTTTATTGTTATGTTAATCCCCATACATTACATCATTAGTTTTTGATGTAGTGTTCCATGATTCATTGTTTGCGTATAACACCCAATGCTCCATTCAATACGTGTCCTCTTTAATACCGATCACCAGGCTAACATATATCCCCACCCCCCTTCCCTCTAGAACTGTCAGTTTGTTTCACAGAGTCTATAGTCTCTCATGGTTCATCTCCCCCTCCGATTCCCCCCCTTCATTTTTCCCTTCCTAATATCTTTTTTTTTTTTTTTAACATATAATGTATTATTTGTTTGAGAGGTACAGGTCTGTGATTCAACAGTCTTACACAGTTCACAGTGCTCACCATAGCACATATCCTCCCCAGTGTCTATCACCCAGCCACCCCATCCCTCCCACCCCCCACCACTTCAGCAACCCTCAGTTTGTTTCCTGAGATTAAGAATTCCTCATATCAGTGAGATCATATGATACATGTCTTTCTCTGATTGACTTATTTCGCTCAGCATAATACCCTCCAGTTCCACCCATGTCGTTACAAATGGCAAGATTTCATTCCTTTTGATGGCTGCATAATATTCCATTGTATATGTATATACCACATCTTCGTTATCCATTCATCTGTCAATGGACATCTTGGCTCTTTCCATAGTTTGGCTACTGTGGACATTGCTGCTATAAACATTGGGATGATTATACCCCTTCAGATCACTGCATTTTTATCTTTTGGGTACATACCCAGTAGTGCAATTGCTGGGTCATACGGTAACTCTATTTTCAACTTTTTGAGGAACCTCCATACTGTTTTCCAGAGTGGCTGCACAAGCTTGCATTCCCACCAACAGTGTAGGAGGGTTCCTCTTTCTCCGCATCCCTGCCAACATCTGTCGTTTCCTGACTTGTTAATTTTAGCCATTCTGACTGGTGTGAGGCGGTATCTCATTGAGGTTTTGATTTGGATTTCCCTGATGCCAAGCGATCTTGAGCACTTTTTCATGTGTCTGTTGACCATTTGGATGTCTTCTTTGGAAAAATGTCTGTTCATGTCTTCTACCCATTTCTTGATTGGATCATTTGTTCTTTGGGTGTTGAGTTTGATAAGTTCTTTATAGATTTGGGATACTAGCCCTTTATCTGATATGTCATTTGTAAATATCTTCTCCCATTCTGTCAGTTGTCTTTTGGTTTTGTTAACTGTTTATTTTGCTGTGCAAAAGATGCTTGATGAAGTCCCAATTGTTCATTTTTGCCCTTGCTTCCTTTGCCTTTGGTGATGTTTCTAGGAAGAAGTTGCTGCCTGTGTTCTCCTTTAGGATTTTGATGGACTCCTGTCTCACATTTAGGTCTTTCAACCATTTTGAGTCTATTTTTGTGTGTGGTGTAAGGAAATGGTCCAGTTTCATTCTTCTGCATATGGCTGTCCAATTTTCCCAACACCATTTGTTGAAGAGACTGTCTTTTTTCCATTGGACATTCTTTCCTGCTTTGTCAAAGATTAGTTGACCATAGAGTTGAGGGTCCATTTCTGGGCTCTCTGTTCTGTTCCATTGATCTCTGTGTCTGTTTTTGTGCCAGTACCATACTCTTGATGATGACAGCTTTGTAATAGAGCTTGAAGTCCAGAATTGTGATGCCACCAGCTTTGGTTCTCTTTTTCAACATGCCTCTGGCTATTCAGTGCCTTTTCTGGTTCCATACAAATTTTAGGATTATTTGTTCCATTTCTTTGAAAAAAGGGGATGGTATTTTGATAGGGATTGCATTAAATGTGTAGATTGCTCTAGGTAGGATTAACATCTTCACAGTATTTGTTCTTCCAATCCATGAGCATGGAACATTATTCCATTTCTTTGTGTCTTCCTCAATTTCTTTCATGAGTATTTTATAGTTTTCTGAGTACAGATGCTTTGCTTCTTTGGTTAGATTTATTCTTAGGTATCTTATGGTTTTGGGTGCAATTGTAAATGGGATCGACTCCTTAATTTCTCTTTCTTCTGTCTTGTTATTGGTGTATAGGAATGCCACTGATTTCTGTGCATTGATTTTATATCCTGCCACTTGACTGAATTCCTGTATGAGTTCTAGCAGTTATGGGGTGGAATCTTTTGGATTCTCCACATAAAGTATCATATCATCTGCAAAGAGTGAGGGTTTGACTTCTTCTTTGCCAAATTCTGCCCTCGTGATCCAGTAGTTGTTTATCTCTCTTTTTCTCAGCTTCTTTATTTTCCATCATTTGGTCTTCTATATCACTAATTCTCTCTTCTGCCTCATTTATCCTAGGAGTTAGAGCCTCTTTTTTATTGCACCTCATTAATAGCCTTTTTGATTTCAACTTGGTTAGATTTTAGTTCTTTTATTTCTCCAGAAAGGGTTTCTCTAATATCTTCCATGCTTTTTTCAAGCCCAGCTAGTATCTTTATAATTGTCATTCTGAACTCTAGTTCTGACATCTTACTAACGTCCGTATTGATTAGGTCCCTGGCAGTTGGTACTGGCTCTTGTCCTTTTTTTTGAGGTGAGTTTTTCCATCTTGTCATTTTGTCCAGAGGAGAATAAATGAATGAGAGAACAAAATGCTAACAGGGTAACAACGACCCCAGAAAAATATACACTAAACAAATCAAAAGAGACTTGAAACCAGGGGAAAAGAAAGGGAAAGAAAGAAAGGAAAAAAAAAAGATAAAGATAAAAAAAAAGAAAAGAATATGATCAGATATGATCAGGCTGCTGTGTAGATCAGTGTCGCACACTAGATTTTGGGCATATTTTGGTCTGTTAGAAGAAAGTGCCTCCCAAAATTTTAAGGAAAGAAAAACATATATATGTACAAAAATAAGGGTAAATACGATGAAGGGATGGAATATGACTGTAAAGATGAAAATTATAAAAGATTTTATAAAAGGAATTGATAAGATAAGAAGTTGGTTGGAAAAAAAAGAAGAGGAATTAAAAAAAAAGGGAGAGAACGTGATCAGGCAGGAGACTAGAACAAAGCTATACACTAGAGATTTAGGATATATTTTGGTCTGTTAGAAGAAACTGTATCCCAAAATTTTAAAGAGAGAACAACTTATATATATACCAAAAATAAAGCTAACTACCATGAAGGGATAGAATATGACTTTAAAAATGAAAAATAAAAAAGATTTTTTAAAAAGGGATTGATAGATGTTGGTTGAAAATGGGAAAAAGAAAAAATTAAAAGAAAGAAAATTAAAAAAATTAACTTTGAAAGACTAAAGAATCATGGGGAAAAAGCCATGAATTCTATGTGCTGTATTCCCCTAGTGCTGGAGTTCTGCCGTTCTCATTGCTCGTTAAACTTGGTCTTGGCTGGCTGTTCTTGCTGATCTTCTGGGGGAGGGGCCTGTTGCCATGGTCCCCAAATGTCTTTGCCTGAGGCGGAATTGCCCCGCCCTTGCCCGGCCGCTAAATCATCTGCTCAGGTTTGCTCTCGGGAGCTTTTGTTCCCTGCAAGCTTTCTGTACAGTTTTGGAGGACAAGAGTGAAAATGGCGGCCTCCCAATCTCTGTCCCGGAGGAGGCGAGCCCTCGGGGCCCCACTCCTCAGTGTGCACCCAGAGAAAAGCAGGCAATCACTCCCGTCTCCCCAGTCTCCGGCCTCACTCCGTGCTCACCTGGCCTGTGACCGAGCATTTCTATCTCTGGCACACGATCCCATGTGGAGTCTCCAAACCCAGCAGATTCCTGCTATGCGCTCCCATGCTGCTCACCCCAGGGGAGGAAGGGGAGTCTCCCCGGATCTGCCGCTTGTTGGGTCCCTGTTGGAAGAGCATTGGCCTGACTGTGCTGCAGATCACAGTTTATGGCAACCCCGAGCTAAGAGCCCACTCCTCGGCTCTGTCTTTGCAGCGGGTTTCCCCGCTCTGATACCTGGGAGCTCTGCCGCACTCAGGCACCCCCGGTCTTTCTGTGACCCCAAGGGTCCTGAGACCACACTGTCCCAGCGAGGGTTCCACCCCCCGCTTAGCCACTGGAGTGACGTCCCTCAGCAGAGCCGAGTTCTAAAAGTTCCGATTTTGTGCTCTGCTGCTCTATCACTTGCCGGTATCGGCTGACAGAGGCCCCTTCCCCCCGCAGTCTATCTTTCCGTATATCCCCTCAGACTCACTTCTCTGCACGTCCTACCTTCCAGAAAGTGGTCGCTTTTCTGTTCAGAGAGTTGCTGTTATTCTTTTCTTCGATATCCTGTTGAGTTCATAGGTGTTCAGAATGGTTTGATCCCTATCCAGCTGAATTCCTGGGACCAGACAAAATCCAGGTCTCCCACTCCTCCACCATCTTGCTCCTCCTCCCCTGAGATCATTTTTTAATAGCTTCTTTCAAAACTGAGGCAAGAGTAATGTATACACTCCCCTAATTACTACTGAAGAAAGGAAAGGCCCATGCTGAGTCACCCTCAACATGATGCCAAACACGGAGAAGTTGGCTATGCTCCCCTGTACCAATGTGTTGATGCAATTATATGACTTAAGCCACTGAGTTTTTTGTTTTAAAAATGTTTGTGAGATTTCTGATGAGCACCAGGTGTTGTATGAAAGTGTTGAATCACTTCATTGTACACCTGAAACTAATGTTACACTGTACGTTAACTAACTAGAATTTAAATAAAAACTTAAAAAAAAATGTTTGCAAGGGGCACCTGAGTGGCTCAGTCAGTTAAGCATCTGACTCTTGATTTTGGCTCAGGTCATGATCTCAGGGTCATGAGATTGAGCCCTGCATGGGGCTCTGTGCTTAGAGGGATGTCTGCTTCTTCTCCCTCTACCTCTGCCCCCACCCCCACCCCCACCCCCCACGCTTACTCATGCACTCTCTCTCTCTCTCATAAATAGATTTTTTAAAAACAGGTTTATGAGAAATTTGTTTGATTTTCAAAAATGAGATTAGAGGCTCTAGTCAAAAGTTAAAGCCTGTTTGAGCAGACAGCTCTCATTGTGTTTTAGATATCAAGGAATATACTTTTTTTTGTTTTGCTTTGTTTTTATCTAAAAGTGTTCTAAGCATTTGTATTTTTCTCTCTTATTGTCCATAATAAATATGTCTGTATGCTTTATGTTAATATTCAATGTATTTCAACACAGCTTCTTGTCTCTTTAAGAACTATTGAAAAAGCAATATATACACATTTCTATAGGGAGCTTTTTTAACATGATTTTTATAAATGACTTAAAATTTTATTCATATCGTAATTCAATATAGAAAACTGATGTAGTTCTGTCAGTATCATCCATGTAGTGAAATATTCTCAAAAATTCAGATTTTAATTTTTCAGTGATAAAAGCTAGAGTCAGATTTTAAACATTTATTTATTTATTTCAGAGAGAGAGAGCATGAGAGGGAGGGGCAGAGGGGGAGAGAGTCTTAAGCAGACTCCACACTGAGCAGGGAGCCCAGCATGGGGCTCGATCTCATGACCCTGAGATCACGACCTGAGCTGAAACCAAGAGTCCGACTCTTAACCAACCATGTCTGCCAGGTGCCCCAAGAGTCATAAGATTTTAAGTATTGTTTAAAATTTTTTGAGACAATTATTTATAGCTTGATTCATTCAAAAAATAATGTGCAAGAGCTTATATGTGCATATATGCAATATGGAACAAAAGTAAAAGATACCAATTTCAGGAAATAAAAGGAAAATAAACGCTGGAAAATAATTTGAAATAGAGGGTAAATGTACAAAATCCCTACTATAAATTCTTATTTGGTGAGAAAAAGGTGGGCCACGCTTAGGTTCTATGAGGCCTCAGAGCCAGAAGAAATAAGGAAAGATTCAGAGCTAAGTTACATGTTGTCAGAAGAGGTCCCCAGGTCCACAGTACTAATTTAGGAGATGTTTATTCAGGAAACAATTCTTTTTTTTTTTTTTTAACTAAGTGCTAAGAAAAAACTCTTTCATTGGTCTTGATGAGAGAATACCATACGATGTAGTGAATGTTGCTTTCAAGAATATCTCACTATGAATACCATGAATATTTCATGATAGATTCCTGTTATCATTTATCAGGGAAGTCCGGTGTCACACTTTCAGTTCACATGTCAGAAAAAGAAACCTAGAATGTACTCAAAATGTTGCCCAAGTACAGAATGTGCTTCAAATGTTGTCAAGTACAAATGATCTGGTCTGCCTACAGTTATAACAACCTGATTAAAATGTTTTTAGTGAAAAATAATTTTATGACTATTTGATATTTTTTTCTCCTGAGGCATAAAGAACATTCAATAAAGATGCAAAATAATATTTATATTCCCATATATACACATATATACACATATATATCATTTAGTTAATCAATCACATAGTCTAATAATACTATGAATACCTATTACCAGCCACACTACACAGGAAATAAAATATTTCCATTATTTTGAAATCCCTTTCAAGATTCTTCCCCATCTCATCCTCTTTTAAAGAAAAGAGTGAGGTAGCTTATTTCCTGAGTTTCATGTCTATTGTTTCTTTAGTTTTATTTATTATTGTGCTAAAATTATTTTTACCCTTAACAATGTATTATTTAGTTTTTCATATTTTGTAAGTTTATATAAACTGAATCAGCTCTATACATTTAGCTGCAATTTGTTTTATTTTTTTGCCTTTCATTTCATTCCTGAGATTCAACCATGTTATTTTCTATAGCTGTCATTTATTCATTTATACTGATGTGTAGAATTCGTTTATACATCATTATTTATTTATGGATGCTACTGTTCATAGACGATTTATTTTCTATTTTTGGCTAAGACAAGTAGTGCTGCCATGAACATTCTGATACATGTCTCCAGGTACACATCTTTTTCTAAGGTGAATACCAAGAAAAGCATTCGTTGGGTCATTGATATGCCCATCTTCAGCTTTACTAGCTCATGGCATTTTTTTTTTCCCCTTATTGGCTCTGCTAACCTAAAGTCACCAACAGTACAACATTCCAGATTTTCCACAGCTTCATCTTTACTTCCTTTTGTCAAACCTCTTTTATTTCTGCAAATCTCCTGAGTGTGAAATTGTATTTCATTGGTTTAAAATAGTATTTCCCTGATTACTGATAGTTCTAGAATATCTGCATGACTATAGGCTAATTTTCATGTGCTTATTCAGGACTTTTGACCATTTACCTTTTGAATCATCATTTTTTCTTTTATTCATCATTTTTTTTTCTTTTTTGTCAGCTATAAGTTGCAAATATTCTTTCTGTTTCTACCTTGGCATTTTATTTTCTACTTGATATTTTGAACAACTGAAATTTTAAATATTAGTGTTGTCATATTAATCCCTATTATACTTTTGCTATTGATTCCTAAGAAATTAATTTCTACAGAGTTCACAAAATATTCATCTATATTGTCTTCTGAAATTTTTATTGCTTTTTCTTTCATATTAGTTTTTAATCATTTCCACCTAGAAATGATTTCCTTATATCCCTGGAAGTGAACATAACCAATTATACAAGCATCATTTATTTAAGTCTGTCAATTCACACAGAACCAAAGGCAACTTTGTGGTAAATCAAAATCCATGTATTTGTGGATTGTTTTGGGCTTTCTATACTACTTCTTGATGTTTTCTTGGTTCTTACACCAATGTCACTGTCTTATTTACCATAAATCTTTAATAATTTATGATATCTCATGAGGCATTTCCCCTTTCCTTATTCTTCACAGGAATATCTTGGAAAATTTTGTCCTTTTTCTCACATATAAACTTTAGAATCATCTTGACAAGATCCACAAAATAAACTAGGGATTCTAATGTAAAATTTATCAAATCTATAAATTTGTTTGGTCAGGACTGACATTTATATGTAATAGAACCTTACCGTCTTTGAATCTGGTCCATGTCTCAATTTATTTGTCTTCTTTAGTTTCTCCCAATAAAGCATTTAAATTTTCTTCAAAATAGCATGTTAGTATTCTTCTAGTAACCCTATTTCTGCTGTAACTATAAATGGCATCCTATTAAAATAGTTGTTTAACAGAGTTTTTTGGTTGCTGTTGTAGCATATAGAAATGCAACTGAACTTTATATTTAGATTTTTAATACAACAAACAGTAAAATCTTGTTAGAAATTATAGCTTATTTGTATATTTTTGTTTTTTCTATGGAGGTAATTATGCCATCTGTGAATAATTATATCCTCAACCTTATGCATATAAATGAAAGGGCAAAACAAACCCTGATACCCTGTGTGTCTCATCCAGAGCTCTTGACCTTGCTACTATGCCAAATCAATGTTATTTTAAAAATGATAATATAAAACACCCTAACTTTTCTAAAATTCTATGTCTAAGAATAGATTTTTAAAAATAACAAAATTGAGCATGCTAAATAAATCATTGCATCCCTAATTCTTAGTAAGATCTCTAATGCTAAAGATAGTCTAACTGTATTTATCATGATTTGTTTTATAATTCATATATTCATTTGGAGTATTTGTATAACAAATATTTTATATCTTATTTTCTTCTTTCCTTTAACTCCTTTGGAAACTGCTCATTTTAATACAAGTCTTAGGATTAGGAAAAAATAGTAACATCTTATGCTTTCATGGTGTTTTATAGTTTTCAGAGAACATTTAAATCCATTATGCCAGTGAGTCATAAAACTTCTATGAATTGAGATGTCATTGCATTATTTCACAGGTGAATAATTTACTGAATTTAATTAAAAATAGGGGAAAAGGATGTTGGGAGCCCATATCATATTTATTCTGTCTTAAACATAAGCAATATCACACCATGATTAAATTATAACTGACTTTTTTTTTTTTTTAAAGAATGAAGCTGTTATTAGGAAAACACCAGTAACAGAAAAAAATTGCTTGTTCCTCATTAAGCCCCATCTCACCTTTTCTATGACTGAATTTCAGAAATATTAGCTATTCCTATAAAACAAATTTCCCTCCAAAATAAAGAAGGGCTATATTGATCAATACTCAATAAGAAAAAAGCTAGAAAGCAGTATTTATTGTTGATCTAATTCCTCAAAAATATATAAATAAAACTACATTTACCAATGCACATAAGAGATAACCTCAGAAAAGGTATCAAGTATTCATTCATATCCTCTTACCTAATCTAGTGACAAACAGTGATATTTAAGGGACACAGACCAGGGTTAGAAAACATGCAACTAAATGATTCACAGGGAAACTGACATAATTTCTTTAGGTTTTAAAACATATTTATCTTCATATTCTTCCTGAGCTAACTGCTATAGTTTACTTTTTGTCCTTCTACATGGTTATCCACCCACTGCATACAGTATTTCCTTTGCAGTAGTATTTTGTGTGCGCTGTCCAAAATCGGTAACCTTGAATGCTGCGTGCAGTGGCCAGACTACCAACTCCGTCAGTCAGACAGGGAGGGAGAGGAGAATTAAGATATTGCATTTTAGGCATGTGTATTAACTCACCATCTAACATGGAAAAAATAATGAGTGTAACCCTCACAATGGTGGAGTATAGGGAGCTTTTAAATAGGGAGTTTAATCTCCTTTAGAGCAAAGCCACACTCTCTGTTGCCCTAGGTTTTTGGCAAGATTCCCAGAAGCTGCAGTCATTCATGAGCCACACACTCTGTTCTTAGGAAAATTGCATTGGGATCTTCACACAGTGCAACCAATGCTCTCGTTTTGGACGCTTCATCTGTAAAAAATCCCCTCACACATGTATATACACGTGCGTGGTACTTAACTCAGCCACCACCAAAGAATGGAGCACTGCTGGGATTTGAACCTGTGGTTGCAGGAAGTCCAAGTATTTCAAACCTTATGTGTTGACTATAAAACTATTCCCTCTGGCTGATTATTCTGGAATTAAAATGTAGTTTATGTTAAGCAAGCTTGGAAAATTCCCAAATCAAATAAGATTGTTTAGAGAGGCTTGTTCAGAGAGGCTTGTTCTACTCTCTTTGCAAATGCTGAAGCCAAAACTTTATTTTACCTTGGTCTTCTTTGACTTCTGTAATGTACTCCATGTTCTCATTCACAGTCAACTCTACTTTGAGTAAGATTTTTCTGTGAGATGTGTTTATTCTGACTGTAAAATATAATATAGTACATAGTAGGTATTTACTTATTTAAATTCTTGAGCTATGAAAAATTACCTGAATGTTCCATTTTGAAGGCAAGGGGCAATCCCTTTTACCACTGAGGGTTTGTTTAACAGAATAGGGCTTGAGATTGTATTTTGACTGATTAAAATGGCTCGTGAGACCAATATGTGTATCTTTTCCTTATGCGCTATTTTTTGTAGCTATGTATCTTTGATTTTTACATTAATTGAGGTCAGTTGTAATAATTATAGCTGCACTATATTTTTCATTCATGTACTCCATTTTGAAAAATTAAATTTTATATAAATTTCCTAATTTGGGAATTGCACAGCAAGAATACTTGTAGGTCAGCTTTTAGCTATACGCAAGTTCCTTAATTTATATAACTATCACTAAACAAAAAAGGCAAAATAACATCTGCCACCACCACCACCAACAGCAAAAGCAGAAGACAATGTTTATTCTACCTCTTCTTGACATACAATTTTGCTAATAATTTAAATGAAAATAAACAGATTCCTTTTAAGCTTTGGCCAAAAATATTTATAGCAATTAAGCTATTTAGTTATTGAAGTTGTGTAATCCTGACAGCATTAACTGGCAATTATGAGGGAGTTCTCCAGAGCTCCAGGTTTGCATGCAGAAAAGTCAGATACCCTAAAATACAGCTTTCTTTGAATACAAGTCGGTTGTTCTGTTAACCTCTTACAAATACCTATTGGTTCTTTGTTAAAAGACATTTTCTTTGCTATCATCATGTTATATTTCCTCAGAGCATTACCGTCACCCCTCTCCCCAGGGCTAAATGTGCTTTTGCAAAACTTATTTCATTAATTCTTCTGTGATTAAAAAAAAAAAGAAAAAAGTGGCAGGTGGTGCTCTCTCATCATCTGATAGATAGAGAAACTGAGGTACTCAGAAGATTAAGGAGCTTGCAGATGGTTTCACAGCAGGTAAAGGGTGGAGCCCAATCTCCTGCCTGTGGTGTAAGTGTCTGATCTGTTCCCAGGCAATAACACATTTAACTTTAATTCAAGAAAATAAAATGTAAGACTATTCTAAGAAAAATTTAGCAAGCTCTCATGCCTAGTTTCTCTTTTACTGTGTTTTGTACATACTTGTATTACTTGGCTGCGTTTGCAATTTACATATTTGAACTGAAGATGACTTGCTGGCTCCAGGATCAGTGCATTTTGCCTAAACTGGACACTTTTGAAAACAACAAAAACCAGAGCCAGATTCTGTGTGGCCTGACTTAGTTGTCTCCAGCAGGGTTAATTTGGTGTTTTCTGCTGTATTTATGACTGACTATGAGGCTATGAATTAGAACGCATGGGGAGAGATAGAGGGTTTCTATTAAGACATCTTAATTTTTATATAAATGCAAAACTATAAAAGACTTTATAGAAATTAAAATATATTTTTTATAAATATTCAGCTATATTAAAATATATTTGTCTCGTTGATACTTGCAACTAAGAAACAATAATATAAATCAGCTAACTAGAAAATATAGAATGCTGTGCACATGCCAACAGCATGCTACTATCAACAGATGAAGATTTTAACACTGTGTAAGATCCTACCCATGATAATAAATAGTAATCTAGAATACAGTTCCTCCTGTCCAATTATATAGACCTTTGACAAAATTTCTTTCCACAAAATTTTTCAACTTGACTTAGAAAGTGTAAACAAATACAATTCTTACCAATAATTCATTTCAATTTGATAATTCATTTTAAATGGTTAAAGGTGTCCAAATTGGAAAGTTGCACAAATGTAACTTCATAATAAAATACAATTGTTTTCATTTTAGTAACAAAAGGCTAAGAAGGAGCAATCATCATTTAATAGTAATCTTTCACTTTCCAGTTCTTTTGCTGAGGTTTATAAATTATAAGTATTTTCTGTAGAGATGTCATCAGGGTCATTTAAGCAAGAAAATTAAATCAGATTTGTTTTTGAATTGACATTTTCTTTTTAGCTTTTCTCGTGATGTTACATTTGTTTTTCTGAACTAAATTTATCAGCCTCTTAAATCTCTTATGCCATAAAAAATAGCATCTTATTAGTAGGATGTATTTGATAGAGCTGATTCAATATGCATTTTTATATCATCTGTATGATAGAAAATATATTAAAATATAAAAATATCTATAGCATAAAATATAAAAAATATGTTATTGAATCATAGTGTTAATATCATGGTTAAAATATGTTGCTATGTAATTCAACTTTCCTAAGTGGAGTACTGGAGACATTTAAATCTGATTAGAACATCTAAAATCTAATTTCTTATCTTACAAAGACTACTTTGTCTTGCTCATCATTTGGCAGACATTATTGCAAATTAAGGGGATAATAGAGGTATTTAATAGTTACTGCAAGTATTATTTAAAATTCCACAGTTGCCATAAAAGCAGGTTTTTACATTTTTCTTTGGCATTTTTCTATTGATTACAATGTATAATATTAAATCAAAGAAAAAATATTAGCACTGGAATAAAATTTAACATTTGGCAAATATAGTTATTTTGCAGATGTACTGTAAATTTATTAAAATAATAACTGTGATATGAAATTGAAATAGGAAAATTGTGGTGAAAGCATCAAATGGAAGAAACCTAGAGTAAGAGATTAATAACTTCATGAATAATTACTTAAACAAAGATGACATTATTAGTAACTAAACTTGTAAAGAAATCTGTATGAAATAATTGGAAATAAAGTAAAACACATCATTATAAAAATAAATGCTGATTCAAAGGTGGTTGCTAAAGAGCTTATTGGCATTATAGAGAAAACAAACCTGAAAGAATAGCTCCAATTGTCATATCTATTCAGACATTTTGCAAAGTTTTGACATTGAAAAATTCACATTTTAAAATAGAGGTGAACCTCAGTGCATAGAAAAAAAATCATAGAGATTTTATTTTATTAGACACTATGACCATACATTTAGAAGATTTTTTTTATATTTGACATATATAAGAGAAATAGATATCTAATTTTTTCTTATGTCAACTTGCATTGCACAAAGAACATAATCAGTTTCACGTTCATCTCACATGTGTGGCAGGCCTCACTAAAGACAACTGCAGCTAGAAACAAGAGCTTTCCAGTATTTCTTGAAACAAAGCAAAGTAAGAAAGCTCAAAGCCTATGCAGAAATTGTGACATTTGCCTCAAGTTAATGACCTCACTCCCTATGTAGCTATAAAAGATAATAACAATAACAAAAAGAGCATGACTCTCACAATGACATGTTTACATGCTTTTTCTGGGGAAAAAATTCTTGCAATTTAAAATGAACTTTATTTCAGAAATCAAGCAAAAGACATACCAAAACAAATAAACAAGCAAGCAAAATCAAAAACCAAAATCTAACTTTTGGAGGTGTTCACTCAAATATTCAAAATGTATTTGGGACATTTCTGTTATTTCCTAAGACAGTTTTTACCTTTCTTCTTGTGTGATTTAGATGCAGGTTTAAAAAAAAAAAAAATTAACAGCTTGAAGAGTGCTAATTAGAACCAATTATAATTTCATTGACCTGCCATGGCTCACTATGTCCTGGTAAAAAAAAAAATAAATAAATAAAAAGAGCATTTTGCTTTATGCACATGTCTGATTGGGGAAGCTTAATATTCGACACATGTGCATGAAGTAATCAATTAACTAGCAATCTAAAGAGGACAATAATCTATGCAATTCCTTTTGTTAATTTCTAGTTAATATGATTATTTAAAAATACAATCATATTTCAAATGGGATCACATAATTCATCAAACTAGTGGCTATCTAACTAGTATATAAAATTGGTTTTCGTGTCAATAAAAGGATAGAAAAAAGCTTCTATATAATTTATTCATTATGAAATCATAAAAAGGACTACTGCAATGAAGAAAGTTCCTTTGAATCAATTCAGTTCTCTAGGAAAGTAATTCAATTTTAATGTAACCTACACTAGTTAACAAAAGGTATTTCACGAGCTTTGGTTAGAAATGCAATACAGTAACCTAATATTACCTTACATCTAAGTTTAGCAACTACCGTTTCATGCTGTGCTAGATATAGTTTAAAAAGTTGTCTACTTCCATCTAGTGGTCATGTTGTTAAATGTCCTTTCAGAAATTCGTAGCGTGAATGGTCTGTATTAAGGCAAATGGAACTGCTGTTTTATTGTCAGAATTAAATAATTAATGCAGTTAACAACATCTGCATAGATTAAGTAATTCAGGCTCATGGGTTTTGTTGATAGCAGTAATTTTAAAAACAGCATAAAATGGTTTTAGCCTGATTTATGGAGCGTAGCTCATGCTGCCAGAGCCGCATGGAGCTCATTGACTGGAAAACTCCCAGGATCACTCAAGAGAATTGCCATAGTTCTATAGTCAACAATTTCTTATGAATATTTTATAAAAATGTCTATGTATAAAGAGAAGGAAAGTTCAAGCAATGAGACCCTCTGTGTACATCAGAATTCCAGAATATAAAAATAGATGATTGATCTCTTGAAACCCTTGTGAAAAAATTAAGACTGTCAGTTTTCAAAATATGCACTTTAAAATTTTTATAATGTAATCTTGATTTTTTTTCATACCAAAACGTAGACTCGAATAGCATTTGTTGTATTAGAGATACCCACTTTCCAAACAAAAGTAAAAGCTGAAAGGAAAAAAGCAAACTGCATTTTGCATTTTAGCAAAAGGAAGTTTATCTTTTGTTTTTGTTTTTGTTTTTAATCCTACACTGACTGAACAGCATGTGGCTTGGGTGCTGGTATAATGGTGTATTTTCACACATGTGTTAATTGCAATCATGTGGAGTTCAGCTACCTATAATTCTGAAGATGCCAAAAGACAATTCAGGAATCTTCTTTGGCATAGAAATGGGGATAGAAAGGATTAACACAGTAAGGAAAGATTGCTGTTTCAACTGACAGGATCAAATCTTCTAGTGTCTATGCAATTTCTGCATGATAGCCACTAAGAATCTAGGATTTCTATCTCTATTTAGAGAGACAGGAGAAACATGCATCACTACTCCAAACAAAGGAATGGTTGAGTCATAACACAGTGACGGCATTCAGAAGAAAGAAACCACAGTGGTTGAGAAAGCTTCCTGGGAGTGGAAGGATTTGATCTGGGGCTTAAAGAATGAGTATTATTTGTGTAAGAACCCAAGCATAATGGCTTCAATAGCAACCAAAATGCAAAGTTTAAAGTAAATTAGATATGTTTGAGGAAGAGCTAGTAGATTATTCTCTTAAGAATGGAAAGAGTTCATGCCCCATGCTCAGGGAACAGTGGGAGAAAGCGTTAGAATTCTAAGTCTCTTGGGACAGACTAGGAAGGGTCCCGAATGCCTTGTCACAGAAGAAAACTGAATAGGCTGAAGTTGGATAAATGTTTTCCTTGGAGGGATAAAACTAAACGTGAGAAAGATACAATTTATAAATCCTTGCAAGATGACTAGAAAGAGAAAATACTGGCAACATGTTTACTCACATTAAAACCACGAGAGTTGTGCCAGTGGTTAGTTGATCAAGATTAACTGAAACCTTATATTATGGAATTCACTTCTTGATTTATTCATGTATGCATCAAATATTTTTTAGCATCTACTATGTGTCAGCCACTGATACGAGTATTTACATAAGGTTTACAGTTAAGTGCTATTTAAAAAGATTTATGCTAGAAACATAATGCATATTAGTGACAACATGCAGTGATTTTTTTCCCCCATTTTCTGAAAGACAATGTAAGTACTTAAATAAGTATTCCGCAAGTTTTAGGACTGAACACAAAACCTAATGTAGATTTCTTTTATATAATTTATAAAATTATTTTTCTTTGTTCAATTTTGAGTTAGTTACCTGTTAAATAGAACCACAATCAAAAGTAAATAAAGCTAGAATGATTATAAGGAACTGAGATGATAGAAAGAGGAATGATTATAAAACACTTTGAAAGCAACTAAATTATCTTGCAACTTGGGTAACTACTGTCAACCAGTGACCCTCTTCACAGGGCAGCTAAGTTGGATAAATCTAACTTTTTTGTTTTAATTGTACAAATTGATTTGTTTGCACCTCTCTCTGTTTCAGACTGTTCCTTCTCTGCCATATATATATGAAATATAACACAAGAATTTTTTTTAAATATCACTTAACTGTAAACCTTATGTAATACTCATGTATCTCACATATCAAAATGCATAAATAGATGTAGAGACATAGATAAAAATAGATATGTAATAGGTATATAAATATCATTGATATATATATATATATATAAATATATAACGTGAATAAATATAATTTTAAAGCCATATCCTTTGGAACTCAGACCGTTTTTTTAGTTCCCAATTTCTAAAACATAATAGTATAGAATTTTATCCTCATGAATAGATATACAAATACACTCATAATGTAGTGAAAAATACTTCTTTATGAATATTTAGGCAAATAAACATTTAGACAAATAAATGTATTAATTAAAGACACCATTCCATATAAAGTTTGAGGTTTTGAAATGGAATATACTTCCAATCATACATATATATGTATATGTGTTAGTTGTTATGTTTCACAAGTCTGATTGCATGTTCTAAAATAGTCCACATTCTAGACAGATATTAGAAATGGAGGAAAAATTACTTAAAACTTAAAAAAACCTCTTTTACAAAAATATTTTGTAAAATAAAATATTAAGTTTCACCAGGATAATATTTTAAATCTTTTGGCTGAGTGATCTTACTAAGCTCCTAAAAGGCATGTTTTCTTTTGCTGATCAGTCAAAAGATATAGGATGATACAAGGACTTTGATGTGCTTTTATCAGGCTACATCAAGCCTAAAATCAACTCTGTCAAACAAAGAGAGTTTTAAAAATTTTGTTTTCTTAGGACAAAAAGAAAGCATATGACTTTGGATTAAGAAAAAACAAAACAAAACCAAAACTGGAAAGTTTGCTTGTTTTAGACAGGTGAGTCAGAGAAGTGTGGTACTGCATGGTGAATCATTCAGAGTGCTATTTTATTTAGCTGTTTTATTTCAAGCTTTATGCCTCTCCGCTTTTTTTTTTTTTTTTTTTTTTAATATCGTAGCAAAGAACGAAGGCGATCAAGAACAAAAGCAATATAGTCATTAAGTAGTAATTGGTAGAGGAGGCTTTGGGGTTAAAATTAATAAAACCAGCATGATGTACATTATGAATGTATAAATATTTAAGGAACTACAGCCTACTTGGAGATGTAAACCGATTAGCAAAACTACTTAATCCAGAGATGCAAATGTTTCAGGTAGATAAAATAAACACAGATCGCTTGTTGGAAATGTGATCAGCTTTCATTCTAGAAGTGCTTTATTTCATTAAAATTTTAATTGTAAAAATAAAGCACATTTGATGTTTCATATAAAAGGTTTTATGTTGCATCTAATGCAATTTAGGAAATAGAACCACAAATAAAAATCCTTGCACATATTTTTCTTTTTTTGTGAGGACATGTACAATAGTTGCAGTTTTGGCTTTTCATATGGAAAGTAAAGGGAAACTGTGACAAAGGGAACCAAAGACTCATCCTTCATCTTTGCTGATAAAATTGTTACATAAAAACTTGTTAACAGAAGTTATATATTTAAAGGTAAAATATTTATTCTTCATTTACAGCATTTCAAGTAATATATACAATAACTGAAAATAATTAATAAATGAAGTATTTGAAGGAAATAGTTCTAAATAGCTATTATTGAGTCCATTTTTCTCTCTAAAAAAACCTAGTATAGAATTTTTTGATATAAGATGCAATGGTTAATGTTAAATACCTAACTGAAAATTTAAAAACAGAACTATTCATTGAATGCTTGTAAATATGTGCATGTTTAGATTTATTTAGACAAATAGTAATTTACTGATATTGTATCATTTTTCTCTGAACCCTTTTGTATCACACAACCTTGAATTTGTCAATGCTTAGAATTAACACGATAATATAAATTATATTCTCACAACATCAAAATACATGAATAAGAACATTGGAAAAATTATCTAGGTAAAACTAAATGCTCAAATACATGAAAATGTTCTGTTGGATTAGCAATTTCATCACGTCACAGGATTAGTTAGCATTCGTTGTTCATAAGTAAACAGGTATCTGTCTTGTATCACAATGCCTCAACAGAGATCTATGTGTATGGTATTTTTATCCTGGATTCCTGTGAAAACATAAATTCATGCCAGTAGATTGCATCTATACAGAACCTACACCCATATCCAGGCCAGTCCATTCAAGTCTCTATTTGCAAACTTAAATTTGTATTTGTAGAAACACCAAATAAATGTTTTGAACAGGGAAAGGGATGATAGGATAGACAATAATGGTAGACAAATAAATCAAAGCTTTCTTTTCCATTGACAGAGCACTGGGGAGCAGTGCTCATAAATGGGGGTTGTAGTCAGAAGACTTTCTCTCTGATTGATATTAGGTACTATGTGGGTCAGCAAACAAGCCAAGACAATGATCCATCAAGAATACCTTGTCCCACATATGTCAAATATTTAAGTTTTGTTTTTCTTGTTCATATTTTCCACATCTTCTCACTGTCCTACTTTTCTTACTTAAAAAAAAAAAAAAGAAAAACTATCATTCTATAGCATTAATTTTTTAGCTCTTGGCAATACTCAATGTTAGATTATTTTCTTGATATTATCTATTTCTTTAAGACTACATTCAAAACCCATGTGGTTAATATAAAGAGAATTTTGAAGTTCTTTTTTAAATAAAGCATTTTTTTATTTTTAAGGAGAAATTGATAAAGAGAATTATTAAAGCATTTTAGTCTTTCTAAAAAATAAAACATTTTAGTTTTTCTAAATTCTAAATTCTGCTAAGTATCACATTATGTAATCCTGATGAATAAAATGTTGATGAAAGAATATATTACTTTTGTCTACATCTAGGCTAAGAAATACATCAATTTAAGAGTGATCATTTGCATTGTGCTTTTACACTTTTTCTTGTAAGTGGAGCAACGGATCTTTGCTGACCTATCAACTTTGCCCAAATAGAAAATCTGTAAATCATACAAACATAAGAGACTATATTTAATGTGTAATATAAGTTAAAAAGAGAATCCCTGTTAATTCACACAGATTAGGCAAGCAAATCATATCTGTCAGTATCTAGTATATAGTAGAGAAGTAAACTTAATTCTGTATTTTACACAAAAGGCAAATTCAGAAAGTCATGATTATCTCTAGCGTCTCCCAAGATAAAATGTGTCCCACCAAGTTGCCTCAAGTGTACAAGGATCTTTCTTTAGTTACAGTCGCATATAAAGCTCTTGGTGTAAGTTGCAGTTCTCATGTAATCTTCATGAAAACACTTGGTAATGAGAAGCGCTTGCATATGTATTCAAAATAGGTAAACCTCCATAACACCCCCCTCCCCAATACACTTGTCTCCATAACATCACTTCTTGTCTCCATGGATTTTATACCAACTCAATTTACCATCAGATATGCTTTCAAAAATTCTAAAACCTATACCTCTCAGAGCAACACGGTTAGAAAGCAGGCACTTGATAAATAGGCCTAATGCAGTACTCAGACCAGCCTTCTACCTTCTACCTGAGTGAGATGATTATCCAGATAATCCATTCAAAAATTCCACTTACGTAAAGCGCATAATTGTTTTTCATTCTTTATGATGTGGAAGAAGCTTTGCCCTTCTACTGGTAGAGAAAGATACTAAACTGTAGTTCAGTTGCCATAGGAAAATGGTTTGAAGTTTTGTATGTTGTCTACTGTCATCACATTTTGCATTGCGGCGTAATTATCCCTTCTGGAATGATCGAAACTACAGCTGAGCTCTATTGAGCATTTATTATGTGACAATTCCAAAAATAGAGACTAACTCTCCTAACTCTGTATGTTCTAGAGTTGGACTGGAAGAACAATAAAATATTTCAAAAACCTGTCATTTTAGTTGCTTTAGTTTAAAGGCCTCAGATTAAGAGACAAGAGAAAGGCATTGTCGTTTTGTGGTTTTGCTCAAATTAATGTACAGATAATTTTGACACTTCGGTATTTTTGACACTTCTGAGGGAATTCTCTACCAGACGGTGTATCAACAGAGATAAGTTAAGTAGTAGGGGATTATAGAATTCAGGTCAAGGTGGAAATGCCTGAGAAAATTCAGGGGACAAGGAAGTCATCTTAACAGACATTTCTTCTTTCATTTTATACGATAAAAGTCAATTCTGAAGTCCTTTTTAGAAGTAAAGTTTCCTTATGTTATCCTGTCCAGCTGAAAAAAGAATAACAGATGCGCACCAATGCGTGTGTGTGTGTGTCCTCACATGCAGCCTCTCGTGGTGATGGTCAGGTGGCAGGGCTTGTTGGACAGCACCCTTCAGGGCATCGGCCAAAGGAAAACAATGAGCCTCTAAGAGTTTATATCCCTTTAGCAGTATTTGATTCGAATACCATAGAGAAGGAAAGTGACATCAGTGATAGAAACAGGTAATACTGTGCACAGACGTGGAATGAGACACATACATTTACTTCTGTAATGGTGCATTTTGATAGAAAAATAATCATATTTGGGGCTATGGAGCATAAACCATAGCAGCAGTAATGGTAATTGATAGCTACCAGTTTGACCACCATTTGACCATGCTGTATTGGTCCATATGAATGAATGAAATTGGCGATAGGGTTTCACAGCTGTGCTTCCCGCTTGGCGTGTCATAAGAATAATAGTCAGAAAGCATTTCTACCACATCTTCCGCTGAGGCACCAGCAATAACATCAGACTATGTAACAGGTGGATGTTGTATGGATCCTGACACGGTCTCTTAATAAGCACGGGCAGGTTTCAGTGTTACATTTCAGTTTCCCTATCTGGAAATGGGATAATTTTGACATCATTTCTTCATGTCTATCAAATGAGATAATATATTGAAACTGTCCAGTGCTGTCCATGGACTATAGTAAGTATGCTATAAATAGAAAAAGAAGAATAGTAAATGAAGAAAGAAGACTGGGATGTCAATAATAATAAATAACTTTTACACACACAACACAGTTTTAACTTTCTATTTCCAGAAGCCATTTCTAAAAGCCAAGACTCTTTGGGGCATATATTATATTTGTGTGATCTAAACAAGTTACCTACTCATGCAAGACCTCAGTCTCCTCATCTTTGAAAGGAATAATAATGATAGTACCTAGCTCTTAGAACTGTGAGGATTGATTTACTAAGCACATGGAAAGTGCTTAGAGAGAGGCTGGCTAAATAAGTGCTCCATAAATGGTACTTCTTTTTTTTTTTTTTTTTAAAGATTTTATTTATTTATTTGAGAGAGAGAGAATGAGAGACAGAGAGCATGAGAGGGAGGAGGGTCAGAGGGAGAAGCAGACTCCCTGCCGAGCAGGGAACCCGATGCGGGACTCGATCCCGGGACTCCAGGATCATGACCCGAGCCGAAGGCAGTTGCTTAACCAACTGAGCCACCCAGGCGCCCCATAAATGGTACTTCTTGATACTCTTTGTAGTATTTTCTCCCCCCACCCCAAACCATTCATTTAAAAGACACAAACTAGCCCCTATAAGATGAAAAAGAAAAGACGAGTGCAAGAAGAGAAAGGTAAAGAAAACAAATAGATGTGATTTAGAAAATAGCATTTACTTTTCAACTTTGCTGTTCTTCCAAATTTTGGATCTAGATCTCCTTTTCCTAACCTCACCAAATTATTGAAATAAAATAATAATAATTTCATAATGCTTATTGAGTTCTTATGTCTAAGCATTTTGTTGAGCACTTTACTTGATATATAGGATGATTCGATCCTTACAACATTAGAAGTAGGTAGAGTAATTCTTCCAACACTGCAGAAGAGGAAATTGAAGCCAGGAGTTGTTAAGTAACTTGCCCAAGGTCATAGAACTAGTAAGTTAACAGAGCTGAAATTCAAAGATGGCTATAATTAAACAGACCTCAGTTTAAGTATTTATGCTCCTGTTCAGGCAATCCCAAAAGATCTCCAGTTTCCAAGTAATGTTGAAAAAACAAATAAATGCCCATTATTCAGGTAGTGGCAATTTGGGAGCTGAATGAGCCTAACAAAGTATCTGGCTTGCTCATCATCCCACTCATAAACCAACTATATAATTGGTTGTTAGCCATTAAGAGGTTTTAAGCTATCTAAAAATTGATGTGGATTCTTACAGAAGGGGATTATAAATTTTTTCAGGTCTCTATTAGACTGAATTAATCCTCAAATAAACACACCAATTTTATAGAAAGTTATCAAAAACCCCTAGAATTCCACAAGCATTGAATATATATTCCATAACACTGCAATTACACACTTCAGTTAAGTTCTGAGTAAGTAGCTTAGTATAATATTAGTATCTCATTGTTTTTTTTTCTTTTTTAATCACTTTAAAAAGAGGTTCTGGATTTCTGGCTCTGAGCTAGAAGGCAGCTTAATCTGGCTAATCAAAACCTTTGTATAAGAAAAGGTGCAAAGAGGTCCACTTCCTAGAAGCCCAGAGATAGAGAAACCACCAATCATTTACATGGCTAAAGAGAGAAAGTGCCTAATGGTTTATTTTTTTTCTGTTTTTCTTTTGTTTTTCACTTCTACCTTCTTTGAACCACTCTCAACACCATGCCATTGTATTCAGTTCTCCACATCCATAGATTTGAGAGACTATGGGAAATAGTCCCATGCTTTTCCCTCCCAACTCCCCATAACAATGTACCTTTGCATGCTATAACAAAACTTTACTCATATCACTCTAAGGTAAATACTATTTCTTAGGAGAATCGTAGGTAATTATATTGGTAAAAGCTAATATTTATCAAGTGCTCACTTGGTGTCATATACTCCCCTAAAGATATATCATCATTCCATTTCTTTAAAATGAGGTTAACTTTGGTATAATTTACACATAGTAGCAGTCACTCATTTCAGGCATTCAGTTTAATGAGTTTTGTGAAATCACCACAATCAAGATCTAGACTATCACCCCAGAAATTCTCCTGTTCTCCTTTGTGGTCACTTTTCTCCTCCTACCCACAATGCCCTGTAAACACCGATGTGAAGTTTATCTTTATTTATTTGCCTTACCCCTTTTAAAAGCGAGGAAACTCATTTTCCAAAGGTCAGAAGTTAGTAAACGGCTAGTAAGTGGCAGAATGCACATTCAATTTCATCTCTCTGACTCTGCAACTCTTACTCCTATTTTATGCTTCTATGTCTTCATACTGTAATTTGTCCCATTAATTCATTAATGACCTTAACCTCATTTACTATGCCTAGTTTACTTTTTTATTAATGTAATCAATGTAGAAAATTATCTCATAATAGTATGAGGTGTGTTAAAACATAATATTAAGGTATGGATATAAATCAGTTACCAACTGCTAAAATTATATTAAAAATAGAGAAAACATAAAGCGAGCATCTCAACATGGCGGGATTATTTTTGAGATATCAATTTGTGTTTTCGTCTGTATTTCTCCTTCATCCCTGTTCAAAGCAGGAATATTATAAGCAGACCCTTTGAAATTCCATGCCTCAGGATGCTTTGCAGGAACCTTTAAAAACCAGAGACTCAGAAGAAATGATGCCAGGTGTCTGGGCAGGAGAAAGAGAGGTGCTTTGGGGGGCAAGGTGAGAGAAAGGAAGACTTTTTCTAAAGTGAGGAAAGAAACAAAAGTTAAGGAGTTCTAGAATAGCTAAGATCTTTGTCACTTAGTGGCAGAGCTGGAAAGGCTTGACGATTCATCAAGAAAGACAAAACATTCCTGTGCTGGGGTTTCCAATGACACCGATGCATCAAAAGCAGAAGCAACCACATTGCCAAATTATAAATGGCCACATTTATACAAGCTGAGAAATTGATTTCTTATTGATAACCTGTGGACTGACAAATAGACCTAACAAGTACTGGCATTACCTATACATTGTATATGCATTAGTACATTTTATCCTCATAAGATAACCCTATTTCACAACTGAGGAAACTAAGACCTAAGTTCTTTGCTCAAGACCAGCCATATAAGTAACTAAGAGGCAGAAACATAATTTGAACCCAAACATATAGGATTCTCACCTGAAAGCTTGTGCTATGCTGCCAAAGCTACTTAAATTTAGACATCTTGCTTCAGGCTGGGAGAAGGAGAGAGTTAATGTCGACAAATCCTGAATTTTCAGACAATATAGTAAGAATTAGGGTCAGATTTTTATTTTAGTATATTCAAAGAATAGAAGAATGTATTTTTCTATCACTGAGGGTGTAGACATAAATAAGTTCCTAATACATTAGCGGTATGAAATTTGATATGCTTTTAAGGATCAGTTAAGCATTTCAGTGGAAGTTCCTAATGGTATTAAAAATTAATCACAAAACATTCTGTGTCCATGGATTGGAAGAATTAGTATTGTTAAAGTGTTTATACTATCTAAAGGATCTGCAGATTCAGTGCTATCTCCATCAAAATCCGAATGAAATGTTTTATAGAAATTGAAAAAAAACAATCCTAAAATTCATAGGGAACCACAAAAGATCAGATAGTCAAAGTGATCTTGAGAAGAACAAAACAAGAAACATCACACTTTCTAATTTGGAAATATTACAAAGCTACAGTCATTTAAAAAGTATGGTGCTGGTGTAAAGACAGACACAGACCAGTGGAACAGAACAGAGAACCCAGAATTAAACCTACACATATATAGTCAACTGATCTTTGACAAGAATGACAAGAATACACAATGGGAAAAGGATAGTCTCTTCAACAAATGGTTTTGGGACAACTGGATATTCATGTGCAAAAGAATTAAATTATACCCCTATCTTCTACCATACACAAAAAATCAACTCAAAATGGATTAAAGACTTAAACATAAGACCTGAAACTTTAAAACTCCTACAAGAAAACATAAGGGAAGTACTTCTTGACACTGGCTTGGCAATAATTTCTTGGCTATAACACCAACAGCACAGGCAACAAAAATAAAAATAGACAAGTGAGACTGGATCAAACTAAAAAGCTTCTGCACAGCAAGAGAAACAACCAACAGAATGAAAAGCAACCTACAGAATGGGAGAAAATATTTGCAAACTATATATTTGATTATATGAATTTCCAAAATATAAAAGAAACACCTATGATTCAATAGCAAAAAAACCAAACAGCCCAATTAAAAGATGAGAAAAGTATCTGAGTAGACATTTTTCCAAAGAAGACATCCAAATGGCCAACAGGTACATGAAAAGGTGCTCAAAATCACTAATCATTAAGAAAATGCAAATCAAGACCATAATGAGATATCGGCTCATACCTGTTAGAATGGTTATTATCAAAAGTCAAGAGATAACAAATGCTGGTAAGGATGTGCAGAAAAGGGAACACTTGTGCTCTATTGCTGGAAATGTAAACTGGTTCAGCCACTATGGAAAACAGTATGGAGATTCCTAAAGCAATTACGAATAGAACTACCATATGATGTAGCAATCTCACTTCTGGGTTGTGTAGCTGCACCCCAGCAGACTCTAAGCCAAGAGTGGATTAGGGTCCACAAGATCAAAGAAAAGACCTGGAGACAGTGATTGAGAATAGGTTTATTGGGGGAACTTAGGGGCAGGTTGTCCAGAAGCAGCAAACTGGACAAAGCATCTGCTGCTGAGATCTATATACAGCAAGCTATTATAGTGTAGCAACTTAGCCTAGTGACTATCTGTAGCACTTCCCCTCCTTGCACAGCCTGTGTTCCAAGGAGATCAAGGCTTGCCATCTGGACATCCTTTGTTACAAGGGAGACTCTCCAGGTTGGCCACCCTCAGAGTTCCTGACCTTGAATGCTGAACAACACACTTTTCTATATGTTCTTTTTTTTTTTAAATATTTTATTTATTTGACAGAGAGAAAGAGAGAGTGAGCATATGAGGGGGACCTGCAGTGGGAGAGGGGGAAGCAGGCTCCTCACTGAGCAGGGAGCCTGACGTGGGGCTTGATCCCAGGACCGTGGGATCATGACCTGAGCAGAAGGCAGACACTTAACTGACTGAGCCACCCAGGCACCCCTCATCTGTATGTTCAGCTTGATGGGAGTTTAGAGAGAGAACGGAATCTCTGCATCCTCAAGATAGTAATATAACAGTGGCATTCAGGGTTCACCTTGCATAAACCATCCTTCCAGCATGTACCATACATGGGTATATACCCAAAAGAAACAAAATTATTATCTTGAAGAGATATCTGTACTCCTGTATTCATAGCAGCATTAGTCTCAATAGCCAAGAGGTATGGAAACAATCTAAATGTTCATCAGTGGATGAATAAAGAAAATGGCATATTATTCAGCCTTTAAAAAAAGACTGTCATAAAACACTACATCAAAAACTAATGATGTAATGTATGGTGATTAATATAACATAAAAAATTAAAAAAATTAAAAAAAAAGACTGTCATTTGCAGCAACATGGATGAACCTCAAGGGTATTATGCTAAGTGGAATAAGCTAGACAGAGAAAGACAAGCACCACATGGTATTAACTTATATGTTTGTTTTCATTTCTCTCTCTCTCTCCTATTTATTTTTGTGTCCCCAGGACCCTAGACAGTACATAGATGCTCTGTATTTGTTGAAAAACTTAATGAACATAGCATTTTCTTAATATTTTTAAACTTTTCTTTCTTTTTTACCTTTACTGAGGTATATTGACAAAATTGTAAGATATTCAAAGTGTACAACATGATGATTTTAGCAACATCAAAGATGTAAATGTCATGGAGGAAAAAAAGTCTTGAGTACTGTGAGTATATGGGAGGGCTTTATTGATAATGTGACTGTGAGGAAAGATAACACAGTAAATCTGATTGGACAATCTTTGAATGGCTCCGGGGAAATCTGTGAACAGGTTTAATTCTTGGTCAGTCAACCCCCAGAAATGTGCCCCATAGAATGTTCTTTGTTACCAACTGATGATGTTATTGTGTAATTCAGAGCAATGGGACATGCTTCGCCAGTTTGTCAGGACTCATCCAGATTGTTTTGTGCAAACATCCAGATTGGTGATATGCCTGACTTCATTGTTGGGGTCTTGAGTTTGGGTTACCATGCTATGTGAGCAGTCTTACATAAAAGCCCCAGACTTGGAGACTAAAACAGGCTTCCCTGGGCAGAGACACTTCACACATGTCCTGGCTATGTTTGGAGAAAAATCACAGTGTTTTGAAAATTCTCCTATAGGATAAGGCTGGGCACTGGTGGGCAGGTCCATACCCAGCTCATACTATCTTCTGTGAGAATCAATTATTGCATACAGTTCTTTATGGCATTCTGGGTCTACACACCATGTCAATTTGAAGTGACCATGCCCACTCTTGACAACCAGCCATAATTGATTAGACCAGGGTGGATATTGCCCTCAACTCGATCCAGTTGATTCTTGCTCCTGAGAATTAGGATTTAGGACAGCATGAGTCTCAGCAGTAAGATTTGAGATACAGTATGGGGGGAAGCATATATCCACAACTAGCAAGGTATTTTTTGCAAACTGAGGTAGAAAATTTGAACTGCAGAAAGAGAGAAGAAAGAAAAAGATTCAAAATGTAGTAGAGATGAGAAAGTAATCAGCCTCAGCTTCTGGGGCTCATAAAAGCAGGGAGGTAACTATAGTATCTTGTGAGACCCAGCTGTATCTTTGGCTTTGAGTCTTATGACAATTCTGTATTTTTTTTCAATAATTTCCTAGATAGTTTAAATTGGTTTCTTTTCTTTAAAACAAAATGATCCTTAAGATGGCCCCCGGGTAGTTAGGACATTATTCACAACATTTTGAGGCCTGTTGTCTATCAGTACTTCTCAACTAAATCACCTGGGAAGCTGTTAAAATGCAATAGGTTACAGTGCTGCTGATCTTCTGAATGTTTATCAAACTCCCAGGGATGCTAATGCTGCTGGTCCATGGACCCCACTCTGAAAGGGTCTAGAACTGGATTTGTAGTACAGTGAGTATAAATGGCAACAATGAGATTTAAAATTAGGTTTGGACTAATTTAGTCAAAGTCTAAATGACTGCATACACTATACCAAGAAGATTTCAGATTATTCTATAGGAAATAGTATGATACTAGCATTTTGTTTTGTTTGTTTTTTAAACATAATTGCAGAAAGATAACCCTGACAGCAAAGTGGCAAATGGAAGGGATAAAAACAGAGAAGAAAGAGGGGCGCCTGGGTGACTCAGTTGGTTAAGTGTCTGACGCTTGGTTTTAGCTCAGGTCATGATCTCGGGGTCTTGAGATCAAGCCCCATGTTGAGCCCTGTGTCGGGCTCCCTGCTCAGTGGGGAGTATGCTCAAGATTCTCCTCTCCCTTCCCCTCCCCAACCGCACATGCTCTCTCTTTCTCTCTGTCTCTCTCTGCCCCCCCCCCCCGGCAAAATAAATAAATAAGTCGTTTTTAAAAAGACAGAGAAAAAGAGATAAAATAGGAAAATATTTTACATGAAAGTATTGGGAAATACTTGTTTCCATGCCTTATAAAGGAATAAAGTTTGGAAGACTTCTTTTAAATTTCATACTGAACCCAAGTTTTATGTTTATTTCTGACACTTGAAAAAACAAATCACCAGGGTGTTTTTCTTCAAATGTTTGCAGGTGTGGATAATTAAAAATACCACACTTACTTGCATTTGATTGTGTGAGCATTCTTATGTCTATAAGTGATTCTAATCAACTTCACTAAACACGGCAGGGGGGTGGGGGAGAACCTCATAATTAACAAAACTTTATGTACAATCATTAGAGTCTAGAATTATAATTCATATTACTTACTAATTATTATTTTTATCCTCTTGAACTTCCATTTTTCTTAGGGAACAATAATTTATGAAATGATCAAAATACTTTTCATTCTTTTTCATAAAACAATTAAGGAACAAATAGAAAGCAGTCAGAAAAGTATGTCAAATAATAAGCCTCTGCCCACCGTTACGACTGATTAGATGAAATAACATTTCAAGTTATTTGTTCCAGTTCATTCTTTATTGGGTTATTTTGATATGAATAAATCTTCCTTCATCTTGCATTGATACACCTTATCTGAGAATACCAAGTTTAGAGGGAACAGCTCTGCTAGCACACAAGCTGTCCTTAAGCATCTGTTCTACCCAACCAGCGTGAGGGAACATGTATAATGTATAACACAGCTCATTAGTGAAGGGAAAAACTTTGAAGTTATAAAGACCAAGGATCAATCATTGACTTCATTTCAAGGCATAGTGTCATCATCTATAAATCGAGGTAACAGTTTCTTCTTCCTAGAGTTGCTGAGAATTAAATGAGGCAACATATGCACAGATCCTGATGCGTGCTCTATCCTAAAATGCATATTTCCTGTTACTATAACACTTATATAAATGGACTTACTCTCTGGGAGAAGTTTTAACATGAAAGGAGCTATAGTATATCATAAATTGCGATCATGTTACTTGAAATTTTCACTTTATTTCAAATTGCCCAATTTGAAAATATAAAATGTCACAGATGGGTCAGAACAATCCAAACATTGAATCCTGGAGGACAATCAGCACAAGTTAAATGATTCAACTTAACCATTGTTTTTGTTTTGTTTTGTTTTGTTTTGTTTTTACTCTAGATCCAGTAGAACAAATAATCTCAAACCAGAAAGATTCTAGGGCCTCATCTCCCAAAATTTTCAGTCATAGGTTGAAGGCAATATGTAGGAATCTGCATTTTTAATGAATACATAAAGTAGATTCCGAGGCAAGTTATTCTCAGGCCCCACTCTGAGACACACTGCATGAATCTGAGCTGTCTGAGAACAAATGCCAAGTGTTCATCTCTGCATCCTCAGTCCCTGATTCTTTGCCTAATATGCACTAAGTATTCTATAAATAATGATATTATATAATAAATTATTAACATACCAAAACCAAACTGATTAATGCTGTTACTATTTTGGTAATTATTGCAATGCAGAGTTGCACAAAATTTTAATTTTTATTCTTATTTGTGAGACTGGACTGTTATATTCAAATTAATTACTGTGATCTGTGACAAAAATGGTAATAAGGCCAATTTATTTTATTTTATTTTATTTTGAGAGAGAAAGAGAGTGTAAGTGGGAAGAGGGAGAGGGTCAAGTAGACTCAGAGCTCAGTGGGGCTCTATCTCCTGACCCTGAGATCATGACCTCAGCCGAAATCAAGAGTCAGATACTTAACCGACGGAGCCACCCAGGTGCTCCTGTTTATTTTAAAATATGAAAAGACTTGAATATGCTGTTTACTTATATTTATACTTATTCTTGTTCTCTTTCCACAACACTGAAACATTAAGACATGAATTTAGAAACTACCAAGTTCCAATATGTGACTCTGTATTAATTTTCTTCCTTAGAATCAACTTTATTTTCCAATGATACAAAACAGAAAGCTAATCTCTTATCTCCCCTTGACCAGTAAACTTCAAGCAGAAAAAGAGGATACAATTAACATCTAAATATTGACAAAACTAAGCCTGCTGGCCAACAGAAGGAACCAGCAGCTAAATAAGCAATTTATCAGGATACCAGTAAAAGACAGGATTATCTGCAATACAGTCAACAAGTAGAAAATGAGCTTGAATAAAAATTATGTTTGGGTATGATATCAAAATTTTACTTTCAGGGATGCCTGGGTGGCTCAGTAGGTTAAGCATCTGACTCTTGATTTTGGCTCAGGTTATGATCTCAGGGTTGTGAGATCAAGCCCCACGTTGGGCTCTGTGCTCAGTGGGGAGTCTGCTTGAGATTCTCCCCCTTCTTTCCCCCTCTGCCCCACCCTGCTCTCTCTCAAATAAATACATAAATAAATCTTTAAAAAAATTTTACTTTCAGTGAGCAAATGTTCAGTTTGTCTCCTGAGAGTGATCAATATTATACTTGAAAATAACATTAAAATTATGAATCTAAATTTTTAAAATACTTTATTTAAGTAGTGTTTTAAATCTGTCCAAACCACTAAATTTTAAATCATATATTGAAAGGGCTCTAAAACCAGCCCTGAACCTATTAACATTGTAAACTTGGACAAAGAATGGAATGCCTTTCTTCATGTTATTTTTGAGATTGTCACTGTGCTCTGTGGTCATAGACTCTAATTATGTCTTCAGGAAATGTGTAAATTGATGTTAAAAAGATCAAGACAAATTTTTGAGGATGTATGTTGATTTAAGGATAAAACTAGGTGATGAAAAGCAGAATGTTGAGCATGTGAAATTCTGATAAGGAGTTTTAAGTTTTTTTGTTTTTTGTGTTTTTTTTGAGAGAGAGAGAGCACAGAGGGAGAGTGAGAGGGAGAAGCAGACTCCCCACTGAGCAGAGAGCCTGACGTGGGACTCAATCCCAGGACCCTGAGATCATGACCTGAGCCAAAGGGAGACGTTTAACCAACTGAGCCACCCAGGTGCCCCAAGGAGTTTAAGTTTCAAAGAGACATCTGATCACTATGGTCTACCAAGCTAATGTAAGTAGTCTCTCTTCCAACCCCCATATAATTCAAATATATAGTTGAGCTTATAGAGAAGGATAATCCCTAGAAATAAGAAGAAGAGAAATCAAAGCTGGAAATTTTATCAAGTGCTAAAATGAATAGAGCTTGTGAGTTGTTAGAACCTGTTATCACCTGGTATACCTAGAAGGTGACTTGGAACCTCAGAGCTGCCTAGTTGTGAAACCATTCTAAGAATATTTTTCCCATTTACCTGGGGAATGTTCTAAGGCAGTTGATTATACAACTGTAAATTTTATGGGGATAAAAAAAGAAACATCCAGGGGAAGCTGGGACTCCAAGCTGTGCCATCTATAAATATGGAAATATTTATCTAATTACATATACAGGAAACTCAGCCCCAATATTAACCTAAAGTGGTACATAATGGATGACATTCATAAAGGTCATGATAAACATGGAGATGCCCTATTAGAGCACCTCTACAATTCAAATCAAGAAAAAATCTCCAAAGCAAACAAGTGACTCATGTTAGGAATGGGATAGCAAGAAACAAAAGTACCCAGAACAGAGAGAAAACAACTATGAGGAATAGAGAAAGAACATAATCAAAGATAACAAAGGTAAAACATAATTAAAAAAAAAAAATAGAGGGTAGAACAACCCAGGGGAGGGGAATTTTAGCACATAGAAAATGTTCAAAGAAAGAATGAAATAATTATAATCCTTACAGAAAATATAGTTCATTTGGGAAAAAGAACCAAACAGAAATATAGGTTGAAAAATAATTCATTAATATAAATTAAAAAAGAAAAGAAATGTTGATAATTTCCATGGGTAGACACAAATGAAGAAAGAATTACATAATGAGAAGTTAGATTTATGGAAATACAGAAAAAATACACCACAGATAAATAAGATCTTGGAAAATATAAAGAAACAGTTAAACATTAAAGAAAGATGAAGAAGTTTCAACATATAACTAACAAGGGTTTCAGAAGAAGAAAATAGAGATAACAGATGAGAATATATATTCAAAGCCGTGACTGAGAATTCCTGAATTTAAAAAGGAAAAAAAATTATGCATGAGTCCTTAGGATGAAGAAGCACACAGAACCAAACAACATTTATAATGAACCCGTATCTGTTTTGTAGTGAAAATGCAGAATATAAAAAACAAGGGAAAAAATCTCTAAAAGTACAAAAGGAAAAAAAAAAAGATTATTTTCAAAAATTAATAGTCAATTCTATCGCAGAGTTCTCAGCAAAACATGTGAAGCTAGTATACAAAGTAATAGTATCCTCAAAGTGTTTAGGGAAAATAGTTGTCAATCTAGAAATTTATATTAAAATAAATACCATTCATATATGAAGGCTGAATCCATATTTTCAGACATAAAAACACAAAAACTTTACATTTCACGTACTTTCACTGAAAAAATGACTAAGTAACAAAATAAGAAGAAAGATGTAGTTGAAAGAAACAATGATAAATAGCTAAAACAGTTTAGAAAATCTCAATCCATAGTTACTGCCAATAAAACTCTAGGAAACAAACTGAGGGTTGCTGGAGTTTGGGGGAAAGGGGTAATTGGGAGATGGGCATTAAGGAGGCATTAAGGAAGGTATTTGATGTAATGAGCACTGGGTGTTATATGCAACTGATAAATCATTAAATTCTACCTTTGAAAAATCACTTATTTTTATGAGATTTTAAACAAGAATAATGAAATTGACAATAACTTAAAAAATTAGAATAAGAAATTATGATCAATCTGTTGTGTTGGTAAATGTGCATATAAAAAACTTTAGCTTAGGACGACTGGGTGGCTCAGCTGGTTAAGCATCTGCCTTCAGCTTAGGTCATGATCCTGGGGTCCTGGGATCGAGTCATGCATTGGGCTCTCTGTTCAGCGGGGAGCCTGCTTCTCCCTTTGCCGGCCGCTCCTCCTGCACGTGCCCTCTCTCTCTCTGACAAATAAATAAATAAATAAATAAATCTTTAGAAAACAAATTACAACAACAATAACAAAAACCCCTTTAGGTTTAATCAGTAAATTTATTAAGTGTTTATATTAAAAAGTTTATTCATAACCATTAAAGTAGTAGACTTAGAATGTCATTCTACACTAAGAAATCAAACATAAGTGAGACTAAAAATATCCATTCCAGTAGAAGACAGAATGGGAGGAAAAAAATCAGAGAAGAGCATAGCAAATAGAAAAATCTAGAAATTAATAATGTATTTAATGTAAATTTATGTAAAATGGTAGGTCACAAAAACAGTAAGTTCAGAAAAATAATCAGGTAGTAGAATATGTATAGAATGTTATATCTACTGTTTATATCTTCATATATCAAAACTGGTAGATCTCACAAATACTAAGATAATAAGCTGTAGAATAAGTTTATCATGATTCCATACCATAAGACACTTCAAAAGAGACCCAGTTCTGTCTATAGAGCTCCCTCCATTCACAACACATACAACAATCGTATATATTACTTATGGATACCAATAATACTAATAAAAATATTACAACATCGATACACCTCAATCTCAAGATACCGGTTGCTTTTGTGAAGAAGGATGTAAAATAAGATTGAGGACAGGCACAAGGGGAACATCATCTCCTCAACTTTATCTGGAATATCTATTTATAAAAATAATTTTGAAGTTAACAAGGTAAAAGTTTAACATTTATTACATTTTGGCAGCATTTACATGGATGTTTATTATGTTAAACTTTGAAATTTTCTTTGTGCTTAGTATATGATAATTACAATTTTTTTTTTTTTTTAAAGATTTTATTTATTTATTTGACAGAGAGAGACACAGAGAGAGAGGGAACACAAGCAGGGGGAGTAGAAGAGGGAGAAGCAGGCTTCCTGCTGAGCAGGGAGCCCGATGTGGGTCTCGGTCCCAGGACCCTGGGACCATGACCTGATCCGAAGGCAGACGCTTAACAACTGAGCCACCCAGGCACACGATAATTATAAAATTTTAATAAAATTATGAAATAATAAATCTTTCTTTACTTACCTATGGAATATTGGAACATTAAGTTTTCTCCAGCAAAATACTGGGGTCATAGAGTAATACATGTTTTCTCCTGAGAAAATCAATACAAATATTGTTATAATGCTTTATTTTTCAAATAAATAGTATAATATTCCCAACTTTCAAATTACTAGTTCCAAAGGAATGTCAGACTTCTTACATATGTCTGACAAGTCTGGATTTGTCTTAAATCCAGTGGTATTTGTCTATTTCAAAGTTGCAGGGGTTATTTATACCACATACGTAAAACTACTGATATATGTCAAAATTGCATTTTCCTTCTATTGTCTCATATCACTTGGAATAATTTTCACAATTCCAAGGATCCGATTCCTTACCAACTCACACTCTCTTAAATCAGGGAAATGTCAGCTTAAAAACAAAAAAACAACAAACAACTTGTGTCTCTTCATAAATAAAAATTTATCCATGGGAGTTTCATAGATAGTACTATCTTCCATGATAGATGTAAGGCTCACTAGAATTATGAGTGAGAGTGAGGAATAAAGTTAAGAAACTGTACAATTACAAGCAATAAAGGCCCAAATGAAATTAAGTGTTAATGAGTCTGGCCTTAATTGAGTTTTAGTCCCACTGCTAAACTCTTTAGTGAAATATATTATCACATAATTTCTTTTATGATGCATTAAAATCTCTACTATATTAAAGCATTAGTTATTATGATACTTAAAAAAATATGACTTGCTTCATTTCACAGTATTGTTTATCTGTCAAACTCATTATCATAACATTGCAGTTGTTTGTCAGAACTCCTCAACCTGGGAAATAAGTTAATTTAGCTATCATATTCACAGAAATTGCCTTTTCTAATGCAAGATTTATTTGATTTTAATTTAAAATCCTTAGTGACTATCCTGGTAGGCCTATCATTTCACATTGGAGCCCTCCATTTACATGGTGCCAGGGACAGATTCAGAGGAGCCCCCCCCCCTTTTTTTTTCCTGAGAATCTTCACTTTTCGGTGAATTCTTCACACCAACTACTGTTATCCCAATGACCACAGTGGTAGTTTAGGGGTAATAGTGTGTCGAAAGAGGGCAAGGAATCCTTTACATTTGGCCTTTACATTTGGCCTTTAGTGAAGCAACTCTACGTTGGACTTAACTCTGTCCCAAAATACCACAATCTATAACAAGATCAAAGAGTCGAAGAGCAAAAAAGGAAACACTGCAGTCTGTTGGTCAGTAGCATAAGGGCTTCAAGTTGGTTTATCAAACTGAAACTTCAACTTAGCCTCTTCTTCATAATTAATATATAAAGGTGTTTTGGAATCACAGGCCTGAGATAGTGGTTCTCTGTCCACAATCTGGAGACTGCTGTTTACTAGACTTAGAATTCTGTTGGTATTCTTTAGCACCTGGGAACAGTGCCCTGCATATAGTTAGATAATTAAAGCAAAAAAAATAATAATAATAATCATGAATAGATAATTACTTATGCATGGATGCATATATACATAAATAAACTAGTGAGTAAAGGAATGGATACAAATATGCCCAATCTTCCCAAGCCTTAGTTTCCTCATCTGTAAATACAGGAATGAGATCCCTAACATGAAGAATCATTATTAGAGAAAGAAATAATGTATGTACCTGCAGCAAAGTAGAAGCAAAAGTAATATGAAATAGAACTTGAGTAAACTCATAACCTGGCTAGCTATGCATTGATTCATATTAATCGTTGGCCAAAATAGTCTACAAAACATGACAGTGGTCCAGTGTAAAATTATGTAAAATCAAAGCCCCTAAAGAATGTCAGTATAATTTCCCCATAAGTAAACTTTATACTTTGCATATTTTAACCTCAAAGTCCTGTCACTGTCGCTGTCCTGTCACGTGGCATAACTTTTATAAAGTAGAAAATACTAGCCACATACTGAAGAATATATTTGAGGAATCACTGAACATTACACAGTCTCACTATTCTGTTCACTCTGACACTTCTTTGACTTTTAACATTTTAGAGGTAATGGTGAAAAGTCAAAAGTTCGGAACTACTGAGATTCGCTCTTAGAATAGAAAAACATATTCATTTGAGTAAGGGGATGGTAGTGGCACAAACTCTGCCAGGATACAAGATCTTGTACCAAAATAGACATTTTTTTGTGAGACATCATGAAATGTGCAGTCACTAGGGATTGAATGGCACTCCTTTTTTTTTAAGATTATCTTTTCTTTCTTTAGGGGAGGAATAAAGCTGATGTTGGCATACTTCATGACTGCATTTTTCAAGCTAGCCATTATCTCTAGCTATGATCTAGAGATTGGGATTTCTTCCGAAAATGGAAAAGAGAATAATATTATACCCACAAATGACTTTCAATTCATGCTACCTCTTAGAAATTGTATGGCATTTATTGCATTTTTTAACTATAATAAAGCTAAGTGAAATGATTGTGAGGTACAGCTAATGCTTCAGCTGACTTTTGCAATATGGGTGCAATTTTAATTTAAGTATAGTATCTTTAATTTAGTGAATTTTGCTTAGCTCAAAATCCATGTAAAGACTCTAAATGAAAAACTGAATTCCACCTTTCAACTTTGAGTAACAGATGAGAAAAATTTAATCAAAAAGTTTAAATTTTATATTATAATATTAAGATGATTTTTCTATGAGGTTGATATTTTAGCAGATTAGAAAGCATTCTTCAGTCTGATTTACTCTATTCCTGTGGAATACCACACATTGCACTTGCCCTGCAAAAAAATGGAAAATATATATTTATATCAACAAGAAAGATTTTGTTTCATTTTGATATAGATTTTTTTCTTAATTTAAAAATTAAAAATAGAATTTGGAGTTCATTTTTAAAAGTAAAACTAAGGGGCGCCTGGGTGGCTCAGTCGTTAAGTGTCTGCCTTCGGCTCAAGTCATGATCCCAGGGTCCTGGGATCGAGCCCCGCATCGGGCTCCCTGCTCGGCAGGAAGCCTGCTTCTCCCTCTCCCACTCCCCCTGCTTGTGTTCCCTCTCTCGCTGTGTCTCTCTCTGTCAAATAAATAAATAAAATCTTAAAAAATAAATAAATAAAATAAAAGTAAAACTAATTTTACAATATTAAATGCTAAATAATAGAGTTAGCAATTGACCTCTTTTCCCCTCTAAAGTTAATCTCCTGTTAGTAAATAGCACAAGATTGGAGCAATGTCATCATGAGGCTGGCCTTTGTTCACAGGAGTGATAATGCACGGGCTGTAGGAGTGAAAGCTTCCCCCTTCCAGCTTATATTGTGGCTCAGGTGTGAATGAGTAGGTTAATCATGTGAAAACATAGTTCAGTTGTGAATCAATCTTTGCCTGAGCCTGCTTGACTAGATATCAGAAGTAAAGGTTGTTGACAACATGTTTTCTCTCGATTGACCAAAGCTGGAAAAGAAAGAAAGGGTGGTTAGTTCTTATTTCTATCACTGACTTCCATATAGCAGTCCTAAAATTTCATGATGAAGCCCAAAACAACTCCAAAAAAAATTAAGGTAAAATTTATACTGTCCTCTGATATTTTCTGTTCAGCTGCCCTTTACCTGCCTTGCTCTAAGCCTTAGAAGCTCAAGAATGAAATTCACTAGGGAATTTCAAACCACATTGCTGCTGATAGACTTGGGCCATCCTCAGTGAGATCTCACATTTAAAACCTGAAGAATGAATAATGACCAATCCTATAAAGGGATTTAAAAGCAGCTCTCTGCCTAGCGATCATTCAACCACCAAACACTGAGGGTGGTGTACTCATCCTGGGGATCTAGACATCTATGTTGCTTTCTCATATTTCTTACGAATATGTGGAAGGAGTTAAGATAAGGACCACCTCAAAGTTTAACATTCCAAGTCAAATTAAGACCAATAGCCTTCACCCTGCAATGTCGTTACAAAATGAAATTTAACTTTAACTTGCCTGTACTTTAAGTGTATTGTCTTGTTATTTAATATATTAATAAGGAAGCCCATATATTACTTGACCATAAAAAAAAAAAAAAAAAAGAAGAAGAAGAAGACGTTCCTTCAACTTTTTTACTGTCCTCAGCTCCAGGTAGAATACCATCAAACTCACAGATGGACTGAGATTTAAAGGGGCCCCCACCCTGTGACCAGTATTCCATTTGCCACTTAGATTTTGGCATTTTTTGTCCTCAGAACATAAGGAATTTACATTGCCCTTTACTCATAAAGGGCTTGCACTATTTGTGTACATGTCAGGATATGTTTTTTTTCACCCTTTTTTAAACACATGGCCAGACACAAATCCCTTTTAAAGGCAATCTCATATATCACCTATTCTATAAGGCCCCCACATCCTGAACATTGTAGACACTTGGAATTTATTAATAGAATAAATGAATGGATGGATCACTTTCTACTTTATGAAAGACTACATTTATAAAATGAAGGTTTTGCTAATCATGTATTTATCATCTCTATTACAAAATTTTAAACCCTTAATGTGTTTACTAGTATATTACCAATATCACTATTTCTGGCTCATGAGGGGCACACATTAATGTGTAGGGAATGAAGGAATAGGCAATCAATATATATCTATATCTAGATCATCTATATCTATATCTATCTATATATACATTAAAAATACTCATAAATATACAATTTATTAAATTATAATGGATAAAGTAGATGATTCTTAATGAACAAGGAAATGTGTATTATTTTTCTACCACTGTATAATAAATTTCCACAAATGTAGTGTCTTAAAACAGCATGTATTTACTATCTCACAAGGTATGTGGTTCCAGAGTCTTGGAACATCTACCTCGGTTCTCAGCTCAGCATCTTCCTAAGCTGCAATTTAAGCTCACTATTATCTAGAAGTCTCTCCCATTCTTATAGGTCCCTCAGTTCCTTGCCACATGGTCCTCTCCAGCACCTTCCTCAGGCCATCTCACAATATGGCAGCTTGCTTCTTCAAAGATAGAAAGAGTCTCTCTCTTCAGGAAGGGTCCAGCCCCTATTTTCAGAACTATCATTTGAGTAGGTCAGGCCCACTTAAGATAATCTTCTTTTTGACTGACTCAACAATCAGCTTCTTTGGAACTTTAATTATATCTGCCAGATCCCCTCACCTTTGCCATCTAATGTAGCCTAATCTTGGGAGTGAGATCATATTTACAGATTTCGCCCACACCCAAGGAGAGGAGATAGCACTGATGGGAATCTTGGAGTCATCTCAGAATCCTGCCTACCACAAAATGTGAGAATGGAATGTAAGGTTTGAGTGCATAGAACATGACCCTGTATCATAAACATTCTAATTTTCCCTCCAGGCAAAGAGGAGGTTTGTACTTCCCAGCATATCTCCCTTTGAAGTTAGGGATGGTCATTGTTTTCATCTTGGCAGTGAAGTGAGACTAGAAATGCAATGTGTCACTTCTACAAGGAAGCTTTAAAACCAGCACACAATTCACCACATTCCTTTCTCTCTGCCTCAGTGACTGTGGAAACTTGTGTTGAGATGAAGCCTCTATTGACCTCAGTCTTCAGTGATTTAGTGTAATGTCTTTCTTCCAACCAGCATTAGAAATGCAGCATGCATATAAAATGTTTATTGTGTTAAATACTAAAATCCTGAGGATACTTGTTACTGAATGGCAGTTTTGCCAATCCTGAATCATATATGTAACCACTTAGAGTTCATATGTTAAGGGATGTCTTAGTCACTTAGGGCTACAATAAACCAGAATGTTCTTTCAAAGACTATGAGAAACTAGTAATGGCAATATATTGAGAAAGGAAAAAGAACAGATTGCACTAGGAAAGGGAATAAGATATTGGAAGCTAACTGCTGAATAAGTATCATATTATGCAGGGCATAGAGTGAAATGTAAAGCAAAGTATCTGGATATAGTTTGGGGAAGTCATTAATATGAAATTATGGGAAGAGAAGCCATGAGGGGACAGTAATCAGGGGTAGTGGTTCAAAAGAAAAGGCAGAGGATATTAATATTGTTCTCTATTACTGTATAATTTAAACTTTAACTAATTGTTTCTCCCCAAAACATGATTTGTAAAATCTATTAAACTATCTGCCTATCCATTCATTTTTTTGTAAGTCATATAATTAAAAAAATTATGTGATACAGTTGTACATCATTCTTCTAAAACTCTATGAAGGAAGCTATTTTCTAGCTATGTTTATCTAGAAGTTAAACATCAGAAAAAAACAAACAAAAGAAGTGGTTTGGACCATTTGTTAAGGATTGTAGCATATAATCATTGTTTACTTCACCTTTGCATAGGTGACTTTTATGAACATTTAATTCTGATCTGTTATACCTCAACACAGTTACTAAAAGTAATTATAGCAATATACATTAAATGATGTAAAAAAATAGTGGATAGGGATTTAAAAGAGCCAGATTCTGGATCCAGAATTGTCATTATTAAGAAAAACGTGATCTTATATAAAGTAAATAATTCCCCTGTGCCTTTTCTTTTTCCATAAAATGGTAGAGATGTGATTATTTGACCTGAGGTGTCATCTTACATCTGAAATTCTGAAGTTCTACATATAAAGTGGCTTCACATAAAGAGCTTTAGGTGAGAAAATAGATGGAATCTGTGCCTGGAAAAAAAAAAAAAAAAACTTTAAAAAGGATTTCAAATTACTGTTAACTTTCTGTACTCTGTTTTCATATCTACTCAATATAGTCATACATAGGCTCCCTAGGCTCTTCTGTGTCTTTTATCCTCCTGTATGTCTGATTCAAAATCCTCTGTGGTTAACAAACTGAAAGGTCAATAATATTATGTATAATAAAAACTTGGCTGACAGCTACATTCAGCTTATTATTCATCTAATCTATTGATAAAGAAAACCAAAAACCCGTTCATCAGCACCACAATGAGAAAACAGAAAGGTATCAGAATGTTTACAACACCCATAGAACAAAGTTACTACCCCCGTTTCTGTAGGTTGTCGAATTGTTTCTCTCCAAAAATTGATTTATAAAATCTGTCATACTATCCTGCTATCCATTTATTTTTGTGAATAGTGTGCTTCAGAAATTATGTGGTGCAGTGTGTTCATCGTTCTTCCAAAACTGTAAGATAAGAAGGAAGCTGTTTTTAGCGATGATTATCTAAGAACTTTTGCCTTTGCACTAGAACACTAACCTCTGGGAATGAGAGACATATTTTTTCAGTATATGATTATGATGTGGGTATAAATGTATATGGTGACACTTTGGGTTATTGAAGTTTGGGAGACCAGTATGGCTCTATGCTCTAAGTTCCAAGAATGAACTAAACTGACTTTGGCTTCCCCATGACTGGCTGGCTGGGCTTACTCACAACCCAATTTCTCACAGTATGTCCCAGATATTACACCTATGTCCTGAATGAGAATCTCAAAATTCAGAACTCCAGAAGAGGCCTTTTATAGAATTTCATTCACTCCTCCTTCTTCCTTCTACTATCTTGTTTATTTGGGGATAATTATTCCTTCATAAAGAGGAATCCTGTTGCAAAGTAATTTGTTGTCAAAATAACTTATTTGTAGCATTTATTTATTTTATTTTTTTAAAGATTTATTTATTTGAGAGGGGTGGGGGGCAAATCAGGAGCCAGGGGAGAGGCAGAGGGAGAGGGAGAAGCAGACTCCCCCCTGAGCAGGGAACCCAGCACTGGGCTGGATCCAGGAACCCTGTAATCGTTACCTGAGCCAAAGGCAGACACTTAACCGACTGAGCTACCCAGACGCCCCTAGCATCTATTTTAAAATTCAGTTTATGACAGGCAATGGGGAAAAAAAAAAAGTGTGTATTGCCAAGTTAAAAGGTTTTCTTCTTCTGTCTGATATGAACTTGACAAGAAATTGTGTTATTTGGCATACTTCTATTTTAATTTGTATAATACTGCATCTGCTTTCATGCAGTTATGACTTCCATGTGCACCACAAATAAGTACGTTTATAACTAAGTTCCATAAATATATTAAATTAAGTTAGTGCATTGTTTCTCTGAGATGATTATGTTTCTCAAATTTTTAATTCACAGTATTGCCACAAAGCAACAAAAAAAATTAACTTCCATGTTTAAACATTTAATTTAGTATATGATGGCATGCACAGTAACACTACATTTTGTTTTGTTTTGTTTTGTTTTAAAGATTTTATTTACTTATTTGCCAGATATATATATAGAGAGAGAGTACAAGCAGGGGGAGTGGCAGGCAGAGGGAGAAGCAGGCTCCCCATTGAGCAGGGAGCCTGATGCGGCACTCGATCCCAGGACCTTGGGATCATGACCTGAGCCGAAGGCAGACGCTTAATCATCTGAGCCACCCAGGTGCCCCTAGATGTTTTGTTTTTGACAGAATTAAATTCCAACATGTTTTACTTTAATTCTATGAAATATATGGAAAAAATAAACCATATTTTAAATTTCTGTTTGTAATGGTTAATGACACTATTATAAAACTGATATCATTTAGCTGTTTGAGAAGGTTTTCTTCTGCTAATAGAACCAGCATGAAAAACAATCACTTCATTATTTGTAAGTGCACAAGAAAACTTGAAATCAAATGAGTGAGATGACTTTAGTCATTTGATCCAAATGAAAAATCTTAGTTATTTGAGTAATTGACAAATATACCTGATAACAGTCTTCTTAACATGATGACTAAGTTTTAAAGTAGATGCTGAATCTTTTTCAGATGATTTGTGTCTCCTACTTTTAATGTGATTAGTGATATCTGTAAAGCCTCCATATTGGCCAGAGAATATGAATAAATACTTTGTGCAATTACATATTCATCATCAACTTTTTTGAGACATGGAAATTCCTTAATTTTTAACTAAACATGTATTTTTTTTTTCACTCTTCGTGGTAAAAAATGGTTTTGCATATAAAAAGACTTTACCAAGTAACAAAAGAAAGAATTGTAGATTTACACCATACAATAAATGACAAATGGCATTCTCTATACTCTACTGCCAGACCACTTAGGCTGTAATTTCTATGCAAAGTAAGTAACTAACCTTTAATACCCCATGTTTTGCATTGACTCCACTGGCTACTTGACTTGAAGATCTGTCAATCTCCCAGGCTGCCACGCGAGCCAGTGCACAATTCATGGGGATGTCCAGGGTCTAGAGGGGAGCAGCATCAAATACTTTTTTCACCACCACCCAACACCAGGAGGGAGCTGTCTCAGAACACTGTTTTATCAATAAGGACTCTGCATGCTGTCCTTGAAAAGCAAGTTTTACTTACAAGGTCCCTGGAAAGGGCTGAGAGAAGAGGGTTGGATTATTAAGATTTAACTGTATGGTAAAGTAAGGATTCCATTCACTGCACTTGCCTCTTACTTACTACCAAATGAAACTATAGTGGAAGTCAGACATTCATCCCAGTTTTGTTTAATGCAACTCTGGGTAATACTACCCCTTATTTTTTAGAAATATTTTTATAAATAGGACAAATGATAAATCTGACTTGATGTTGAAGTAACAAGCATCCACCCGATTTCCATACCAAGTTGACTATACCAGGATGTATCATCACCCTGAATTATTTAATCATGTCTCTTCCCAAACTAGGTAGAGAGCTAAAACAATAAATTCCCAGTCTTGGTTTAAATTTTAGTCCATTTGGCTAATTTAAACAATTGTTTGGGAAATTGCTCTATATCTCTTCATCTTTTTGTCTGTTCTCTAAAAAATAGAGTTATGGGGAATTGGAGCAGGGAGTCTCCTATGACCTTGAGATGGTAGACTCCATAGATACCTTCTGTTTTATTTGGTATTGTATTGTTTTGGCTTTCCATGATAAATTTGGTGGTGGGTTTAACCCTTAATATGGTTTTGTTTGTGTTTTTTTCTTGTTTCTTTGCTTGTTTTGGCTTGACTATGCCAGGAGTTTTTACTAGCTAATCATACGTCTAGTATCTGCCCCATTCTTTCTGTCTTTCTATTTTTTTCATACAGTTCTCCTCAATTCCTGTTAGAGGGTAGCTTCTCTTCTTCAATAATGGATCCCAAGGCAGACCCACCAGCCTTCCTGACACTAAGAGGGTGAAAAAGGAATGGAAAAATAAAATACTTTCAGGATAATGAGGAATTTTCTTTGCTTTTGTCTTACAAAAAAGGCCAAGTAACCAACCTCTCCTGTTTTACCTATTTCTGGCTTCAGAAGTGGAATTGCAAGGTAATAGTGACACGGTGAAAATTCAAATGCAACAGTTTATAGTTGCAGAATGTTTTCCCATTTCATTCAGTACAAAATAAAGTTTATACCCTGATAAATATGTTCAGTGTTATAGCAAGAGTGTCTTTATATATTCCCAAGAGATCCTAAACTAACTTTGTAGGATAAAACAGAATCCTTTGAAGGATTGAAGGAAGGTCTACAAACACTTGCTTTATATGATGCTCATTTAGTTTAATAAATATATAGAAAACAGAATAATTTAATCTTTGATAATACTTTTAATGCCAAGTTTTAAGAAAAAAACTACAATCTCAATTCACATACATAAGCTGAGTTAGATTTCTTGAAAATCACATGTAACATAAACTCATTGTGTATATGGCTGGAGCCAATTAGTTAACATAAATTCAGTTTACATTCAAAACAAATTAATTTTCTTTTAACAATGAACTTTTATAAAAGACCATTTTATTTAATTAAAGTGTCTGGTGTTACCATACATGAACCAAGCAGTTTGACTATAATCATTTATAGAATTACAGACAATTCTTTTGAACAATGGAATTCTTTATGTGGATATTTTGTACAACATTTCATCTATCAGCTAATAAAACCATCTAAGAAGTCTTATGGTACATGATACACATAAGCAAGAAAGATAAAAGGAAAGGTTAACACTTTTTCAGCATCTGTCAACACTGTCTCCTCTTACATTTGATCAACTTTAAAGTAAATGCAAACACATGATATCATTTACAGTAATAAAAGTGAGTGCCACACAGCAGCTACTCTGCTTTTATCTATTCTGCAGATCACTCATCACAGACTGTCATGGGGTAAGGGTGACATTGCTTTATGGTGCATCTTTGGCTCTGAAGCACATTGCCACAGGTCTTCAAGGCTGATCATTCACCCTATAACTAATGCAAGAACCCACCAGTGTGCATTTCCTGTTTGAAACCTTGAGAAGGAAGCAGAGCAGAGAAACCATGCTGCTCCTCTTCCCTTAAGAGGTTGAAAACAAACAAACAAAAAGGTTAAAAACAAAAAATAAGAGACAAAGGAGTAGCACATAATGTGAACAATTGAATGTGCTATCCATTGTTTTCTCAAGGATTTAAATGCGTTTTCAAAGTGAATAAGAGATATCTTTTCTGACAACAATGGTTCCCCAAACGTGGTCCTGGACTAGCAGAATTAGCATCACCTGGAAAATTATTTAAAATTTAAATTATTTAAAATGCAGATTCTCTATGGGGCGCCTGGGTGGCTCAGTCTTTGAGGTCTGCCTTCAGCTCAGGTCATGATCCCAGGGTCCTGGGATCGGGCTTCCTGCTCAGCAGGAGGCCTGCTTCTCCCTCTCCCACTCCCCATGCTTGTGTTCCCTCTCTCGCTGTCTCTCTCTGTCAAATAAATAAATAAAATCTTTTAAAAAAGTAAAAAATAAAAAATAAAATAAAATAAAATGCAGATTCTCTGGCTCTACACAAAACTATGAATCAGGAACTCTGTAGGTGGCACCTAGCAATCTGTGTTTTAATATACTCTCCAGATGATTCTGATACACATTAAAGTTTGAGAACCATCAGTTTAGGGAAATTCAGTAAGCTGCATATTGCGTCTGATTTCCCCAATTTAATATTACAGCTTTAATTAGAAATGACAAAGTTTATAGATAGGTGAAAGTTTGAGGTTTCTTAGATAAGAAAACAAATTTTAGTCACTTGAATATATGCCTTCTATAAAATTGATCTAGTAATCTCAAAAGATATAATTTATTTTTCATATATTTTATAGGTGAGCATTTTAATTTGATTCATATACAGCAATGTTTGGGAAAAAACTCTGCTCCCTTCTTACGCAATGTAATCATATATCATAAAGTATATTTGACATGGTAGCCAATAATATGAATGATATCCAATACCATTCTGATCTTAAATTTTGAATTTAAATTGTAGTCCATGTTTTTAAGAATTTTATTTCTGTGTTCACTTATCCTTCCCCGTAATGATGCAAATTACATATGACCTATGTAAACGTGGTATTTCAAAGTCCTTTAAAATGGGCTTTAGAAGAAAGAATATTAAGCTGTGGGATTCTGGGAAACTTTCTAACCCCATCTTCCGAAAAACACCTTCTTAAATGCCTCTTTGGAAGGAAAGGGCATACATCCTAGAAAGTGCATTTTAGGCCTTGTTTCCTAAGGGCCTGATAAAGCAGAAAACAAATATTTCTTTGGCAAGGAATGGGGGAGTCTAAAATCATAAGTAAGTAATGGGCTAATTCATTACTTAAAAGCTCTCTGCAGCTTACCCAGCCTCTGGAGATCTACAAATTTTCTCTGGTAAAAGCTGGACTCTACTGTCCTCATGAGTTCTTCATTGACTGTGACCATCCTCCCCTGGCCCTGGAGTTGATAGAGTGATGCTGTTTGCATTTGCTGAAATTTTGGGGAAAGAGACACCTCCCCCCATTGTGTGTCAGAAGACAATAAGTGATTTGTCAAATTACTCATCATTGGCCCACTGATCATTCTTATTGCCATTACTAGATACTCAATGATACTGTAGCCTGGTCTGGTCAAACCAGGAGCAGGTAGGGAAAAATAATTAACTAAATAACCAGAAGAAACTCAGAAAATATAAAACCAAGCTTGAATCCAGAATACATGACCTTATTGGAAACATAACTGTTTTAGGAAGAAGGTAAAACTTTACCAAAAACAATAGTAATTAAATGTAGTAATTACTATATTAACAGTAATATTAATTAAAATTAATGGTAATTAAACAGTAATTAAATTCAAATAGATCACTAAGATATTAACTTAAAAAATGACTTTCAGGACACTTTTATCAAAAAGCTTAATAAGAAAATGAATGCCATTGAGAATTGAAATTGTGGCCTAAAAGATCAAAACTATATCTCATGACACTGAGCAAAATCCAATGATAAGAGAGAAATTGAAAGTATTGGAGGATAGACTGAGGCGATTGCTCATAAAAATATTTAAAAATCTAAAAAAGGAAGAGGAAACACCTGGAGACAAGCTTCTAGAGAGGACATATTTGCTGATCTGATGATAGACCGAGATCGAGATCTACAGGTTGAAAGTGTTCACTGAGGATTAGCAAAAACACAAAGGCCTCTGAATGTGCCTTTAAAATTCCTGAAAGATAAAGGAAATCTCATGCACCTCCTGCCATAAAAGCGGGGCAAGGAAAGGAGAACCAAATTAACATGGGGTTTTTAAATCTGCAACACTGAAAACCATAAAGCAGTACAATCAATTTGTAGATTTCTGAGCAGCAAGACTGAGTCCAAGAATGTTATATTGTTAAAGCGAAGGGAAGTTATTTGAACATATATACGAGGATTCAAAGGGAATTTTAACACTGTGCCTGGAAAACATGCTCTAACCTCAACAGGAGGAAAAAAAAAAAAAGAATATTATCAGCGATGAGTGATGCATCTTGCAACATACAGTTAAATCTAAATTGGTTGTGTGAATGGCAGTTTGGAAAAAAAAAAAAAACAGTGTGTTAAATAAGAGTTTTTGAAACTGAAGTGGCTTATGTCCAGTTTGATTGTATTAAAGTGCAAATGACAGAAATTCAAAATCACAGTAGAATAAACATAGGGCATTTGTTTTTCACTTTACAGGAACTCTAGAAGTTAGGGTCCCATGGTTCCTTTGCTGTGGTTGTTGTTATTGCTTTTGCTGTTTGTTTTTGCTGGTCCTTTCTACCACACCATTTTGTCATTTTTAGCATATTGTCATCTCATGGTCATAGGATGGTTGCTGTAGAACCAAGATCATATTATTACAGAACAAGGGGAAGAAGCAGAAAAAAAGAGTTTAAATGGTCATTTTCCTAATGTATTTTTATCTTTTCTTCAAGAAGAAATATCTTTCTTATAAGCACAATAACTGCCTTCCCCTAATTACTCATTGGCCAAAACTGGATGACATGACCATCCATAAGACGATTCATGTCAAAGGGAACCAAGGTTATGATTATCTTGGGCTAACGAGGACTTACCCACTAAAGCTGAATGCTTCACTCCTCAAAAAATCATGGAATTATTTGAACAAGGAGAAGCTACCAAATGGTTAAGTAACCCCCCAGAACTGTTTGTCATATACACTATTATATATAATATAGAATTAAAAGTTTTTAGATAGCATCAAAAAAAAAAAAAGCAAAACATTTGAAAGGATGTGAAGAGTGAAAAGTGACAGCACTGTGAAGGTCCTCGGTGTGTCTATTTGTGTGTGGGAGAGGAAAATTAGAGTCTGATGTTGGGAATGATTATTATTTTATTCTGAAGCTAATGCAAACTGCAAAAGCAGTAACGAAATGTGTTTTAAATTTGATAAATTGGAATCTAACTAATTGTACTGTACCCTGTTGAGAGAAGCAAACTGAAAGAGAAATGGAGAGGAATCCTCAGGGGTCCTCCAGTCTATATTAGAATTTACTGTGCAGCTTCTTAAAAACCCTGATGCTTTGCCACTACACCAGACCAAATGAACCTGAGTCCTAGGGGTGGGTGGGATTTGGGTATGTTTTTAAAGATCCCCTATTGATCCTAAAGAGCAACCAGAATTGATAATTATTCTTTCAGAAGAAATTAAAGGTGTAGTACAAAATCCACTCTGAATTTTATAAAATTTTATAAATTCTTTGAATAATCATATTTTGAGCACCTTCCATATGCCAGGTCCTGTACTATCGCTGGTGATACAGCTCTGAATGAAGTAAAGTGCTTGTTCTCAGGACTTTGACTTTCCAATGGAAGAGACAGGCACTATTCATGTAATATCAGATAATGATAAATAATAAAACATCATGTAAAATGAGGGAAGGGGAAGGCAAGTGGGCCCAGGAAATCCTCTCTGAAAAGGAGAGACCTGAGCAAATAGGAATAATTGCGGGAACAGCCCAGAGGCAACGACCAGGAAGGAGGATGATGGCAGCAAGGAGGAGAAAGTACGGTGCCTTGCATCCAGAGCGTGTCTGACTGAGGGAAAATAATAATGAGTAGAAAACTCCATACTTACTCATACTAGCATTCAAGAGTAATAGCGAGGCAGATATGCTTTCAGACAAAGTTTAGAGGTTTACCACTGCTGGGTCATCACTCCCACAACTTCTAAAGTAGATTTCAACAAGAAGGAAATGCCGCCCAGAAGGGAGGAAAACATTTTAATAAACTTGGAAAACATATGGATAGACTCTAAGTGAGCACTTTAGTTTTAATCAATAGTAATTAAAGACTAATTTAGGGTACAGAATTAAAAACCAGATGGAACAAAAATACTATAATAAAATCCCATGAAACATAGAAGACCAAGTTCAGAATTGAGGTCTAATGTCCTTAACTGTTCAGAAGGGGAGAGTGATCTTGATGAACTTCAGATTGCGAGTCAATTGTATAGTCTTTTAAAATAATGTAGGTAGAATTAATAACTTGAAAACAAATTGAAAAATGCAATAGAGAAAATATGATTAATCAATTAAATAGTAGGATGAGAGAAAAATCTGCAAAGAATAGGCAAGGAAGCTATAAAAAAGATGGCAAAATATATCTGGGTTGTGGATGCATGTGTTTTGTTTTACTATACTCTAATTTTGTGCCTATTACAGATATTTTATAATAAATATAAGGAGCATAAGGAAGATAATAAGAGTTACCATGATGTCATCAGTGATAAAGAACTATGTTATTACATTTAAAAATAGATTAAAAAGACAAACCAGTGGGCGCCTGGGTGGCTCAGTTGGTTAAGCGACTGCCTTCAGCTCAGGTTATGATCCTGGAGTCCCGGGATCGAGTCCCATATCGGGCTCCCTGCTCAGCGGGAGGTCTGCTTCTCCCTCTGACTCTCTTCCCTCTCGTGCTCTCTGTCTCTCATTCTCTCTCTCAAATAAATAAATAAAATCTTAAAAAAAAAAAAAAAGACAAACCAGTAAGTAAAACAGAATTGGAAGTCCATAAATAAATCTAGATATTTATAGAAATGTAATACATAACAAAGTGATATTTTAAAGCAATGGAGAAAGGATGGCTTACTTAATCGATGATATTGGCATTAAGTGGATATCTATAATGTGGGGTGATAGGTGCGAGGAGAAAAATCCTGGTAAAATGTAAAAGCCTATTTACGATACTATTACAGTTATGGAAAAAAAATGAGCACACTGTAGTCATCAAGAAGTAGAACATATTACAGAGAATTAGAGTGAGAATATGGGAAAATTTGCCTTGAATCTCTTTAATTGCTTTAATATAATTTTCCCAATAAAATTATATTATGAAGTCAAATAGACAAAGAGCCAAAGGCAGGTATGTCTAAAGAAGTCAATGTTAAATCAGATACAAACTAAGGTATGAACAAAACTGACGTCACCTTCACTGCGCTAAGCACTTCCACCTAGGAACACGAGCACAGAGATACTAATTTATCATGGACCACATATAAGTTATAATTCATCTATTAGAAATGAGAAAACGAGGTTTTTGTTTTGTTTTGTTTTTGTTTTTTTTACAGTATAGGTATGGTTTTCTTGCACTTAAGAACATTTCTCAGGAAAGTAATAAAATTACCTATCATTTTTACAATTGGCCTCTTGGCCGAATACTGCAGCGTGTTGTTTTACCCACTTTGTAGAGACTGGGTACCTAAAAATAAAGAACAGTAGAATGAAAAACCTTCAGTAAGTACACTTCAAAGCAAATAAAAATGATTTTGTGGGCTCCACATTTGCAATTGCCTTTCTTTACAAGCTCTAGAGAGCTCTTTAGCGTCACTTGAATTAGGACTCTGGGCAAAGAGCCCGCTCAAAGTGAAACTGCCATGATGCTTCCTCCTGACCACGGTACATTGCTTTTCTGTCCCCAGTGCCAGGCACTCCAGCAGTGTGAGCGGTTCGGAAGCGCCACTAAAAATATAGACGATAAAATTATGAGAGTTCCCTGAAGCAGATAAAAAAAAAACACATGTGCATTTTCTTTTTCTTTTTTTTAAATACAATATTAAAAAGAAGATAAGCTCATCCAAACTCGGGGTGTCTTGCATTTCAGAGGTTTATCTGTGAACACCATCTAGTTCTTGAGCAAGGTGATTTCCTTGCTACTTTGTAGTTACATTTACTATTTACGACAATTTGGGGACACATTTCAGAGCGTGACCGTTTATTTCAATCAATTCCATAGTGTATCTTGATTACAGAGGTGGAGGGCTGTGGAGAATAGCATTAATTTAAGGACAGGCCTGTGAGATTGTAGTTAACATAGTGTCATTCCATCATCTGTGTGTGGCCGTACCACTGAGAACATATGTTAGGGGGTGAGATTAAAAGGAGAGGAAGTTTTTGTTTTTATTTACATTTTTTTAAATTTCCATATCAATTTTCATGGATTTTCTCCCCAAAGAGAAATCTGTTCAGGTTTATGTTAGCATCCTGGGCCATTTACAGATTAACAGCATTTGTTTCTTCGTATGCATATCCTGTCTTTCCATTTAAACTAAAGGTTACTTCTGATGGCTCTGATCCGCTTGCCATAAAATAAGTTAAATCTCCCTTAGTCACTTCTGACTTATTATGAGTTCTCTTTCCTAGAATAACACCTCTGTTTGGGGGCCATACAATATGGCTTACCCTGTCCTGCTCTCCTCCTTTGTGGGCACATTCTTCTCCAGTTTTCATTTCACTGTGAATTCAAAATTCATGTGCGAGATTCATCAAACAGCCGCAGACAATGCCCAGGCCCACTTCTCTTCCGTGGCAACCCTTTCCATGGGCACAGCCTGGAGTAGGCCATAAACTGGGCTTTCCCGGGCTTGAAAACTGTAAACTCTAACTAATGGCCACTCTTCCCAAGGTGACTTTTTTCCTCCTCAAACCCATAATCTTTAACCACATAAAGACCTTTATTTGCTATGTATCAGTTTTCTTTTGGCTTCATGTCACTCCCAGAATTCTTAATTATTTAACTGCACAGTGAAGTGGTTAATTGTGGAGACTCTGGAGACAGACTGCTTGGGTTTGAAATTGGACTCCAACAATTATGATCTGTGTGACCCTGGAAAGACACTTCACCTCTCCGACCCTTGATTTCCTCATCTGTAAAACAGGGATTGTAAGAGCATACCTTTTTTTTTTTTTTTTAAGAAAATAAATGTTTAAAATAAATGTTTCCTGCTCAGTGGAACAGGCAAATATATGATTATATTATGAAAATACCACTTTTTCTTAAAGAAAAAAAATCACCTTATAAATGCAAATTTTATCCTTCTTAATCCTTTCTCCCATGTATTATTGGGACTCCATCCCAAGGGCCTCAAAATGATTTTATGTAAGAGTTAGCCCAGACTATTGTTCTTAAGCGAATTAAGCTAGTCACAGCATTTTTAAAAATCTAGGCGTATGCATTGAGAGGTTTATCCCCACCCTTGCCTCTCCTATCATTGAGAGTTACTCTAACCCACACCAAAGGACAAAGAATGTGACGAAACTGAGATCGAGACGCGGAACTTGCCTCTTCTGACAGTAGCAGCGCCATCTCTCGTGCACTTGCGCATGGACACGCAGGCAAACTGGCGCAAGTTCAAAAAGCTCATCTTTGGCTCCATTTTCTCGAGCTCCAGTTTAGCCTTTGGCAAAGAAAAGCTCACACATTGCTTCAGGAAAGGAGGGTAGATAGAAGAACAAAGGCGATTTGAAAAATATAATCTCTGAAAAATGGCAGTGCCTTCGTGTAGATCTACTTTTCTCTTGAACATGACGTAAGTCCTCTCTTTACCTGAAGTAAAGCATGGCTACATGAGACATCATTTCCTCACTCCATCCACAGAGGCTGTCAGGATAGCCGCATTTCAAGGAAGAGTAAGAGTGAGAATTATTGTTTTGAAAACAGCATAGTCTTGAAGTCTTCCTGAAAGTTCCTATGTAATTTTTGCACATCAAAGTGATAATGAAGTGAATTCGGAAGTCCATTTTTTTTAACTAAAAAGGGAAACTCATCTTAAATTCTGAAACTGAGCTACATTAAAGAATTTGAAGATTTAATTATGCTTTACTATTGGGCATTTTATATTCCAAAACACAAATTTTAAACGGGAGTCTATTGCTCCTGATTTATTTCCTGTTGAGTTTGCCTGGTCCCCTCCCTTTACAAAGTAAAGACTTGTTTTATTACCTTCCCATTTCACAAAGGAGTTACGTTGTTTAGAATGTTTGCTTACAAAGGACTCTATATTGCTTTGTAAAAAAAAATAACAGCAGTTGAAGGCATAAATTGTTCAGCTAAGAGGCTATATTAATTATTTAAAAATCTTACCAGAAATCACTACTATTTGATGTCACAAAGACTAGTGCATTTATAAAGTGCATGAGTTTTCTTTTTTTTCTGCTCAAATAGGAGTAGAAAATAGTGATGTAATGTCTTGATACAAGCATACTCAAGGATTAACATCAAATTTTGTATAATGCCCTCAGTTGTAAGAAAAAACAATAGATTCATGAATTTGAATTAAGAATTGCCTTCTATATCAAAAACAACTAAGCAATGACTTAATATCTAGATTGAACATGTGTGAGACAAAATTTAAAGAGGCTGTATTCAAAAAATTAAGCATGAGGACTTTACTATAATCATTAGCCATGTTCAATAGATTTTTGTATATGTGTGCCTGTTAGAATGAGTGAATGTGAAACAAGGAATCCAATAAATATCTATAAAGAATTATATTTAAAGTTTTTTAAAAAATCATGGAAGAAGTTATTTTGTAATATCTAGCTTTCCCTCATATCTTTAGCTATGCTAAACACTAAATCATATCCTAAAGACCATCAAAAAAGGACATTTCAATGGGGCACCTGGGTGGCTCAGTCAGTTAAGCATCAGACTCTTAGTTTTGGCTCAGGTCATGATCTCATAGGTCATGAGATTGAGCTGCACATTGAGCCCCACGTCCAGCCCTGTGTCGGGCTCTCCAGGCAGCAGGGAGTCTCCTGGAAGGTTTTCTCCCTCTGCCCCTCCGCCTGCACATTCTCTCTCTCTCAAAAAAACAAATAAGTCTTCAAAGAAAAAAAGGACATTTCAGGATGTCATACCCAATGTATGTTAGATTCATTTTCAAAAAAATTTTCTTAAATTTTAAAATCAATTTCCTTATGTTATATTTACTCAGAATAGTGGTGAGCTAGTTTCTCACATGTTATAGTCCATAACTATTTCATTTGTGACATCTGGAGGGCAAAGTGGTTGCCCAGACCTGATTTTAATGTATTCATTAATACATAGGTTCATTTCTGAAATTTCTTATAATTGACCATATCTCCCTTTATTTATAGAGTCTTTAAGAGATTACTTTCTTCAAATATGTAGAATTTCATCAGGGAGGAGATAAATCCTTATATCGATATCTTAATTGATAATGCTAATATCAATACATTGCTAACATTGTATCTACTTTTGACTGCTAAGACCCATACTCTGTCACATTTTAGCATACAAATGATTCTCCATTTTTGTACATGTACTTTTTTTATTTGTTTGTGCACTAAAGTTATATCTCAGCTATAAAGTATGCTCTTTTGGTATTAAACACTTACCCAAAAAAGAAATCTGGGTAATATGACACATATAATACATGACTAAACTAACAAAGAATTGAACAACTAAAATTACTTTCTCAAATCTCAAGAAAACTCTTAGGGGCACTGGCCAGTTTTCGTCTTACTGTCTGACTCATCCTGAGACCAGGTCTACTGAATGTCAGGATCAATATGATCCTCCCTTTTGGTATCAGTTCTCCAGACCTTACCTTGTCACTTGAAGGAGCACCTCATCAGTCCCTTAGACCATCTTCTCTATCCCTCATCAAGTATGTGAGAACTTTTGGACACTGTACATCACATAAAGCTGAGGGGTGTTCATAGAAGCCCTTCAGCTCTTCACACTGTTCCAGTAAGGATGCTCCAGGGAGACTGTGCCTCAGGATGTTGGGCACCTCCTTCCAGAGTCATAAATGGGAAGAGTCGGCAAAACACCCTCTAGACCTTCATTCAGGCTTTGCCATATTAACAGTATGAGTCTAAGGAAAACCCCTCTATTTCCTCAAGATCAGTCCCCATATGAGGGGGAAAAATGAACAAGAACCCTACAGTCTGTCTTATTTATTTACAATGCTTTTTTCACCATGCCTGGGAACAGAAAGCGTGTGTTGCTCTTTTATCCTTTCACGTCTTTCTTCTTTTAGTCTAGCCTCAGATTCAGCTTATTTGGCAGAAAGGTATACCTTCCCTCACTTTGCAAGATACCATCTGTTCTTCCAGGTTTGGCCCATGACACGTTATCTGGGAACTACAGGAATTTAGTAAATCCTCTCTCAGCAAAGCCTGGTTTTCACGCTAATGCTTTGCTCTGAGCTCAGCTATCTGTCCTCTCCAGGGTGGGGCGCTGAAGGGCCCTCTCAAATAAGGAGATGGGTGTTTTCAATAAAACATATCTAAGATGGTAAGGGAGGAAATCAAAGAATAATATTGACAAAATATTGTATTTGTTACCTTCAATACAATCTGTACAGAAAGGGAATGATTTAAATTGTTGATCAGATTCACTCCCATTCAGTGACTTCTGCTTCCAGCTCCTGAAATAAGTTTTGGTAGGCCACAAAAATCTTTCACTTAAAAGCACAGAACTTCTGACTAATGATATAGAATGAATGATATGTGGTGAACTAAACCTCTAATTTAAGTGTGCCCCCCCCCCCCCGCACACAAAATGATCATAAACTTAACCACAGAAGAATATAGAATAACTACAAATGTTGTTTTACCGTTAACTTCAAATCCATTCTCCATATTTAATAAGTAGGTCAGAGATGACTGACTGGTTTCAAGTCACAGGCCCATGCTGATTGCTAGTAGTTTCTGCCAGGAGCTTCGTATAGAGAAAAGTTATAGGTAAAGCGTATCCTTACCCGTGGTGGCCATGAGTAGAGTGTGGTGTCATTAACGTGTATCATTGTTCTTGGCATAAGCACGTCGTATGTGACTAGGTACTAATTTGCTTGTGTAGCCAATGTCCTCTTCTTTCTCCTAATTCTACAAACCCAGTTCCCGTGCAGTCCCTAAATTGGCCACATCTCATAAAGCATATTCTTGCCCCAGATTCATTTGCAAATCTAAATCACTTTAGAGTCTGTTTGAACTCATTTAGAGTTGTTTTTAAATTACCGGAGTTTGCTGTTCAGACATGTAGTATCCCTGACTATTCCCACTGCCCCCGTCAGTTCTCTACCTCAATGATAGTGCGCAGATCTGTGGAAATGCTGAAAATTCAGAAGCTTGTTTGGCTTTTATTGCAAATAAGCTCTCCTAAGGCCTTCTTCAAAACAAATTTTACAAGAAGCTTTTGACTACATATACTTTGTTCCATGTAATAGAAAGGTTTTATAGCCTTCCCCATTCATTAAATATTTACTGAGTGACTACTATATGACATGCACTGTTTCCACTTCAGTATGAGTCATGCCTGAAAGTCTTTCCCCAAATGTATATAGCCACACTTTCCTCCTTTATTTTATTATTTTTCTATTTTTATTCATTTATTTATTTTTTGCCTCTCCTGTTAAACTTTCTCCCTAAGCTCAAGGATTTAAAGTGTTTCCTTTGAAAGAAAACACTGCCCTGGGAAGTTTATAGTTTTTAGCATTTCCCGTTCGGCATAAAAGGAAATATGTAGTATTCTAAACTTGAAGAATGTTTTGTAATCATTTGAAACACCAGCACATTGAAGAAAAAGGTAGTTTTCTCCTTTAATATGACAATAACGTCTAATTTTAAGAAGTGTGTGTCATTCAACAAAAACCAGGAGATATATAGCAGAACATGATTAAGGAAAGGAGAAGAGAACCAGACTCAAACATGGAGTTTCATGGTCCCCTTTTAAAAGACCCATAACTGCCTATTAGAGTAAACAGATAAGCAAACAAAAACTTGCAAGGCAATTGATGTGTACTTTTTTTTAAATATTTCACACTTAAGTGGAGTCAATCAAGAAATATCAGGGGGGAGCAACACAATATAATGAGATAATGTCATTTCAGTCAAAACTTGTAGAAGTAAATTGGGGGGAAAAAAACAACACAGAAATAAATGCCCATATGTGAAGTAGAAAATTGGTGATTCAAAACAAATGTTTTACTTCCACCCACAGGTAGAGGAAAGTAGTGGCTCCATCATTAAAGTATTTCCTTTTCATCACCTGTAAAGCCTTGTGTCCCAGTTGAATACAGAATAGTGTGTCAGGCACGTCCAGGTTTCACAATCACAGATTAATTAGGGTGGCTGAGCAGATGTACCACATGAGACAATAGTTGAGCACAATGCTACAGTAAGTTCACAGAATAACTAACTTACATATGTAGGAAATACAAGAAATACATTAAATCCATTTTTTCTCAATGGAATAGTTCTGCTCCAAAAATTATTTGACTTAGCAAATACCACTTTGTTCCTGTGATGTAAGATGCTACTATGCTTGTGAAATTGTAAGTTTATGTTATAAAGAATTCTGAAAACTTGCCCAACTAGAAGCTGATAAAACCAAAACTACACAGTTGTGTTAAAAATGTGGATAGTCTTGATCACCTGTACTAACTTGATATCATTTGTAATACTGCACTTTATTATTTTTTAATTTTTATTTATTTATTTGAGAGAGAGAGAGAGATGGAGAGAACAAATGGGAGGAGGGGCAGAGGGAGAAGCAGACTCCCCACTGAGCAGGGAGCCCAACACGGGGCTCCATCCCAGGACCCTGGGCTCATGACCTGAGCCTAAGGCAGACGCTTAATTGACTGAGCCACCTAAGTGCCCTGTAATACAGCACTTTAAATCATAAATGAAGGGGGCACCTGGGTGGCTCAGTTGGTTAAGCGTGGGACTCTGGATTTCAGCTCAGGTCATGATCTCAGGGTCGTGGGATCCTGTGTGGGACTCCGTGCTCAGGGCAGAGTCTGCTTGTCCTTCTCCCTCTGCTCCTCCCCCTGCTCCCTACTCGTGGGCGTGCTCTCTCTCTAAAATAAATAAATAAAATGTAAAAACATAAAAATAAATAAGTAGTAAATGAGGTATGCAAAGTATGAGGATAAGCTACACAATCATTAACATAAGCATGAAATTTATTGCAAGGTAACCCAGTAGATGGTATAAGGAGAGACAGTGAAAAAAAAATAGAGGGGTCTTCTGATCACTCTTTGAGAAGGAGGGCATAATTTGAATTCATATAATTGGTAAACATTTTCCCCTAATGTCTCAGCATTGTTCCTTATAAAATCTTTTTGAATATTCAAAACATTGGTTCAGAAAATAACATGCAATTAAGTGGAGATAGTATGATATAAAGCATGTGAGTATTAATACTACACAAGAATAAATCTTTTAAAGCTAGGAAGAAATCAATGTTATAAACTCATAAGTACTTCTAAAAATGTAAATAACACTCTCTTTTTAATTAATACCTTTAATAATTTATAGTTTAGAGAGGCCTTTTGAAGTAAAGCAAAACAAAACAAAACAAAAACGTGTGAAAGTTGGGGCGCCTGGGTGGCTCAGTTGTTAAGCGTCTGCCTTCGGCTCAGGTCATGATCCCAGGGTCCTGGGATCGAGCCCCGCATCGGGCTCCCTGCTCTGCGGGAAGCCTGCTTCTCCCTCTCCCACTCCCCCTGCTTGTGTTCCCTCTCTCGCTGTCTCTCTCTGTCAAATAAATAAATAAAAAATCTTTAAAAAAAAAAAAAAAACGTGTGAAAGTGACCATGTGTATTGCTTTACTTGTCAAAGGATATTCCCAGTCAAACTAAATGCACCCTAAATGTCCCTGGACTCTTCAAGACATGCTTGTGTGTAAGCCTTCATTTTCTTCCTTTTATACCCACTGATTGCAAACATTTTGTTTGTTCTTTAGATCTTATGAAAAACAAATAGGCATCAGCCACAAGGCTAGTTTTACAAGCTTTTTGTTCCTGTCTGCATTCAAAGTTGAAGAAACATCAGCAAACTTGCACTTTATTACCTTCATCACCCTATCAGGAACATAAAATCTTCAGTGTTAGTGACAATGTATGATCTGTTGGTCAAACAATTCTATGACACCAATAAAACGGGTATTGACATAGATAATGAAACTGAAGCCCATATTGATTAAGTAATATCCCAGGTCTTCAGCCAGCTATCGGTAGAGACAGGACTCAACACAATATTTTGTTTATTTTTCAAGTAAAGTGAAAATTTATTGTAAATAAGTACAAACCTACATGCGTAACAGGCAATCTCATAGACATTCGTGGATCAGAAATAATAGCCTGGGTCACATGAGGACTTTGACTGGAAATTTAGAATGCATAATTACTCTCTTTGTCCATCAGTGATTTCTCTACATCCCGGTTTTCTGATACTTGGGAGCTATATGGTCTCTCATGTCCCTGCTTCTATTTCCCCTCCGTGAGTATCTCTAGAAAGAATTCAGTGTTTGCATTTTGTAAACCTTATAAAATCATTATTTGGTTAATTATTATGAAATGTATCAATATCACTAGTCAGCAAAATTATTAAAATGGCTTATCACAATTCTTCATTTATTGTGAACAATTTGGGGGTTTGGACATTAAGTACAGTGTTATCAGGACAAGCTTTGCGGTGCCTGGGTGGCTCAGTCAGTTAGCATCCGACTCGTGGTTTCAGCTCAGGGTTGTGGGACCCAAGCCCACATAGGGCTCCCCGCTCAGTGCAGAGTCTCCTTGAGATTTTTTCCTCCTCCCTCCCCTCTGCTCCTCCCCCTGCTTGGGCTGGAGCTCTCTCTCTTTCTCTAAAATAAATAAATAGATAAAATCTTAAAAAAACAAAAGAAGGACAAGTTTCATTTTGTCATACAATGTAAAATTTGGAGCCATATCCTATAGCACATAGATTTAAAGCCCAAGCTTTGAAGTCAGTTTTACCATTAGTATGAACTTAGGCAAGTTACCTGACCTAAGTCCAAGTTCTACATGTGTGGAAATTTTTATTTTATTTTATTTTATTTTATTTTATTTTATTTTATTTTATCTTATTTTATTTTATTTTATTTTATTTTTTTAAGATTTTTTATTTATTTGACATAGAGAGACACAGCGAGAGAGGGAACACAAGCAGGGGGAGTGGGAGAGGGAGAAGCAGGCTTCCCGCCGAGCAGGGAGCCCGACGCGGGGCTCGATCCCAGGACCCTGGGATCATGACCTGAGCTGAAGGCAGACGCTTAATGACTGAGCCACCCAGGCGCCCCTGTGTGGAAATTTATTAATCAAGAGAGTCAAATTAGTTAATTGATGTAAAGAATTTGGAACATGGCCTGGCCCATAATTATCACACAATATATATTGCTGCTTTTGTTACTGGTTTTACCTATGTAATTGAATTTTATCTTTTGTCTCAAAAACTCTCCAGTCCTTTAAAATCTCCTCCGTTTTCACTAGAAATTTCCTAGCTCTGAATAATGTATTAACTCTAACTTAAAGAAAATCAAGAGATATTTTCTTTGTCAAGTTTTCAAAACATTAAATTTCTTACCCTAAAATATTTTCCTTTTATATAATGCCTTACTGAAATGCATACACACTCTGATTTATTTTTAGGAGTTCAATTATGTAAGACCAATGTATATATTTCTCTGTTTTTTTATAGAAGCACTGAAAAAGCAAATTGTTTATATGTCAGGTTATGTTTGGAAGATTTATCAATTTGAGCTTTACAGAATTTGAGTTTTGGCCAAGCACAATTCACAGAAACTTTCTAGCTTGAGCTTTTCTAAAATGATACCTAAAGTCCTCATATAATATCCCCAGTCTCAGAAATGTATTCCTCCATGCCAAAGGCCACATATATTGTTGCATGTGTATAAACCAAATAATGTTATATAAAACATAATCTCTTTAAAATTCTCTCCAGACACTTGCCATTATACCTACAACTTCTCCCTTAATGGGTAGATATATAGTAAGTGGTCAGTAAGTGTTCAGGTAGATATATAGTAAGTGGTCAGGTCTATCTACCTTCATGTAAGTCTTCAGTACTCAACCAGATTCTATGTTCTTAGCATAGAATGAATCTAAATTTTGGAGGTAGCCTGTGGAAACAACCCTTCTTTGACCTTAGGCAAATTACTGAATATCTCTGACTTTCAGTTTCCTTATGTATAAAATATATGTGGTATATGTATATGCATAGATATGTGTGTGATACATATATACACACATATATTTGACAAATATTTATCAAATTTGGTATATATGTATAGATATATTATTTGATGTGTATCAAATAGATTTATATAGATATCAAATATATGTATATATATAAAATAAATATATATATAAAATATATACATGTATACATATTTAAATATAAATACATATGACATATTTGGTATGTATGTATAAACAAAATATAAGCATGCATGTATATATGTATGTGTATGTGCATATATATATTTATATATGTATTTGTAGGTATGTGTGCAAATACATGCCCACATAAAGCTTGTTACAAGTAAGGTGCCTAGCATAGAAACTGACAAATTTTAGACACTTAACCAATGTTTTTAATTAAATTAAGAAGTAAATGGGTGGGGGGGAGGGCAGGGAACCAAAGCAACCAGAAGTAACAATACTGTATAATTCTTTGAAGAGCAGGATATCCAAGGCTGGTAGGCCTTTACACAAAGCACAGAAGAAAAATTACTCATTCTCTAGGAGGACATTTTCTAAAAGCCAAAAAAATCAGGAACATTTTATATCTTTGCTGGAATTCTCTATTTCTCATGGATATGACATTGACCTAATCCAAATGTAATGACATGAAAAATCAATGAGGTCTTCAAGGTCGGAAACCATATGAATCAGAAGATATTGATGTTGGTATTGATGTACCCTCACACGTCAAGGTCTTAATATTGAAATGAACTGAAATTATTTCAACATCATTAAGTGACCCTGAAAACAGATATGAGTATTATTTGTTTGAACATATTGTAACATCATATACTCTTAAAGCCTTGGTAGTGTGAGGACTTTTGTACAAGCCCTACCCTTTACCTGGAACATTCTTGCCCCAGATATTACCTCCCTCTGTGTCTCACAATCAGGTCTTTGAGCCGATGGAGTCTTCTCAGAGAGCGCTTTCCTGACTACAATACGTTGCACATCCATCACTCTATCCCTGTAACTTGAGTTTCTTTTTTGCTCATAATTCATCATTGGCTGACATTATATCGTGGCTTTTATTTTGTTTGTTTCTAGCACAGATCACTGGTAAAGTGTGGGGAACAGATCTTTTCCTGCTTGACCCACCGCCAAGAGTAGAAGAGTTAGAAGAGAGCTAAGGGCATAGTGGTCCTTAATAAAAATTATTAAATGAATTCTGGCTGTCTGGAGTGAGAATAAAATTGTAAGATTCAAATATGTGTATGTTAGAAGCGGAGCCGAAGTATGTGTGGAGGTGTAGGATGTGTGGCCACGGATGCAAACGTGTACGTTTCTTGATTTACAAACGTGTTTGATTTACCTCTAAGAGAACGTACTCATATGCAAAATTCGGTGAGCTTTTGATAAATTTTTACAACCACAAAATTACCAGCCCATCTAAGACACAAGGCTTCTATCAGCCTAAAGTATCATTATGCATCTTTTGCAGTTAACATTCCCACTCCCTGACCTAGTAAACACTGAACAGATTCTATCATTTTAGATTATTTTGATATAAAATTTTATATAAATGTAATTATACTCTTTGAAAGCTGACCTTTTTCAATCAGAAAAATGCTGTTTTTAGTTGTGATTAATACATGGTGTTGCCTATATTCGAATTTTGTTCCTTTTTTTTTTTTTAAAGATTTTGTTTATTTATTTGACAGAGACAGCGAGAGAGGGAACACAAGCAGGCGGAGTGGGAGAGGGAGAAGCAGGCTTCCCGCCGAGCAGGGAGCCCGATGCGGGGCTCAATCCCAGGACCCTGGGACCATGACCCGAGCCGAAGGCAGACGCTTAACGACTGAGCCACCCAGGCACCCCTGAATTTTGTTCAATTGATGAGTAGTATTCCATCGTGTGGAATATACCACAACACAGTTGACTCTTGAATAGCACAGTAGTTAAGGCACGGATCTCCCATGCAGTCAAAAATCCATGTATAACTTTTTTTTTTTAAATTTTATTTATTTATTTGACAGAGAGAGAGAGATAGCAAGAGCAGAAACACAAGCAGGGGGGAGTGGGAGAAGGAGAAGCAGGCTTCCCGCTGAGCAGGGAGCCGATGCAGGGCTTGATCCCAGGACCCTCGGATCATGACCTGAGCCGAAGGCAGACGCTTAACGACTGAGCCACCCAGGCGCCCCAGAAATCCATGTATAACTTTTGACTTCCCAAAAACGTAACTACTCATAGCCTACTGTTGACCGGAAGCCTTACTGATAACATAAACAGACTATTAACACGTATTTTTATGTTATGTGTATTACGTGCTGTATTTTTACAATAAAGTTAACTAGAGAAAAGAAAATGTTATTAAGAAAATCAGAAGGAAGAGAAAATACATTTACAGGATTGTGTTTATTAAAAAAACCAAATTCTCGGGCGCCTGGGTGGCTCAGTTGGTTAAGCGACTGCCTTCGGCTCAGGTCATGATCCTGGAGTCCCGGGATCGAGTCCCGCATCGGGCTCCCTGCTCGGCGGGGAGTCTGCTTCTCCCTCTGGCCCTCCCCCCTCTCATGTGCTCTCTCTCATTCTCTCTCTCTCAAATAAATAAATAAAATCTTTAAAAAAAAAAAAAAAAAAAAAACCAAATTCTACATATAGGTGGACCCACACAGTTTAAACCCATGTTGTTCAAGGGTCAGCTGTATTATTTTTGATGATGAACATTTGGATCGTTCTCACCTTTCGATTATTATGAATAAAGCTGTTAGGAAAATGAGCATTTGTGTTGACACATATATATATATTTTATGTCTTTTATTTGGAATTGCGGAGTCAATGTAAGTAGGTGCTAAATTTTATAAGAAACTGCCAAACTGTTTTCCAAAGTGGTTTAACCATTTTTATACCTCTGCCAGCCAAATATGAGAATTTCAGTTTCTCCAGATCTTCAGAAACACTTGGTATTGTCAATCTCTTTAACTTTGGCCATTCTAATATGTGTGTAAAATTCTGTTTTGTGTCATATTGTGGTTTAAATGTGTATTTCCCTAATGGCTATTCTTTTTATGTGATTATTTGCCATCATATATCTTCTTTTGGAAGTTAGTATTCAAATATTCTGTTTCTCTTATTTGGGTGGTGTTTCTCTTATTTGGGTGGTTTTTCCTCTAATTATGGGAATGTAAGATTTCTTAAAATATTTTAAACACAGAGTCCTTGTCAGATAAATGTATTAGGAATATTTTTCCTAGCCTGTATTTTACCTTTTAATTTTTAAGAGATTTTTTTAAGAGCAAAATATAAGTATTCATGAAGCCCAATTTATCAATTTTTCTTGTAGAGTCCTTGCATTTTGAGTGTTATCTAAAAATCTGGGCCTACTTTCAGATTGTACAGTTTTGCTTTTTTCCCCCACGTTTTGGATTTTACATTTATATATATGACCTATTTTTAATTAAATTTTGCATAAGGCATGAAGTCAGGATCTGAAGTGCATTTTTCATACCAATATCCAACGGACCCAGCACCGATTTGTTTAAGAGACTGCACTTTTCTCACCAAATTACCTTGGAATATTTGTAGAAAATCAATTGACCACATATGCACAGACATTACTCTTTTTTCTATTGATATATAAATAAGTCTGTACTTATGACAATGCCCTCTTGATTCTGGTAAGTTTATAGTAAAATTTAATATCCTATTGTAAAAGCCTCAGCTCAATTTTTTTTTTTTTACAAAATATTTTTATTATTTTAGTTCTTTGCATTTCTACATGAATTTTATTTCAACTTATCAAATTCTAGAAAATAGCTTTCTAAGATTTTGTTTGCAATTTTGCTGAATCTATATATGAATTTAGGAATAATGCCATCTGATCAATATTGTATTTCCAATACATATACAGGGAATACTCCCATTTATTTTGATATTACTGAATTTCTGTAAGCATATTGTCTATTTTTAAGTGTAGCATTTCTTACACATCTTTAAATCTGGTTAAATTTACTGTGGTTAAATTCTAAGTAGTTGATTTTTTTATCAAGTTTTTAATTTTATTAAATTTCAATTCCAGTAAAATTAACATACAGTGTTATATTAGTTTCAGGTGTACAATATAGTGATTCAACAATTCTGTACATTACTCAGTGTTCCTCACAACAAATACACTCCCTTAATCCCCATTGCCTATTTCACCCATTCCCCCCCCCCACCTCCCCTCTGGTAACCATCAGTTTGGTCTCTATAGTTAAGAGTCTGTTTTTAAGTAGTTCATGTTTTTAATGACATTTTAAACTAATTTTCCAATGTTTCTTTGCTGAATTGTATAAAATATATAACATATATTTTTATATCAGCTTGGTATCCTGAGTCCTTGATAAATTATTAGTTCTAATAACTCTCTTGTTTTTTCCTTAGGTTTTTCTACTATAGAGTATCATTTCTTCTGCCAATAGAGAGAGCATTACTTCTTTCTAGTATTTATGACTTACTTCTTTGCTTGCCTTATGGCTCCAGCTAGGACTTCAATATGCTATGTATTAAAATTGTCAAGTGCAGATGTCTTTATCTTGTTCCTGATTTTAAAGAGAAAGCATTCAATATTTTCCATAAATTAATATGCTAGCTATAAAGATTTTATGTGTGGTTGTTTATGAATTAAGGATATTTCTTTGTATTCCTACTTTTCTGAGAGAATTTTCAACATGAATATGTGTTTAATTTTGTTAAATAATTTTTCTGCAGTTATTAAAATTATCTTATAATTTTTATTATTTATTCTGTTTGATGCCTATTTTTTCACTTAACTTTGATGAATTTAAAATGACGAATTTATTTTCTGTTCACTTGGTCATTATTTATCATCCTTGTGATTTATTGTTGGATACGATTTGCTAACATTTTGTTAGTTTTTTACATACATGCTAATGATGGATAGTAATCTCTAGGATATTATAAGTAAATACATCTAGATATAAAGATATATAAAAATATTTTTATCAGGTTTAGTGTCAGGTATTATGGTCACCTCAAAATGAGTCAAGATGCACTCCCTGCGTATCTATTTTCTGAAAGAGTTTGTATGAGATTGGTATTATTTCTCTCTTAAATTATTGATAAAATTCATCAAACTACCTAGGCCTAAGGTTTTATTTGTGGGAATGTTTTGGTTATAAATTAAATTAGTGTAATTGATACCAACCCATTCAGATTTTTTATTTCTTCTTCAATAAGTCTTGAGAAAATCTATTTTTCAAGGATTTTGTGTAATTCATAGAAATTATCAAGTTTAAGTTGTGCATAGTATTATTTTATTATTCTTTAAATGTCTATAATACCTGCAGTTACAGCCCCTCTTTAATTCCTGATATTGGAAATTTGTGTTTTCTTCTTTTTTAAAAAAGATTTTATTTATTTATTTGATAGAGAGAGAGAGAGAGAGCACAAGCAGGGGGAGCAGCAGAGGGAGAGAGAGAAACACCAGAGGGAGAAGGAGAAGCAGACTCCTCACTGAGCAGGGTGCCTGAAATGGGGCTCAATCCCAGGACCCTGGAATCATGACTTGAGTGGAAAGGCAGATGCTTAACCGACTGAGCCACCCAGGGACCATTCTCTCTCTCTCTCTCTCTCTCTTTTTTTTTAATATATATAGTGATCAGTCTTCCTTAGGGTTTATCAATTTTCTTAATCATTTCAAATCGTGTGGGGTTTATTAATTGTTCTCATTTTGTAGTTTCTATTTTAATTATTTCTGCTCTTTTCTTTCTTCTAATTACTTTTGGCTTTAATGTCCTCTTCTAGTTTTAAGTTTATAAACTTAGATCATTGTCATTTAATCTTCTTAAAATTGTTCCTAGTATAAGTATATAAGGCTTTAAATTTTACTATAAGCACCACTTTAGCTATGTCTCACGATTTTGGTATCTTGTATTTTCATTTTCTTTCAGCTCAAAATATTTTTTAAAAAATTTCCTTCATGATCTTTTTTTTGATATTTACAAAATGTATTAGTTAATTTACAAATACTTGGGGCTTTCCTTGATGTTTAATTTAGTTTCATTGTTTTTCTAGAACATGCTCTGTAAGATTTATTGTTTTTGAAGATTTGTGTGGTCTAGCATGTTATAGTAAATCTTCCATGTAGACTTGAAAAGAATGTGTGCTCTTCCCTTTTTGGGTGTAGCAAGCTGTATGTAATGTCAGTGAGGTCAAGCTGATTGATGGTGTTCTACAAGAGCAACAAGTTAATAAGTGTTATTCTGTTTACTCTGTGCTTTATCCATTTTGCTATTATTATTATGTATTTACCTATAAAAGAACACTGGCTGTTTACAGAAAAAATTATAAATTTTGGCCATCATAAAATTATGTAATTATGTAAATAATAAAATTTATCATTTTTTTCTGCTAAAACCCAGTCTTCTTTAAGGGTCTAGGAGAAGAAGGAAAAAAGCACAGACTTTTTATTATTATTATTATTATTATTATTATCGAAGTATAATTGGTATACAACATGATATTCATTTTAAGTGTACAACATAGTGGCTTGATATTTGAACATATTATAAAATGATCACCACAATAAGTCTAGTTAACATCTGTTAACACACATAGTTACAATTTTTTCTTATGATGAGAATTAAGATTTCTCATTTAGCAACTTTCAAATATGCAATACAGTATTATTAACTATTGTCACCATACTGTACAAAAAATCCCCAAGACTTACTTATTTTATAACTGGATGTTTATAAATTTTGACTCCATTCACCCATTCTTCCCTCGCCTCTTGCAACCACCAAGCTGTTCTCTATATCTGTGAGCTCTTTTTTATGTTTATTTTTATTTTTGGTTTTTGCTTTAGATTCCACATATAAGTGAGATTATAAGGTATTTATTTTTCTCTGTCTGACTTGCTTCACTTAGCATAATGCCCTCAAGGTCCATGCATGTTGTCACAAATGACAAGATTTCCTTTTTTTTTTTTTTGAAATTTTTTACTTTAATTCAATTTAGTTAATATATAATGCATTATTAGTTTCAGGGGTAGAATTAGTGATTCATCAGTTGCATATAACACCCAGTGCTCATTACATCAAGTGCCCTTCTTAATGCCTATCACCCAATGGTTGAATAATATTCCATTATATGTATATATACCACACCTTCTTTATCCATTCATCAGTCGATGGACACTTAGATTATTTCCGTATCTTGGCTATTGGAAATAAGGCTGCAATGAACATGGGGTTCATAGGTCTTTTCAAGTTAGTGGTTTTGTTTTCTTTGAATAAATACCTAGAAGTAGAATTTCTGGATCATATGATAGTTTTATTTTTAATTAATTTTTAATTTTTAATTTTTTGAGGAATTTCTATACTGTGTTTCATAGTGGTTGTACCAATTTACATTCCTACTAACAGTGCGTAAGTGTTCCATTTTCTCTACGTTCTTGCCGACACTTGTTATTTCTTCTTTTTGATAGTAGAATTATGGATTTGTATTTACAAACTTATTTACCATTTCCAGTCCTATAGATCTGAGTTTCCATCTAATATTATTTTCTTTCAGTCTGAAGAAAATCCTTCATTCTCTGAAGTAGTAGAGACCTAAGAGTAGCAAATCCTTTTAGTGTTCATTTATCTGAAAAAGTCCATATTTTCATTGGACATATAATTCTGTATTGAAAGCATTTGTTCACTGAGCATTTTGAGTCTGTAGATTGATGATCATTGGAAAACTTTGGCCGTTATTTCTTTAAACATTTTTCTTCCCCATTTCTTTTCACTCCCCCTTCTGAGACCTAAATTATACATATTTTCAAATTTTTAATATTGTTCTACAGTTCCCTCAGACTCTTTCACTTTCTATTAAATTGTTGTTTCTCTCTGTTTTTCAAATTGGATTTATTTTTCTACTAGGTTATCTTTACATTTACTGACCTTTCCTTCTTCTATCACTAGACTAATGCTAAGCCCATACAGTGAATTTTTCATTTCAATTATTATACTTTTTAGTTATTTTCACTTGGCTCTTTTCTATAGATCCCATTTCTTTGCTGAATTGTTCTGTTAACTCATTAAATTCAGATTTTCTTTTGAAATTTTCTATATATTTTCCCTTCAATATTTTTTAAAACCTTTGTTTGCTAAATCCAATATTGAGATAGCTTCAAAGCCAATGTCTGCTTTCTGCTTGTTCATGGGTCACATGACCAATTTTTTTTTTTCTTTTCTCTTTGGACAATTTTTCCAATTTTTAATAGTCAGTTACTTCTAATTTTATCTTTTCTCTGCATTTAATACTGAACTATGGTGAGAAACTTTAGGTAAAAGTGAAGCTGTTTTCATTTTATTTTTCTTCACTCCGTATCTACATGAAGCAAAAGCCAAATTCAGACAAAGATAGGTATAGTCACATTTTCTATCCCACCCCAGACACGCATACCTCTTCTTTCTCTAACTGACATCCATGCTTCTGGAAACTTCCTTCTGATAAGATCGAGGTTTACATAGATGACTTCAGTATAATGCAGTCAAAAGTGCCTCAGACTACCATTTTCAACCAGCACAATCTCTCTGACTGGTCCTAGCAGACTAAAGGTCATGCTACTTTGAAGCTTACTTTTGTTCAAGCCTCCACTAAGAAACACTTGTTCATTGATAAATCATTTTTAAGTACCTTACTTCTATCTATAGAAAGCCTGTGGGGCTTTTTTTTTTTTTTAAGATTTATTATTTATTTATTTTTAAAGATTTTATTTATTTATTTGAGAGAGAGAGCATGAACAAGAGAGCAAAAGCAGGGGGAGCAGCAGAGGGAGAGGGAGAAGCAGGCTCTCCACTGAGCAGGGAGCCCTATGCAGGGCTTGATCCCAGGACTCTAGGATCATAACCTGAGCCGAAGGCAGACGTTTAACTGACTGAGCCACCCAGGTGCCCCTTAAGATTTATTTATTTATTTGAGAAAGAGAGAGAGATTGAGAGCAAGAATGTGTGAGCAGGCAGAGGGAAAGGGAGAGACACAGACTCTGAGCTGAGCCCGAGGCCAATGTGGGGCTCAATCCCACAACCCTGAGATCATGACCTGAGCTGAAACCAAGAGTCAGACACTCAACCGACTGAGCCACCCAGGCATCCTGAAAGCCTGTGGTTTTTTAGCTGCTTATTTATTAAATTGAAGTGTGACAGGAAAGCAGATTAAAATGACCCAATAAGCAGCCTATTTTCTAGCTTATGGTACATACACACTCTCTCTCACATACAAACAGAAGTCTAGCTGCATCTGGATTTGTTGTTGAAGCCAAGGGCCTGGGGAAGGAGCCCCTTTGATTATCCATGTGGCTTTCCCGCCATGTTCTCCAAGTCATCAGCTGTCTGGCCCTCTGGCAATTTCAGGCTTTTGCTCTTCCCTGAAGCAGTGCACACTGCTTGGCTACTAGGATTCTTTCAGCTGTCTCTGATCTTAATCCCTGTTGGTCCAGGGTCCTGGGGATTTTTTGCTTCTTCCAGCTTTTTTCAGTTTGGAATTCAGATTCATCTCCCCTGCTCCTCCATCCAAAGTGTTGGCTATGAAGAAAATGATTGAAATGAGTTACAAATCATTTCATTTATTCTGCTAAACATTTTCCTAACAGCCAGGTCACATCAATGTTATACAAATACAGTGACACCCACAGGTGTAAATCTTTTGAGTGTTATATATCCATTTATTTTATTTTTTTAAGATTTATTTATTAATTTATTTGACGGAGAGAGAACACAAGCAGGGTAATTGGCAGGCAGAGGGAGAAGTAGGCTCCTGGCTGAGCAAGGAGCCCAATGTAAGACTCCATCCCAGGACCCTGGGATCATGACCAGAGCCGAAGGCAGGCACTTAACTGACTAAGCCATACAGGTGTCCCTATATATCCATTTAGAGCCCATTGACAATCTATGAATAAAATCAACTGGTTCGTGTTTAAACTCAGGTACAGCATGTTACTCAGGAGAGCAAGATTCAGTGTTCATGCTGATCTGGTTCAAGTAGTTCTCATTTATTCCACAGGTCGTGTCATCCCTACCATCACTCTCAAACCAGGTACTTCCTTCTCATGATGTCTCTAGTGACTAGTTCAGTAACCCTGCTCTTGGTAATATACTCCCCTTCCTCATAACTTCTGGGTTTATCTGCCACCATCAGGGATGGTTCATCATCCAGCATGCTCTAATGCTTTTAGTACACATAATAAACATTATGCCTAATAATGATTAAAGGAAACTATCACCGGAACCCTGGTTGTATCTGATTTCAAAGGCCACCCTACATTCTACTGAATACTGGGAAAAAAAGGGGGGGGGCGTATATATTTAATACTGTAAATTTGCAGCTTATATAGTAGTGCTGAACAAACAAACCTCCCATGTTTTTGGGGTTTTTTTTTTAAGATTTTTTATTTATTTATTTGACACAGAGAGAGACACAGCAAGAGAGGGAACACAAGCAGGGGGAGTGGGAGAGGGAGAAGCAGGCTTCCCGCTGAGCGGGGAGCCCGATGCGGGGCTCGATCCCAGGACCCTGGGCTCACGACCTGAGCCGAAGGCAGACGCTTAATGACTGAGCCACCCAGATGCCCCCAAACCTCCCATGTTTTGTGAAGAAATGAAGCAAAATCACTTTATTGTGTGTCATCCATGAATGGGAATCCTGCTTTCCTCTCAGTGCTTTAATAACCTCAAGAGTGCTTTAGTAACAGTTTACTTACAAAGTGGTTGCACTGGGTACTCTGGGAAAACGATTTCACTTCTTTTAGTCTCTATTGAACTAATTATTGATTTCAACAAGTAAAGACAGCTTCTCATTTTAATTCCTTCTAAAGTTCTATCTCTCATTAACTCAGTTTTCTTTCTCCTTTAACTTTATATATATTCACCACCAGCATTACCCCCAGTGACAATAACCTGACCCATCCCTGTCTACTTAGTTTCACGTGGGTTAAAAGAGGGTCTGGCTAAGAATATGGATAGTTTAATCAATTCATTCTCACTCCTAATAAACTCAAATGTCATGGTTCGTTGAAAGCAGGTCAGTCATATAACTGTGATATAAAAATGATAGTGTATTAAACTTGTAAATACAGATTGTCATAGGGATTCCTAGATGACTTAATTCATTTGCTTTAATTCTAAAATATAGTTTTCTTTTTACAATGTCTTAAGTTCTAGATTTTTATTTGAGCAGTTTCCCTATAAATCCATCCTACTAACAACAACAGAAAAATCTCTCAATGTTTAGTTAAGTTTCCCCAAGGCTTTGCAATTGGGAACATAATTCTCTTGAAGGGTAACCACTGCATCCTATCCTAATGTCAACAGGAACAAGAACTTACTCTTAGAGAAATGGTAAATATAGTCCTTTTTCGTAATACCCACTTCAAACCAGGAACCAGAAGGTCAAAACATTACTGCATGTTTGTTTAAATTCGTTCAATTCCAATAGCTGAACCACTTCTCTTCCTGAGTCCACAGTCCAGAATTTCAGGAAGCAAGGGAAAAAAGTGCCCTGAAAAGCCCCTTTTACCTTTTGCGATGAAAATCCTTCCCTAGTCCAATCAAAAATCTAATTTAGAACAGGAAGTGTGAAAATGAGAATCTGAAGAGGAAAATTAAACCAGTTGCTCAAGTCATCTGGAAAGTAAAGCTATATTGGTGATTGCACATAATGAAAGTGAAGGTAGGGAAATTGCATGCTAGGTACCAAAGAGGAGATGTCTGTGAGAATTAAAGCTCCATATGCAGGTAGTAAATGTGTGGTTGCAAATAGTAGCCTGCTTTTATTAGGAAAGAAGAACCGGCTACCTCCATCTAATAGGTACACTACATATAGAAATCCAGGCTTCAAAATAAAGTGATCAAGAGATAAAATGATAATAATGCTATGAGAAATAGCAGGAATCGACTAATAGAAAGGGAAAGTTAGAGAATTGTGGAACTAGAATCAACAGTAACAAAATTATGAGGCAAAATAACAATAAGGATGGATTGCACCTTGGGAACATGCTATAAATAATAGAGAGGAACAACACAGAAGTTTGAAAGGTGGACTGGAGGTACATGCTTCACTCGTTCTGTAGAACAAAAAGAAATTCTTTTAAGGCTGCTTGAATGAGAGAAGCAGGTGGAAAAATAGCATGTGCTTTTGAAAAAAAATTAGCAAACAATGTAGAATACTTAGGGTTTTAAAGTAAGCAACTTCAACCTAATCTCAATGACTTGGGCAAGTTTTAATATATTGTATCTCATTTCTCTCATTTATAAAACAAAGACGATACTAATGACAGTCTCAAATGTTTGGGTTTTTTCAAGTTAGCTGAATTACATTTTACAATGCATGTAAAAAAAGACCAGCCAATGTTGACTAATGGAACTCTATCTATTTACCATAAGGTATGTGTGTGTGCATTACTATGTTACAGATAATTTAATCAAGCTCATGCTAGTTCACAATGTGTTGATTGGTAAACGATGCTTTAATAGTATTTTGTTGTTCCTGCATCTTAAGAAGGTTATTAATGTAAATTTCTCAAATTGAAAGGCTGAAATATCGATAAATGGAATGCTGGACATTGATCAACCTATGCATTTCATAATATTAGAGAATCAGATTAGACCTTTTTTTTTCAAGAATTTACAATTCATTTTGAGAAAATAACACTGACCTGCTGCATGGAATTCTAGAATGTTCCAGTTGAACTGACGGTGCTTTCCCTCTAAGCAGGTGGCCACAAGAAGCCAAATTTCAATCAAAAGTTTAGTGATCATAGAACTGGACAAGGGCAAGCACTGTCTGATTATAGTGCAGGAGGGCTAACAAGGATGCCCTTAACATTCTCCTCAGCCTGACTAAACTTTTATCAGACCTTTTCCTGACTATAGGCCCCTTCCTTTTCTTGGAGCACTTACTTTTGAAAAGTTGCCATTGTAAAATCTTTCTCTGCTCCATTGATTTGTAAATCTTCTACAACCCAGGAGTGTCTTTCTCAAGAACCAGGGAGCCATTCCTTTGAGATGTAATCACCTAGAAAGATGGTGCCCCTATCTCCTAGCCTATGTGGGTGGATAGAAGCCTAACTTTGATAATTGCCAACTAGCAAATCAGATGACCTAATCACATTGACCAACCTCTCCACAATGTCCTCCAGTACTTTTCCAGTACCTCACCCAGTGCTTAAAAACACTTCCATATTTTGTTTCAGCAGAAATGAATTCAATCTCTCTTGCAACAGTCTTGATCTTTATGATCTGTATTTTAAGAGTCTTGAATAAAGTCTTCCTTGCTTATTTAACCCATCCAGTAAAATTTGTCTTTTACAGGGCTGAGAGCTTGATCTATGCAGCTTCACATGTTGGGGCCCTCCTTCCCTTGGTTAATGTTTTTATTCACTACTGCCAGCCTCTGATTCTTTTTTTTTTTTTTTTTTTTCGCCTCTCCAATACTACTCAGCCCTGGTTATTTGAATCATCTGAGGAATATTTAAGACTATTGATGACTGGGTCCAATCATAGAGCCAGATTTAATTGATCCGAGGTGGGCCTGGAATATTGCAGTCGTTTAAAATTGCCCCAGACTATAGTAATTGATAAGACTGAGAAATACTTTTCCAGAGGATAAGTATTTTTTTTTTCTATCACACAGTGTTCTCTAAACATGTAAAATAAAATTGATAAGATTCTCATTTACCGAATTAGAATTGCCTACCCTTCCTGCCATTCCGGGGCTATAGGTAGTTTACCTTGATTGTAGATTTGGGGCTTCTTAAATTCTTCAATCATGTATTTATTGATAACTTCTGGATGTTTCTACTGTGGAGACAGATGCCATTCATTATACCCAGATCTTACTAGTTTATATCTTAAAAACAACTTTAAGTTCTAGAGTGCAATAGTAGAACACCAAATTGACCCTCTTTTTATTTGGTTAATTCTATTTTAACTTTTCAAATCTCATCAAAAGTGTTATAGTCTCTAAAACTGCTTCCTTTACTCCAATGCTGTTCATAGATGGCAGAATGGGCATCACCTGAGAGCTTAGTAGAACTGAGGCATCAGAGAACACACCTCGAGGTACTAAATCAGAATGAGTATTTAACAAGATAACGTTTTGACCACTCCTGTGTGCTTCCAGAACAAACTGGGTTTCCTACAAACCCAGCTGTTATCACAAGGACAAGTAACTCTGGCTTTCGTGCTTGCCCCTCTCACTGGCAGGTAAGTCATTTGACAGTAGAGACTCTACATAAGTGCTTTTTGTATTGCTAGTGTCCGGCACAGTCCTTAGTGTTTAGTGGGTATTCTTAGTCTTCTTAATTACTCGCCTTTAATTCCATTTCTTTTTCAATCCCATTCTTAGAATCATATAAGTAATATATTATTATTTTAGTTGTTGTTAGTGACATGGAAAGGGTAGAACATAAAGAAATGAAAAAAATTAAGCTTTTAATACCTCTAAAACAACCTTTTATTTCTAAAAACAGTGCTCCATTTACTTTATATATTTGAATAATTGAGTTCATGATATAGGTACAATTTTGAATGCTATTTTTCTCATGCAAAATTATATAATAAACATTTCCATGCTGCTACTTACGTTTCAAAACCATTCTTTTAATATTATTTAATAACCTCTATGGCTATTTTAGGCTATTTACATTATGACCCAGCCCATCTCTCTTGTTTTAACCTCAGCTGCCAGTCAGTACATGCACTCCCTTGGCTCCAGCCACACTGGACTTACTGCTGTTTTTGCCTTCCTCCAGTTCTAATTTTTCTGAAGCAATTATTTCCTTCTAATGCCTTCCCTGAATAGCTAAATCAATGAAAATCCTACCCTTTGTATATGACTCAAACGTAAACTCTGTAAAACTTGCTCTTGAAAATCTCAAAAGATGTCTCTTCAAACTCCTATCACTTGCTGCTTTTTTTCAATTGTTATTATGGCATTTGTCACTTGTACCCTGACATTGTCTTCTAGTTATAGCTACCATTTTATCCACAAGCAAATTTAAGAAACATGCCCCAAATTATAATTATATTATTTTTACATTTATAATATTTATAAAGACTTGCTCATAGGAGATGCTAAAATTCTTTTTCCAGCTTTATTGAAGTATGCCTACTACACAAAATTCCACATTTAATGTATATATTTTGATGAGTTGTGACATATGCATATGCCCGTGACCTCATTAACATAAGCATTAAACCTATCCATCAACTCCAAAAGATTTCTGCACTTGTTTTTTTTGTTTTGTTTTGTTTTGTTTTTCTTGTTTTTCTTTTGGACTCTGGTAGTAACACCAAAAGCACAAGCAACAAAGGTGAAAATAGACAAGACTACATTAAACTAAAAAACCTTTTGCACAGCAAAGGAAACAGTCAATGGAGTGAAAAGGCAACCTACATAATGGGATAAATATTTGTAAACCACGTATCTGATAAAGAGTTAATTTGGAAAATATATAAAGGGCTCCTACAACTCAATAGCAAAGAAACAAACCAATTAAAAATGGTTTGAAGGACTTGAATAGACATTTCTCCAAAGAAGACATTCAAATGAAGAACAGGTATATATGAAAGGTGATCAATATCATTAACTATCAGATAAATGCAAATCAAAACCCTAATAAGAAATCAACTCAAACCCATTAGACTGCCTATTACAAAAACAAAACAAAACAAAAACAAAACCACAAAAGATAACAAGTGTGGTGAGGATATAGAGAAACTGGAACACTTGTACACTGTCGGTGAAAATACCAAATGGTATAGCCTCGATGGAAAACAGTATGGAGTTTCCTCAAAAAATTAAAAATAGAAATACCATATGATCCAGCAGTCCCACTCCTGGGTTCCTCAGACAGAAGCTTGTTTTTCATTCAAAGTTTTTCAATGTGTTCTCTCATTTGTGTGGAATATTCTTCCTTCAGATATTTACATGGTTTCTGCTGTCACTTTTTTCAAGTCTCTGTCAAATGGTGCATTTTTAGACTTGCTTCTCTTTGTCATTCCCCTTGCCCTTTCTCTCTTCTCATTATCCTTTTTAATTAATTTGTTGGCACTTATTATAAAAGACAACTTGAAATTTTATGATATGTGTTTGTTTATTGTCGGTCTTCTCCACTAGTATATAAACACTTTGGAGGTAGCAATCTGTTCTGTCTGCTTCACTTATTAGGACAGTTTGTGGCACATAGCCTATCAATAAATATTTATGGAATGAATGAAAGGATGGATGATATGACAATTCATATACATTTCATATACATTTTCACTCTATGTTAATCCAGTTTTTCCTGATACAGATACAGAGAACTGTAATTTTACAGTTAGAATTTGTACATGAATCACAATCCTGTTTTCAAAACTGAATATATGAAAAAAATTTAGTAAATTCTTCCCCAGTTTCATTTGGCTATTTAAGCACAAAGCCACTTTGACAATGAGAACCAGGGAGACACCAAGAAGTTAAATTTGCTTATAATATCTAAGGACCGTAAGAGTTATGAAAATGATTTCCCTCTCTTTCTTACTCTCTCTTTCATTTTCTTCATCATCTCCTTTGATTGGGAATATGAGCCATTCATTAAGGCAAAGTATGGGTAGATGTACCATTACAGTGATTCATCATGGTAAGACCAGGATTTTGTGTTTATGTGTTTTAAGGGATGGGCATGTGGGAATAGAGCCCTGGGAGTAGAGATAAATGTTAGAGATTTCCAGGCCTGGTGGACTCCTCCAAATACATTTCTATGGTTTATTATTTTCATAACATTTCCCCAGTTTACCACGTAGAGTATAAAACTTCAGTGTTGAAAACTTCAGAAGCTTCTGCTTTATAAATGAATCATATATCCCCATCAGAATGCTTCTTGCAGCTAAAAGAAAATAAAGTTAAATTGATCCATGCGAATACTAATACCATGTCAGAGCACCACTTAACATGTATGTCGCCAGCAATAGTCCTGGAATGCCACCTGAAAGGAATCAGATGGCTAATACGAATTTGTATCAGCAATTTTAAACAAGAAAAAATACACTGTTGGATAGTCAAATGTTTAGAATAGTAAAATACATTCAAGTGAATGTGACACACACACCCCCAAACACACAACATAAATTTATTGTGGTCTAAAACACTTGTTTTCGAACTGCTAAACTACAGATTAAAAATAACTAATCTTGTTAGCAGCAATGTGTGCATTGTCTAATCCCACTGAGTGTAAAAAACTGCTGGAATATTTAAAAGGTTATCCTTGACTGTATTTTCCTAATACTTATAATAGAAATGATGACCTATATTATGAAATATAGGTGACAGGCGAGGTCATTCCTAAGGCTAAATTCCAATTGTGTTTTTTTTTTACTGAATTATAAAGGCAATGTTTATGAGCTGAAACTCAAATAATCCACAGTTTAGTCTCATTTTAAGATTCACTAGTGAAGAAGTAATCAAACTAACTTTTATACTCAATCACTCTAATTACACAGATGATTATAGTCCATTATATGCACATACTGAAATATAAAGAAAAGAATCTTCTGCACTCAATTAATTAACAATTTTAAAAATATCCTAGGATTAGGAGCGCACTTACTATGTCAATATATCTGATTGGGTCTCAACTTCCTGAATTTTAGTTATTGTAACTCTCTCTTTCCGCTTTGGGATTCTGAGATTTAAAAAATCTGGTTAAAAAATAAATGAGAGATTTTCTAATCCAGGGAGAGATAAATGAAGGCATAAGACTAAAAAGAACTAGAAAATCTGATATCCTCATACATTAAAGTGTAATAATAAATACTATATTTTCAGGATATAAATTCACATGACCCCCTGCTAAGGGTTATGAGAAAGAATTCTTTTGGCACAATCTCTGTCTTTAGAACTTCACACCTTAAGATAAACACAGAAATGAAATTAAATATGGAAAAGACATGCCAGCTGCAGAATAAAACTGTTAAATAATTACATACATAAACAGACACATGATACCCTCAGGTCAGAGGAAAGAAGAAGAAAATTAAAGATTAGAAAATTAATAAAATTTCATCATTATTTTGGCTTTTAAAAATAATAATTCCACTAGTGATTAAACTGGTTTAGCTGAATAACTCAAAAATGATGGGTGATGAATAAAAAAATAATACTCGTGAGAAAAAAGGGGCATGCTTTATTTTATTTAACAAAATTACATAAATATGTTTATATTCTAGACATAATTGACCAAGTTGATGTCTTGAAAATCTAACCACTCAATAATAGAAAGAAATACAAAAACTCTTACAATTATAACTTGAATTTGAAATTTATTCTTTACTCATTCCAGATACTACAACACAGTTTGCCAAATTCTTATTTAAAATAAATTTTCATGGAGGTTTTTTCCTGGCCTTATCACTGAGGCTCCTCAGAGAGAGATTTATGATATATTTAAATCTTTACTAATTGAGAGACATAGTTTTTTAAACAAAATTTTACAAAATACACATGACCCATAGGGTCTTTATCTGCTTCTCTTAGTTACCAAAGCATTTTCTTTTTTTTTTTTTTTAAGATTTTATTTATTTATTTGACAGAGAGATAGAGAGAGAGCACAAGTAGGCAGAGAGGCAGGCAGAGGGAGAGGGAGAAGCAGACTCTCCACTGAGCAGGGAGCCCTATGTGGGACTCAATCCCAGGACCCTGGGATCATGACCCGAGCCGAAGGCAGCTGCTTAACCGACTGAGCCACCCAGGCGCCCCCAAAGCTTTTTCTTTCACCAATAGACTCATGCTCATTATTTATTAGTAATCATGAACTTGGGGCCTTTTCAGTGATATAATGGACGATTGTTAAACAGAAAAACAAAATAAAACTGTATTACTAGATATTTCCAGAAACCTATTATCTTTTCTGGGTGTGAATGAAATATGCTTTCTTTTGTCACATGGCTACATGGAATCTAGGCTAAAAGAATTCCAGCACTGTCAAAAACATCTCACACTGAAACAGTGGATTAATCTTAGAAGGTATGTGCCCAGCAAGGTAAGATTCGGTTTATGTGTATGCGTTCTGGGGTTAGGCATTAGGAAGACTCAAAGACAGCTCTGGGATTAACTTTCCTATCTTTTTCTTTGTTATTTAATATGTTTTCCTGAATGTCTACATATTTGGCTTCAATTAAAAATAAATAATTGTTCTGGTTACTGACAGTTACATAAACTAAAAATCTGTTTTGTATGTTATGCTTTTGTTTCTGGTATAAACCTATTCAAAAATATTCAGTGACTTTTACTGGAAAGAAGTATATTTTTGTGCATGGTCATTTATTGAAGAGTGTTTCTTAGGTTTTTGACAACCCAAAACTTTAGTTCATTGAATTGTGAAAGTCTTCCCTTTGTTTTTTGTTCATTTGCTTTTGTTTTTGTTTTGTTTTGCTTTTTTACCCGTAACACACTAGCCATGTCTATTACCTCTGGCAGAGAGCTAACAAAGTTAAAAGAAGGGTTTTTAATCTGCTTTTGGCTTCTAGCTGCAATTTCTATTCTGTTTCCATGGAAATAGAAATCAGATAAATAAAATAATAAAAAAGTGCTTTTACTCATGAATTTTTTTAAGCTTGTGATTTCTTTTCAATAAAAGTATAATGATTTTTTTAAGTTGAGATCAAATATTGTTATTCCTTGAAACTATTTTCATTTCAGAAACTATTTACTTAAAAGGACATATATATATCTTCTGAGAGAAAAAAAAAAAATTACTAGCCTTGATGTGACCCAGTCTGTAATCTGTGTTACTCTTCTAAAATCCAGAACAAGCTGACAGACCAGATAGTGCCCCACAGACTCCCAGCAAGGCTCTGGCCCCAGGAGAAAGACCTCATCTGCCTTGCTTTGGGTGGGTAGAAAATGGAGTGATGTTTCCAGAGCCAGTGGAGTTGTTGAGTAGTACAAGAGAAAAGTATCAGCCTCGAGTTATTCAAAATGTGGCCAAAGTACAAAGGGGCACCTTAACATCAGAGGGACGATTTTGGAAGCAGCTTGGTAGGGCTGCTCCTGTTAGCCCATCCCAATAGTAGGGCCTGTCTGCCGTGTGCTGCTATAAGCTCCAAAAATGGATCTGAGCTTCAATTCATGCTACCTTTTTTTTTTTTTTTTTTTTTTTTACCATTATTACTGAGAATTAATTTTGTTTCCTTGCTATATCAAACATCTTTTATTCTTCCTGAATAATTCATTTCTTTGCCAATTTTGGCAAGTAGTGCAGTATAAGACCAATTCTGGGTTCTTTTGACCAATATCACTGCCTCACTAAGTTTGTGATCGGAGTCACCATCTGATATGGGACCATAGCTTTGTAAGTAAGATGGTGACTGTAGTTGTTCTTTTGTGTTCTGCCCTGCTGAAAAAAAATCCACTTTTTACATTTTTACAGAATAAACAGTACTCTAATATATGTCTCCCCATTTACATGGTTATTTGAAGTACTGTATACCTAAATATGTTTTGTTGATTTTTGCATTGATTACAACCTAACTACTGCACACGCACACATGGGCGCGCGCACAGGCACACACACACACGCATGCGCACATACTACATACACTTTCTTTAAACATAAGAGAAGGAGGAATACATTGTGTAACAGGTATACACTCCTCCCTGGCTCCCATGGTCTGATCAACATTAAAGTAACCTATGCATTTTGCATTGTGTTTTACTTCAGTTCATGCCTTTTGCAATATGTTCTTATTTTTACATGTTCTGAGATTTCCTGGCACTTAAAGATCTCATGACTGCACAGAAGCATGCACGAGTAAGAGCAGAGCAGTCGAGAGCATGAGATGTAAACCTCTTGAATCAAATTCTAACACTCTCACTTCTTTGCTATTAAAACAAATGCAGAATTTTTATTAAATCTCTCTAGGCCTCAGTTTCTTGACCTGTAAAAAAGGAATAATAATAGTTCTACTTAATGGGATTGAGGTGAAGATCAAATAAGTAAGTAAATAAATAAATAAACCTGGCACATAGTTGGTGTGGAAATGTTGTTTCATAATTATATAAATTGGACACAAGGGATAGTAAAGATGAAAATGGGGTAACCATTTATTGTCCAACTGCAGTTACTTTGGGGAGTATAAAAAAGGTGCTAACATAATTATGTAATTTTAAAATATTTACATACTGATGAAAAAGTCATATTTTTTGGTGGACCTATAAAATACATCCATTAAAAATTATTTTCAAAATAAATTATTAATGTATAATCATATACATTAAAATAGACTCTAAAATTGATACTGATTTAGAAATAAAAAATAAAATAATGATTTGGGGCACATATTCACATCCCTTAATCAGTCAAGTCTTCTCCTCTCTGCCCATGGCCGATCTTTTAGACTCTACTACTCAGACTAGCCAATAAAATGAGCAAAAGGTGGGGCGGCAACAGCACAAACCCTGACCAAAAGGAGTTTGCTGTCCCTAGTAATCTGGGTCCTGGAACAATTTGTTTGATCACAAATGCCCAGCATGACATTCTTAAAAATTCTTGAAAAGGGACAGTTATGTTGTCCCTGGAAGGAGTGGGGGGAAAGAGACCCTGGTTATATGCTAGCTGTCTTTCAAATTAACAGCCTGTGTCTCACACCTGCTACCTGAGACCATGTGGACCTTCAAAGCATCTCCTTCTATCTGACTCTTAGCTATATTACTTTGTCAAGAAATGAACAATTTGGGCAAGTATTAAAACCATTAAAACATTAGGAAAACAGTTTTGACTCTAGGTCTGTCCCAAGAAAGTCCAGGGGTCACCTAGAAATAGGACACTGAAAAACTGTCAGTAGTTCTGTCTGAAATTGGGGAACTTCATTTAGACATACACTGTTGCAGAATTAATAATATGGAGAATTCTTTTAGTAAACTACTACCAAGTTAAAAATTCTCTGAAAGTCAAATTGAACCTTAGGTTTCTGAGTTGGGATGATAATAGGCAGTCAATTCTTGTTTGTCTTCCCCCCTCCCCAAATGTATTACAGAATTCCACAAACCTTCTACAGGAAGAACAGATATAAATAAAAAGTTTAAAACATTAAAATATGTCACTTTTTTTCCAAAAGAAAGAACATTATAGTAAATTGACAATTACCTAAGAGGTGGTGTTTAGATGTTAAATAGAATACTTAACCTAATCCAGGATGACCCTTGGGGCATTTTGACATTACCCTCGTTTGTTGTTGTTGTTGTTGTTGTTTTTATTATTATTATGTTATGTTAATCCCCATACATTACATCATTAGTTTTTGATGTAGTGTTCCATGATTCATTGTTTGCGTATAACACCCAGTGCTCCATGAAGAACGTGTCCTCCTCAATACCCATCACCAGGCTAACCCATCCCTCACCCCCCTCCCGTCTAGAACCCTCAGTTTGTTTCTCAGAGTCCATAGTCTCTCATGGTTCATCTCCCCCTCCGATGTCCCCCCCTTCATTCTTCCCTACACTGCTTTTCAGAGTTAACTGTCTGTCGATGTTTCTGAACAACAGTAAACTCGTTTTGAGTTCATTTCTTTTTTTTTTTATGTTATGTTAATCACCATACATTACATCACTAGTTTTTTTATGTTATGTTAATCACCATACATTACATCACTAGTTTTTTTATGTTATGTTAATCACCATACATCACATCACTAGTTTTTGATGCGGTGCTCCATGACTCACTGGGTGTTATACAGTAGTTCTTTATACATTGTGAATACCAATCCACTGTCAACAACATGACAATGGCAAATATCTTTTCCCAGTGTGTGTTCCAAGTAGGACTCATATTTTCATTCCCTTTAGAGAAGAATGGCTAATTAGTTATGTTCTTATGTTTAATGTAGTAAAATTTATTCCTCCTTTCCTTTTATACTTTGTATGTCTCTCTTAAGAAATCCTTTCCTCTGCCTACTAACGAATCAAATAATTTTAGAGAACGTAAAAGCTTTCTGTGTTCTAATTTCACCCATTTGCTTTTACATATTTCATTGATTTGTTTGATCAGCACAAATATGTCCAATATTGAGAGTAGAATATTCCTTGTATATGCTTATGACCTATGTCGCAAACTATCAGGGTTCTCAAGGGAAATTGGCTCTGCTTGCTAACTATTATCAGAAAAAGATTGCTTAAAATCATTTGCTTAAAACTGACCCAAACAATTTTGGTTATCCTTCAAAAAAAATTAAATATTTCCTACCCTCAAGGCCATAAAGATAATTTTCAATATTTTCTTTTAATAGTTTATCAGTTTGTCTTTTACACTGGAATTGATTGTTGTGTATGGTATAAGGTAGGGATATATATATATGTATATATTTCCTCAAGGAAAAAATTATCCATTACTCTTTTATCTAAAATGATGGTTCATCATATATCAGGATACCTATGCTTTTACTTAAAAATAATATCTAAAGAAAGCACTTGAAAAGTTTATATTCATTTTTTTCTTCTATCCTTCAAACCATTTTCAGATGAATACTCCTGGAACAAATCTCACATCATACTATATAGAATCTTTGTCTTTTTCATTCATATATATTCTAAACATTTTCCCACATTTCTACCCAATCTTCTTACAGATTACCTAGAAATCTTTCATTATTTGAGTGAAGTCATTAAATTCTCCAATGGAATGAATGTTTGTGCTTCTCCCCTCTCCCAAATTCATCTATTGAAGTCCTAACCCCCAATGTGGCTGTATTTGGAGATGGGGTCTCTAAGGAAGTAATGTTAAATGAGGTTGGAAGGGACAGCTCTAATCCAGTAGAATTATGTATTTAGAAGTCAGGAGAGCTTATTAGCTCTCTGCCTTGTGAGGGCATGGTGAGAAGACCACCAAGTAGAAGGAAGAACAAGCTCTCATCAGGACCTGGATTGGCTGGCATCTTAATCTTGGACTTCCTGCCTCGAGAACTGTGGGAAATTAATTTTTGTTGTTCAAGCCTCCCAGCCTGTGGTATTTTGTTATGGCCGTCTGAGCAGACTAATCCACACTGTTTTAGGATTCTTTTAAATGTAGCTAATGCTACATTGACTGTGCCAGAGTAATGATACACTGAGATCTCGGAATTACTTTTTTTATGATAAATTTCCAGGAATATATTTAGTAAGTTGAAGGACCAAACATATTTATAGCTTTTAAAAATATTTTTGCCGCATTGTTTTCCCAAATCATTATATCATTATACTACACATATCAATAGTACTAGAGCATGTCAGTTGCACATTAAATTCAGAAGCTTGGTTGTAACTCTGTTTTAATATGATAATGGGATAAATATGATGGTACCTCAAGATTGCTTTGATCTTCAATTTAACACCCATATGCTTAATTTTCAGTTGCTCCTTAACCACACAGAAGCTAATTCTGTGACTCTTAGCAAAAGAACACTCCTTTGTTTCACAGAGCCAATCCTGTGTATATACATTTGGTTAGTTATAAAGACATGATAACAATTTCCTTACAAATAATACACTCTTAAGTATACAAGAATAAATTCAAAGAAGTAAGTTTATCCCATAACTTAAATGCCAATACCTCAGAAAAAAAAAAGCAGGCAGACAAAAAAACTATGTTTTAAAACACATACACACATGAAAAAGTACTTATAGTACATACATATACCATACCTATACACATATTTGCCTAAATATAAATTAACTTATAAAACAAAAACCTATAGAAAGCCATGGCTTGAGTGTACTATTTTACAGGAGAAACTTGTACTAAATACCTTACGTACAACCGCACAGTAACTGAAACTAAAAGCTAGTTGGTTATTTTAGTAGACATTTAGTCTCTTTTCATTATTTAAGAAAAGAGGCATTTTCTGAAATGTGGACTTTAAGCTTTCAATTTGTAGGTTTTTGAATCGGGCCAGCGTGAATCACAAAGAACCAATTACTACAAAGCAGTAGCTTTTACATTTATTTAATATTTCCACTAACCTTACTTCTCCTGTGAGCAAAATAACTGCTCCTCTTTGCTCAGAATTGGCGGCCATGAGCAGACTGGCTGTCAAAGATCCCTGTCTCTTGCACTAATTTCAAGCTCTATTGAACAGTGCTGCTGTGGCAGGACCAGTGTGCCACATTTAACAGGAGCCCTGGCACGACTTGGGGATAATCTTAAAGAAACTTGTGGATGTTGCTAATTAAAAGAAAAATGCTAGCGGGGTTTTTTTTTTTCTTCTTCTTTCTTTCCTTTTGGCTTGGTTTAATAAGCTACTTCACCGTGGTATAGTTCGTGGTTGCAAATATCAATGGCTAGCAGGTGTTATTCAAAAAAAAAAAAAACACAGCTTATTTTTTCTATTTGTGGAATAAAATTTTAACAGAAATCATGCACCACTAAACTTGTGACAAGAGGCAACGAATGCACTTTGCCAAGCTCTTTTCACAACCTTCCCTTAGAGTGCTCTCTTTCATGTGCCCATGTATTCCACTAAAGAAAGCTAATCTAAATGCAATCTCCACCTCACCTGGAATTCCCTCTTTAGTGTCCATCTGGTCCATGACTCCTACCTCCACTACATAGTGTTTATTAGTTAACTAGTGATCTTCTAGGTACTAAATCCAAGTGAAGACATTCCAATCACCTTTCCTTTAACTTCCCCCAAATGTGCATTTTTTTTGACTATGTTATGACTGAAATGTATATAGACTTTGTCTATTATTACTTTTCGGTCATTCTCTTTTAATTGTGACTTTTCTCTCTCAGATTCTGTAGGTTCCTCTTTCTCTGCCCACTTGGGAAGTTAAGGATTTCCTAGTTTTCTTCCTTGTAGATTTCTCTTCTTGACATTTATTTTATCCCCCTAGTAGTCTCATCCCCTCCTGTGGCTTTAGCATCACCTGGATGATGATAACTCACACGTGTATACTCTTCCTATATTGTTCTCCTAGGAGCCTGAGATATATTTTTACTTGCTATTTAATCTCTCTACCTAATCATGAGCAGACATCTGAAACTCAATCAGTTTTGGAAATGTTTGGCAGTATATATATTAAACCTGGACAAAAGCACACTCTCAGATCCAGAATTCAACAACTTGGTCTAGAATCTACAAAAATGTATGCAGATAGATATCAGAATATATATAGGAATGTTAATTAATAGTATCATTGTTTATAATTGCCCCAACTTAAAAAAAAAAAACCCAAAGAATAGTAGATACATAAATTGGAATAATTATAAAATGGAATACTGTACAGCATTGCAAATAAAGGAGCATAATTAAAAAAAGCATAATATTAATCTTGTAAACCTAATCCTGAGTGACAAAAGCCATGATAAAAATGTGTATAATGTATGATTTTATTTATAGACAGTTCAAAAATAGGAAAAATAATCCTTGATGTTAGAAGACAAGATATTATTTCTCTTTGAAGAGGAATATGAGACCCTGGAAGAAGTTACAAGTGGCTTTTGGTGGGGCTGCCCACGTTCCATGTCCTATCTTGATCTGGGTGCTGGTTACATGTATGGCCACTTGGTGAAAATTGATCAAGTTGTACAATTATGGATTGTGCACTCTTCTGTGTATCAGTTATACTCTGTAAGTTATTTAATACTGTCAGTTTACAAATGATCATAAATTCCACACCACCACAAGAATAACTTTAAAAATATATCTAATCATGATGTTGTCCTGCATAAAATCCTTCAATGTTTTCCTATTGACTTTAGATTGAAAACCCAAATATCAGAGCATGGAATAAAAAACCCTCATAATCTAGCTTCTGCCAAGATCTTGCCTCAACTCTTACATGTCTTGGCCACATCAAACCAATTTTCCTATGTTATTTTATTTTTATTAATTTTTCTTTATTATTAAAGATTTCTTTTTCATTTTTATGTTTAAAAACTCAAATATTACTCCAATGTAGTCGACTACAGGAGGTAGTTAAGCATTCTCTCCTTTGCAACATCCATAACTGAAAATATAAATATAGGCTCATGAAATTGAAGCGGGAGAGTGAGTTCATGTCTCACAGAGTTGAAGAATGAATCTCGTGGACAAAGAAGAGTGAGTAAAGCAATAGAGTTTTATTAAGCAAGGATACAGAAAAAAAGTTCTCTGGAGTGAGAGGGGTCCCAACAGGGTTGCCAATGTGGGCCTCCACTGACAGTCTTTTATTTAGAACTGACCAGGGAGCTTGTGGCCTTAACGTTCTTGTGACGTCTTGGTTTGAGGACTAGTGATAACATCTTTAATGGCTGACTTCCTTTTTAGGGTCTGGTAATTCTTTGTTGGTCACCCATTTTTGGGATTTCTGTGAGTCTGATCCTTTAGCCCCCTACCTATCTCTCCCTACCTAGCCCTGCCTGTCCTTTACTCAATGAGACCCTTCAAACATATATCGGCGGGTTACATACTTGGAGGATGATTGCCAACATGTATCTGGGTGGGGATGGGGTGGGGGATAGAGATAAAGGAAGTTTACAAAGGAATTTTTATATGTTAAAGTAGACTTACAGGATCCTGGGGGTTGGGCTAAGATTGCCTTTTGCCCATAACAAAGTGTTAACATCCAGGCAGTTAAGTCTCTAGGGGATGTCACTCTGCCTGTTTCAAGGACTTGTCCTTGGGCTGTAAGTTATAAGGAAATTTTATTTTACTTACATTCCCTTCTACCTTTGTTTCCCACATCCCTGTGGATGGGTGGGTGATGTTAGGGCTCCAGGAAATTGAGTCTATGGGTCTCTGGAAGTTAGGCTATTGATAAGAATGCTTTTTTTTTCTTGTAAATCACTAAGACATTTGTAAACTGAGGAAGACTCCTGTCCTGCAGGACTGTAATCTCTATAAGTTAACCATTTGGTTTTCTTTCCCTTAGCTTTAGGTCAGGCAGGGGTACCTGAGGAATGTCACACATATCCCACCTGGGGGGGGGGAGAGGGGGGGATTGCAGGGTGTCAGTTTGTGCTTTGTCCTCAGCTTGCCTTCTGCTTCCTCATCAAAATAATTCAACTATGTATTACAATGTAATTAGTCTAGGTTTGCTTGTATGTAGATTTTAAACAATTAAAATAAAAGTACAAAGTAAAGGGTGGAAGAACAGGACACCCCAAAATATGTCTCCTAGGAATAAGAATTATTTTGAGGTGATTATTTTTGAGAAACAGCAAGAAACATACAAGCTCTGAAATCTCAGTAGAAATTACCCTTTTGTGCAGAAAATTTACATTTATAAAGAAAATATTTGTAAGGGTGTATCTCTGTTAGTGCCAGAAACAGACAGATGACTTTAAATCACAGAAGAATCTTACCAGTGGAGAAGGCAGTGACTTAGTCTCCAGAACAAAACTTACCCTTGTTTACTATGCTTTTCCTGGTCACCTCCCCATAACTGCCCTCCCACACTCACACCTTTCTTTCTTTTGTCTTTAGCTGAAGATGATATTTAAGCCTGAGTCCTAAGCTATCTTGGAGAGTTACTCATTTTCCCTGGGTAGCTCCCATGTATACCTGAACTACACGTGTTAATAAACTTCTGTGTTTTGTTTTTTTTTTTTCTTCTTAATCTGTCTTTTGTTAGAGGGTTCCCAGTTGAGAATTTGGTAGGGCATAGGGGAAATTACCCATTTTCTTTTTCCCCTACAAAAGCAAATGAGAGATTTAAAAATTCTCTTCCCTAGAATTAAAGAAAAAATGTTTAGTTAAAATTATTATTTATATTACTTTGTATTAATTATTTGAACAACCTTTTTTTTAATAAGATTCAGCCAAAATTCTATTACTTTAGAGTAAGTTAGGCAAGTATATTAATATATATTGTAAAATATATTCAGGTATATGAAATTGTCTTATAGGTGGATTCAGTCCTTGTTCTGCCACTTATTTGCATGTGTCTTTGAATATTATTTTATCTCATGGGGAAAAATGCATTATCTATAAAATTGGAAAAAGAATACCCATCTTGCAGAACTATTCTGAGATTTTGAGTTAAATATTTAAAATGCATAGTAGTTTACACACTGGAAAAATCTGTAAATGTTAGCTGTTATGATTTTTAGTATTATGATTTTAGTTATTTACTTGAGTACAAGATTTAATGAAACTGCTAAATTTTGTAACTCAACTAAACTGATTACTTAGTTTCTGATAATTATCAGTGCTTGTAAAGTAGCCTCTACTCTACTTTATTGACAGACTAACCTCTGTCTTTCCTCAATCACTGCATTTTTTGCTTATAGTGTTATGTGTCCTCAGAACTTTGCCTCAAAGTATGCATGACTATTGTATAGTAAGGAAATTGGCTTGTCTTTGTCTCTGGTTCCTAGGAAAAAAACCCTCTAAACCCTTGAAATTTCCTGAGTGGTAGGAGTGTCTTTGTTATTCATGGCAGGACCCTAGGGCCATACCTGAATTTATGCTAATTAGGTGACTTATGGTTGGCTCCAAGATAGTTTATGTTAAAGAGAAGACTCATGTTGGAGATAGACCACACCAGAAATACCAATCATGTGATTAGTGGATTGGAGCTTTAAGCCATGTGGCATCAGCCTGCCCTCCTGGGGCTGCTAGAGATGGAGTTCAACCACAGAGATTTATTAAATCATGCCTACATAACAAAATCCCAATATAAACTCTGGTCAGCAAATGTCAGGTGAGCTTCATTGTTGGTGATACACACTGATGTGAAAGTAACATGTTCTGAGGACATGGAAGCTTCTCGTTTGCTCCCAGAGTTTTCTCTTTGGGTCTCTTTTGGCTGGCTGTTATTTGCCTCCTTTATAATAAAATCATAATCATAAGTATAACACTTACCTGAGTTCTATGAGTCATTCTAGCAAAATTTTCAACCTGAGATGTTAGTGGGAAACTGCTCATTTGTAACCTGTTGGTCAGAGTACAGGTGACCTTGGAATCCAGAGCTCATGGCTGGTGTCTGATGTGAGAGTAGTCTTGTGGGGAGCTCTGCTATTAACTTGTAAAATCTGACTTCATTCCAAGGAGAATGGGTTAGAATTGCATTTCAGTGGCAAACCAAAATGTGTAGGTGGGAGAAGTTTACATAAATAAAATAAGTGTTTTTATTCAATGTGATAAATACAATAGGACATACCTGGTCTAAAGGAAGCATCTGCAACTGACTTTAAATTACAATTTCCATGTATAATTGTGAACTCAGCATTGCCAGCACTTCCAATTTTGAAGAGAAAGAACAAACCTTTACTTTTGTGTGAAATCTTATGTTGTTGTTTTTTTTTAAATGTTGTCAAGTAATTAAAAATATAACTGTTGGACCAAATAAATCAAAACTGGCTGAATATATCTTCTACAATAAAGTGTATCCTCAGTCTAAAAACTTTTTCCTCTCTTCCCCTATGATCCTCTGTTTTGTTTCATAAATTCCACATATCAGTGAGATCATATGATAATTGTCTTTCTCTGATTGACTTATTTCGCTTAGCGTAACACCATCTAGTTCCATCCATGTCACTGCAAATGGCAAGATTTTGTTTTTTTGATTGCTGAGTAATATTCCATTGTATATGATATATTTTCTTTATCCATTCTTCTGTCAATGCATATTTGGGCTCTTTCCATAGTTTAGCTATTGTGGACATTGCTACTACAAAGATTGGGGTGCAGATGTCCCTTTGGATCACTACATTTGTATCTTTGGGGTAAATACCCACTAGTGCAATTCCTGGGTCATAGGATAGCTCTATTTTCAACTTTTTGAGGAACCTCCATACTGTTTTCCAGAGTGGCTGCACCAACTTGCATTCCCACCAACAGTGTAGGAGGGTTCCCCTTTCTCCGCTTCCCCGCCAACATCTGTCATTTTCCTGACTTTTAATTTTAGCCATTCTGACTGGTGTAAGGTGGTATCTTATTGTGGTTTTAATGTGTATTTCCCTGTTGCTGAGTGATGTTGAGCATTTTTTCATCTGTCTGTTGGCCATTTGGATGTCTTCTTTGGAGAAATGTCTATTCATGTCTTCTGCCCATTTCTTGATTGGATTATTTGTTCTTTGGGTGTTGAGTTTGATAAGTTCTTTATAGGTTTTGGATACTAGCCCTTTATCTGATATGTCATTTTCAAATATCTTCTTATTCTGTCAGTTGTCTGTTGGTTTTGTTGACTGTTTCTTTTGCTGTGCAAAAGCTTTTTATCTTGATGAAGCCCCAACAGTTCATTTTTGCCTTTATTTCCCTTGCTTTTGGCGATGTGTCTAGCAATAAGTTGCTATGGCCGAGGTCACAGAGGTTGCAGCCTGTGTTCTCCTTTAGGATTTTGATGGATTCCTGTTTCACATTTAGATCTTTCATCCATTTTGGGTCTATTTTTTGTGTGGGGGGTAAGGAAATGGTCCAGTTTCATTCTTCTGCATGTGGCTGTCCAATTTTCCCAACACTATTTGTTTAAGAGATTTGTCTTTTTTTCCATTGGATATTCTTTCCTGCTTTGTCAAAGATTAGTTGACCATAGAGTTGAGGGTCCATTTCTGGGCTCTCTATTCTGTTCCATTGATCTATGTGTCTGCTTTTGTGCCAGTACCATACTCTTGATGATTACAGCTTTGTAATAGAGCTTGAAGTCCGGAATTGTGATGCCACCAGTTTTGGTTTTCTTTTTCAACATTCCTTTGGCTATTCAGAGTCTTTTCTGGTTCCATACAAATTTTAGGATTATTTGTTCCAGCAGTGTGAAAAAAATAGATTGTATTTTGATAGGGATTGCATTGAATGTGTAGATTGCTCTAGGTAGCATAGACATCTTCACAATATTTGTTCTTCCAATCCATGAGCATGGAATGTTTTTCCATTTCTTTGTGTCTTCCTCAATTTCTTTCATGGGTGTTCTATAGTTTTCTGAGTACAGATCCTTTGCCTCTTTGGTTAGGTTTATTCTTAGGTATCTGATGGTTTTTGGTGCAATTGTAAATGGGATTGACTCCTTAATTTCTCTTTCTTCTGTCTCATTGTTAGTGTGTAAAAATGCCACTGATTTCTGTGCATTGATTTTATATCCTGCCACTTTGCTGAATTCCTATATGAGTTCTAGCAATTTTGGGGTGCAGTCTTTTGGGTTTTCCACATAAAGTATCATGTCATCTGTGAAGAGAGAGAGTTTGACTTCTTCTTTGTCAATCTGAATGCCTTTTATTTCTTTTTGTTGTCTGATTGCTGAGGCTAGGACTTCTAGTACTATGTTGAACAGCAGTGGTGATAGTGGACATCCCTGCCATGTTCCTGACCTTAGGGGAAAAGCTCTCAGTTTTTCCCCATTGAGAATGATATTCACCTTGGGCTTTTCATATATGGCTTTTATGATATTAAGTTATGTTCCCTCTCTCCCTACACTCTGAAGAGTTTTAATCAAGAAAGAATGCTGTACTTTGTCAAATGCTTTTTCTGCATCTATTGAGAGGATCATATGTTTCTTGTCCTTTTACACAATAAAGTTCTGTATCTGGCAGATGAAGAGGGAGAGAAATCATTGTGAAATACGCCCAGAACACTTTCTATAAAAGCCTACTCTACAAGAGCAAAGACTTACCAGAGCCTTATCTCAACTTGAAGAAGGTCATTCTTCCCAGTCCAGCCCCCTCTACCCTTTCTGTCTCACTTAAGGGAATAAAAAGTGATACCACTGGAGCAACATTGTGAAGTTCATAGGCCTGGGACACACTAAAAGACTGAGGTTAAATCATAATATTACAGGAAACTTACACTCCCTCAAATCTTACCATCATACCAATAGCTCTCTAGTATAATAGAAATGAATTAAAACAGAAAGAGTGGCAAGATACAAACTCTATTTAAGGAGGAGTCAGCAGAGGGTCAAAAACAGGGTCAATAGAGGGACTGAAGCCTCTAGAACCTAGAATTACAGAAAATATAGATACAGCCCAATTCATAACAAGATTTACATAAAACCTATCACCCAATATGATACGTCTTTCAATAAAATTTACAAAGCATGCCAAAAGGCAAGAGGAAACACTCTGAAGAGGAAAGGTAAACATCAGAACCAAACTTACATCTGATACTAATATTGGAATTAACAGGGAAATTTAAAATAACTATTACTAATATGTTAAGAGCTGTCATGAAAAAAGGTAGACAGCATGCAAGAACAGATGGTTAATGTAAGCAAAGTGATGTAAACTTTAAGAAAGTATTGAAAAGCAATGCTCAATCAAAAACACTAACAAAAATGAAGAAGAGTTCCTTCAGTGGTCTCATCAGTATACTAGGCATGGTTGAGGAAATAATCAGTGAACTTGAAAATTTGCCAACATAAACTTCCCAAATTGAAATACAGAGGAAGAAATAATAAAACTAAAAAGAACACCCAAGAAACCTTGGATGATTTTGAAAATTACATCATAAACATAATTGTAGTAATAGTATAACAAAAAATGAAGCATAAAAAATTAAAATTACTTGAAATTAAAATGGTTGATAATTTTCCAAATTAACAGTAGATAACAAATCGCAGATCCAGGAGGCCTGGAGAACACCAAACAGGTTAAATGCTTATCAAACAAACAAAATAACAACTAGGAATATCATATTTGAAATGCAGAAATTCAAAGACAGAGAAAATCTTGGAAAGAAGCATGGAAGGGACACCACCATACTATAGAGGAACAAGGATAAGAATTATATCAGGCATTGGCAGAATACAAGCAAGAACAGAATGAAGTGAAATATTTAAAGAACTGAAAGGAAAAAAAAAAAACACCAACCTAGAATTCTGTAGTCAGTGAAATTATGCTTCAAAAGTAAAGCAGAAGACCTTCTCAGACAAACAGAAACTGAGGGAACCCATCAAATGATTCATGCCTACAAGAAATGTTAAAATACTGCATTCAAGGAGAAAGAAATTGATATAGGTCAGCAACTAGGATTTACTTAAGAGCATGGGAGAAGGAATATGTGAAGGCAAAATAAAATCTTTTACTTTTCTTATTTAATCATCTTTAATGTCACCACTTAATAATAGTAACAATGTCTTTATGTATTTACTGACCATAATATCTGGACAACTGATAAAATTAATAGCAATATCCCAAGGGACAACAGGGAGGAATTAGAGAAGATGTACTATAAATGCGGTCTACATGTAAAACGGTATAGTGTTATTTGAACACTGACTTGGATTAGTTAAAAATATATATTAGAAACTCTAGGGCAACCACTAATGATGTTTTAAAGTATAACTGGTTTGCTCAGAGGAAAGTGAAATATGTGAAATGCCCAATTAAAACTAAAGGAGGCAAAGAAAGAAGGGATACATAGAACAAATACAACAAATAGAAACTGTTATAAAAACATAGATATTAATCCAACTATATGAATAATTACTTAAAATATGAATGAATATACTAACTAAATGACAGATTGTCAGAGTGTATAACAAAATAAGAGCCAACTATATTGTCTATAAGAAAGTCATTTTATTTTTTTGTAAGATTATTTATTTGAGAGAGAGAGAGAAAGAGAGCAGAGAGTGCAAGAACACAAGTGGGTGGGAGAGGCAGAGAGAGAGGGAGAAGCAGACTCCCTGCTGAGCAGGGAGCCCCATGCAGAGCTCAATCCTGGGACCCTGGGATGGTGACCTGAACCAAAGGCAGATGTTTAACCAACTGAGCCACCCAGGCACCCAAGAAAGTCATTTTAAATGTAAGGACTGAGATAGATTAAAAATAAAGGGATAGAGGGGCACTCAGGTGGCTCAATTGGTTAAGCATCCGACTCTTGATTTCAGCTCAGGTCATGATCTCGGGGTTGTGGGAGTGAGTCCCATGTGGGCTCTGAGTTGGGTGTGGATACTGCTTCGGATTCTCTCTCCCTCTGCTCCCCTCACCTTCTTGCTTTCTCTCTCTCTCTCTCTTTTGCTCTCTCCTGTTGGTGTTAAAATAAAAAGTAAAGGGATAGAAAAGTATATGTGATACTAACACTTATCAAAAGAAAACTGGAGTAGGTATATTAATTTCAGACAAAGGAGACTTCAGAATAAGAAAAACAATCAGCCATAAAAAAGAACGTCATATGATGATAAAGGAATCAATTCTCCAAGAAGATCTAACAATCCTAAACATGTTTAGATCAAAATGTACCTCTGAAACAAATAATACATTATATGTTAAAAAAAAAAAAAAGAAGAAGAAGATAGTAGGAAGGGAGAAATGAAGGGGGAGGAATTGGAGGGGGAGACGAACCATGAGAGACTATGGACTCTGAGAAACAAACGGAGGGTTCTAGAGGGGAGGGGGGTGGGGGGATGGGTTAGCCTGGTGATGGGTATTAAAGAGGGCACATTCTGCATGGAGCACAGGGTGTTATATGCAAACAATGAATCATGGAACACTACATCAAAAACTAATGATGTAATGTATGGTAATTAACGTAACATAATAAAATAAAATTTTAAAAAATGAGACAATTCCACAAAGAAAAAAAAAACAGAATGTCGAAATATGTGTGGCAAACACCGATAGTACTTTGAAGAGAAATAGACAAATCCACTACTGTGATTAGATACTTCAACATCACTCTTCTGGTAATTGATAGTTCAATGAGGCAGAAAATCAATAAAGATGCACTTAACCTGAAAAATTTATTCTCTATATTTAATTACTTGTACACATATTTGCACCATCATTTGTCCTATAACTAAATGAATTTAATATAAAGTTTAAGTAATTGGAGTGAAAGCTATTTTAACCATGCAAAAGAGCTATTTTATTCTTGGTTTGATTACCAAGACAATGGTTTTTACAGGGGATATGAGTCTGTAAGAAGCTGTCTTAATGATAGTGCTGAAGGTTATATGTCAAAAATAGAGTGGAATATTGTTAAAAATCTAGAAGTAATCAGTGGTAGATATTCTCACTGACATTTAGGTTTTGTAGATATGCACTTAATACTATTAAAAATAGCACTATTTAATTTTATAGAAGAAAAATAAATTATAATTTCAAAATGCTAGAATTTTTAATACATTTTTAATTCAATGAAATAACTGTTTTCTAAAACAATTTCTGGTTTTTGGAGATTCTTAAAAATTTATTACTGTATTACATTGCACCATAGTATTAAGGGTAAGTAATACTAGTTGCCACGTTTGATGATTTCAGTCATTTAACACAATAGAAACATAGGTCTCATTCTTATCATATTCTAAAGCAGGTGTCCTAGACAACCCTCCCCAATGTTAACCAAGGACCCAGATTCCATCCGTCTAGTGGGTTTGCTGCTAAAATACATAAACTGGCAAAGACAGGGAATGAAAGATTATGGGAGATTATAAGCAGCAGACACAACTTCTACCCACATTCCTTTGAACAGAACTCAAATACATGTTCTGCTATGTTTGAGTTTGGTAAACACATAGCATTACCTCTGCCGCATGAATATATTAGAAAATTATTCTAAAGAATTGTAATCTACAGAAGAGCAAAGGGAATACAATGGAGAAAAGAGGCTCTTCAACAAATGGCGCTAGAACTAGAACTGGATATTCACAAGCAAAAAATAAATCTAGACATACCTTATACCCTTCAAAGAAATTAACTTGAAATGGATAAATAAAACATAAAATCAAAAATTATAAAAAATTTATAAAACTCCTAGAAGATAATATAGGAGAAAATCTAGATGACCTTGGGTTTGGTGATTACATAAAAAATATATATATATACGTATATATTTTTTTTCCAGTATAGTTAACATACAGTGTTATATTAGTTTCAGGTGTAAAATATAGCAACTTAACAATACTATACATTATGATTCAGTGCTCATTATGATAAGTATACTTTTAATCCTCTTCAACTATTTCATGCGTCCCCCCCCCCCCGCCAACCCCCCTCCCCTCTGGTAACCATCAGTTCTCTATATTTAAGAGTCTGGGTTTTTGTTTGTCTCTTTTTTCTTTAATTGTTTTGTTTCTTAAATTCCACATATGAGTGAGATCATATAGTATTTGCTTTCTGTGATTGACTTATCACTTAGCATTATTCCCTCTAGGTTAATCCATGTTGTTGCAAAAGGTGAGATTTCATTATTTTTTAAGGCTGAGTAATATTCCATTACACACACACACACACACACACACACACACACACACCCCTTCTTTATCAGTTCTTCTATTTTTGGATTCTTGGGTTGCTTCCATATTTTGGCTATTGTAAATAATGCAGCAGTAAACATGGGGGTGTTTTCAAATTAGTGTTTTTGTATTCTTTGAGTAAACATCCAGTAGTGGAATCACTGGATCATATGGTAATTCTATTGTTGATTTTTTGAGGAACCTCCATTCAGTTTTCTACTGTGGCTGCACAAGTTTGCATTCCCACCAACAGGGTATGAGGATTACTTTTCCTCCACATCCTTGTCAACACTTGTTGTTTCTTGTATTTTGACTTTAGCCATTCTTACAGGGGTAGCATGGTATCTCATTGTGATTTTGATTTGTGTTTCTCTGATGACTAGTGATGTTGAGCATCTTTTCATGCGTCTGTTGGCCACCTGTATGCCTTCTTTGGAGAAAAGTCTATTCATGTCTCCTGCCCATTTTTAAATCAGATTGATTGTGGTTTGTTTTTGTTTTGTTTTTGGTATTGAGTTGTAGAAGATGTTTATATATTATGGATACTAACTCCTAATCAGATATATCATTTGCAAATATCTTCTCCCATTCAATAGGTTGTCTTTCTGTTTTGTTGATTATTTCCTTTGCTGTGCAAAAGCTTTTTATTTTGATGTAGTCCCAATAGTTTATTTTTGCTTTTGATTTCCTAGGATACATATCTAGACAAATGTTGCAATGGCTGATATCAGAAAAATTATTGTCTGTGCTCTCTTCTAGGATTTTTATGGTTTCAGATCTCACATTTAGGTCTTTAATCCATTTTGAGTTTGTTTTTGAGTATAGTGTAAGAAACTGGTCCAGAATCATTCTTTTGCCTGTAGCTGTCCAGTTTTCCTAACACTGCTAGTCAAAGAGACTGTATTTTGTCATTGACTAATTGACCATAAGAGTGTGGGTTTATTTCTGGGCTTTCTATTCTGTTCTATTGATCTATATGCCAGTGCTATACTATTTTGATACTACAACTTTGTAGACTATCTTGAAATCTGTGATTCTGATACCTCTTGTTTTGTTCTTTTTTCAAGATAGCTTTGGCTATTCTAGGTCTTTTGTGGTTCCATATAAATTTTAGGATTACTTTTTCCAGTTCTGTGAAAAATGCTGTTGGTATTTTGATAGTTATTGCATTACATATGTAGATTGCTTTGAGTACTGTGGGCATTTTAACAATATTTATTCCCCTAATCCATGAGCATGGAATTATCTTCCCATTTGTTTGTGTCATTTTCAATTTCTTTCTTTGATGTTTTATAGTTTTCAGAGTACAGGTTTTTCACCTCCTTGGTTAAGTTTATTATTAGGTATTTTATTATTTTTGGTGTAATTGTAAATGGGATTGTATTCTTAATTTCTCTCTCTGCTGCTTCATTTTAGTGTAAGAAATACAACAGATTTCTTCACATTGATTTTGTATCCTGTGACTTTACTGAATTCATCTATGAGATCTAGTAGCTTTTTGGTGGAGTTTTTAGGGTTTTGATTTCAGGTCATCAGTAAATAGTGAAAATCTTACTTCTCACTTACCAATTTTTATGCCTTTTATTTCTTTTTCTTGTCTCATAGCTGTGGCTAGGAGTTCTAGTACTATGTTGAATAAAAGTGGTGACAGTGGACATCCCTGTCTTGTTTCTGATCTTAGGCGAAAAGCTTTAAGTTTTTCACCATTGAGTTTGTTAGCTGTGAGTTTTTCTTATATGGCCTTCATTATGTTGAGACATGTTCCCTCTAAACCTATTTTCTTGAGGGTTTTTGTCATGAATGGATATTGTAGTTTGTCAAATGCTTTTCTGCAAAGTCTATTAAAATGATTATGTAGTTTTTATCCTTTCTCTTGTTGAAGTGAAGTATTGCATCGATCTATTTGCAAATGTCGAACCACCCTTACATCCTGGGAATAAATCCCACTTGTTGAATGATTTTTAATGTATTGTTGGTTCAATTTGCTGTTATTTTGTTGAGGATTTTTGCATCTATGTTCATCAGATATATTGGCCTATATTCTCTTTTTTTGTAGTATCTTTTTTTTTTTTTTTAAGATTTTATTTATTTATTTATTTGAGAGAGAGCGAGAAACAGCATGAGAGGGGATAGGGTCAGAGGGAGAAGCAGGCTCCCCGCTGAGCCGGGAGCCCAATGCGGGACTCGATCCTAGGACTCCGGGATCATGACCTGAGCCGAAGGCAGTTGCTTAACCAAATGAGCCACCCAGGCGCCCTTTTGTAGTATCTTTATCTGGTTTTAGTATCAGCATAATGCTGACATTGTAGAATAGATTTGGAAGTTTTCTTTTTCTTTTTCTTTTTTTTTAAGAATAGTTTGAGAAGGATAGGTATTAACTCTTTAAATGTTTGGTAGTATTTGCCTGTGGAGCCATTTCTCCTAGACTTTTCTTGATGGGAGTTTTTTGATTACTGATTCAATTTCATTGCTGGTAATCAGTCTGTTCAGATTTTCTATTTCTTTCTGATTTAGTTTTGGAAGGTTTTACGTATCTAGAAATTTATCTATTTCTTCTACATTGTCTAATTTATTGGCGTAGAATTTTCCATAATATTCTCTTATAATCCTTTGTATTTCTGAAACATTAGTTGTTATTTCTCTTCTTTCATTTCTGATTTTGTTTATTTGAGTCCTCTTTTTTTTTCCCCCCTTGATGAGTTCAGCTAATGGTTTGTCAATTTTGTCAATCTTTTCAAAGAATCAGTTCCTGGTTTCATTGATTTGTTCTGCTTTTTGTTTGTTTGATTTGTTTTTGTTTTTTAGTTTCCATTTCATTTCTTTCTGTTCTAATCTTTATCATTTCCTTCCCTTTGCTGGGTTTGAGTTTTGTTTGTTCTTTTTCTCACTCTGTGAGGTTAGGTTGTTATTTGAGATTTTTCTTGTTTCTTAAGGTAGGCCTGTATTGCTATAAATTTTCTTCTGCTGCATTCTAAAGATTTTATTTATTTATTTGAGAGAGAAAATGAGATACAGAGAGCATGAGAGGGGGGAGGGTCAGAGGGAGAAGCAGACTCCCTGCTGAGCAGGGAGCCCGATGTGGGACTCGATCCCGGGACTCCAGGATCATGACCTGAGCCGAAGGCAGTCGCTTAACCAACTGAGCCACCCAGGCGCCCCCTTCTGCTGCATTCTAAAGATTTTGGATCACTGTGTTATCATTTTCATTTGTCTCCATGTATTTTTTTATTTCCTCTAATTTCTTGGTTGACCCATTCATTTTTTAGTAGTATGTTATTTAACCTCCATGTATTTATGTTCTTTCTAGATTTTTTTTCTTGTGGTTGACTTCTAGTTTCATAGTGTTGTAGTCAGAAAAGATGCATGGTATGACTTTGATCCTTTTTAATTTGTTAAGCCATATTTTGCGGCCTAACATGTGATCTATTCTGGAGAATCTTCCATGTGCACTTGAAAAGAATGTGTATTCTGCTGTTTTAGGATGCAATGTTCTGAATGTATGTGTTAGATATATTAGGTCCAATTTATCATTCAATATCACTGTTTCCTTGATTTCTTCTTTGGATGATATACCTATTGATGTAAATAGGGTATTACAGTCTCCTTTTATTATATTACCATTGATTACTTGTTGATAGGTGCTCCATGTATTTGGGTTCTCCCATGTTGAGTGCATAAATATTTACAATTGTTATATCTTCTTGTTGGATTGTTTCCTTTATGATTTTGTAGTGTCCTTGTTTGTCTCTTGTGATTATCTGTTTTAAAATCTATTTGCCTGATATAAGTATTGCTATCCTGGCTTTTTCTTTTTCACTTCCATTTGCATGATAAATGTTTTTTCCATCCCTTCACTTTCAACCTGCATGTTTCTTTAGTTCTGAAATGAGTCTCCTATAGACAGCATATAGATGGGTCTTGCTTTTCTATCCATTCTGTCAACCAAGTCTTTTTTTTTTTTTTTTTAAGATGTCTATTTATTTCAGAGAGAGAGGGGAAGAGGGGCAGAGGGAGAGAATCTTCAAGCAGACTCTCCGCTGAATGCAGAGCTTGACGTGGGGCTCAATTTCGTGATCTATGAGATCACAACCTAAGTCAAAACCAAGAGTCGGACGCTTAACTGATTGAGACACCCAGGTGCCCCATTTTTTTTTTTTTTAAGATTTATTTATTTATTTTAGAGAGAGAGAATATCACCCAAGTCTTTGGAGCATTTAGTCTATTTACATTCCAAGTAATTATTGGTAGTTATGTACTTATTGCCATTTTGTCACTTGTTTCATGGTTTTGTTTGTAGTTCTTCTCTGTTCCTTTCTTCTCTTGATCTCTTCTGACAAAGTTTGCTGGTTTTCTTTTGTGATATAATTGGACTCCTTTCTCTTTATTTTTTTGCATATCTATTACTGGTTTTTGATTTGTGGTTACCATTAAGTTCATATATAACATCTTGTGCATATAATAGTCTCTATTGAGTTGATGGTCACTTAGGTTTGAACCCACTCTAAAAGTACTAAATTTTTACTCTGCCTGCTCTCCACATTTTAGGTGAATTGTGTCATACTTTATATCTTTTTATTTTGTGAATCCCTTGACTGATTTTTATAGATATACTTAATTTTACTACTTTTGTGCTTCCTACTTTTTTTTTACCCCTGCTTATGATCTTTCCTTTCCACTGAAAGAATCCCCTTTAACATTTCTTGTAGGGCTGGTTTAGTGGTCAAAACTCCTTTAGTTTTTGTCTATCTGGGAAACTCCTTATCTCTCCTTCTACTGTGAATGACAGCCTTGCTGAATAGAATATTCTTGGTTGCAAGTTTTTTCTTTCAGCACTTTGAATATATCATGCCACTTTCTTCTGACCTGCAAAGTTTCTGTTGAAAAAGCAGCTGAGGGGCGCCTGGGTGGCTCAGTCGTTAAGCGTCTGCCTTCGGCTCAGGTCATGATCCCAGGGTCCTGAGATCGAGCCCCGCATCGGGCTCCCTGCCCTGCGGGAAGCCTGCTTCTCCCTCTCCCACTCCCTCTGCTTGTGTTCCCTCTTTCGCTGTGTCTCTCTCTGTCAAATAAATAAATAAAATCTTTAAAAGAAAAAAAAAAAAGAAAAAGCAGCTGATAGTCTTATGGATTTTCCCTTGTTTGTAACTGTTTTCTTTTCTCTTGCTGCTTTTAAAATCCTCTTTATCACTGTGTTTTGCCATTTTAATTACTGTGTCTTGGTGTAGATATCCCTGGGTTGAATTTGTTGGGGGCTCTCTGTACCTCTTGGATCTGGATTTGTTTCCTTCCCCAGATTAGGGAAGTTTTCACCTATTATTTCTTCAAATAAATGTTCTGCCTCCTTTTGTTTCTCTTTTCTGCAATCCCTATAATGTAAATGCAATCCCTATTGTTATGCTTGACTGTGTCACTGAGTTCCCTGAATCTATTTTCATTCTTTATTAGTCTTTTTCCTCTCTCCTGTTCAGCTTGTTTGCTTTCCATTTTTTCTGTCCTCCAGGTCACTAACATGTTATTCTGCTTCCTTTAGTCTACTATTTATTCACTCTAGCATATTTTAAATTTCAGCTATTGAGTTATTCATCTCTGTTATGTTTTTTTATCTATTTGTTGAGGGTCTTACTGTGATCCTCCACTCTTTTCTCAAGTTCAGGAAGTATCTGTATGACCATTAATTTATATCCTCTGATAGGCTTATTACTTATCTTTGTTTCATTTAGCTTTCTTGCTCTGATTTTGTCATCTTCTTTCATTTGGGACATATTCTTCTGTCTCCTCATTTTTTCCAAGTCTCTGTGAATGTTTTTATGTGTTAGGAAAGTCAGCTACATCTCCTGTTCTTGTAAATAGTGGCCTTATGAAGAAGAGGTACTGTACTGCCCTGTAGTGCAATGTCCCCTGTTTATCAGAACTGGGCGCTTTAGGGGCATCTCATATGTGTGTTGCATGCATCCTACTGTTGTGGCTGAGCTGCATTTGCCTTTCAGTCCAATCATCTTCAATAGTTCTCTTTGCCTGTTGCAGGCAGGGGTTTGGTCCCTATGTTGTTAGTGAGCCAGTCTGGGGCCACATTGAACTTGAGTTGGGTCAGAGTAGACATCTGTCAGGGCTGCAGTTGCCACAAATAGCAGGGTGCTCTCCCTGTTTTGTCCCCTGGGAGGTTTAATTGGTGGTTGGGGCCTGCAGTCAGACTAGATTTCTTCCCTTATCCCACTACTGGGGCTGCAATTAGACTGATGTATGTGGTTATCTTTCCCCTCTCCCTGGGACAGCGGTCACTTGGGAGTGGTACTGTCCTTTGTTAGGGGTGCCTGCACAATGCCATGCTTTTGGGACCTCTTTGGATGTACTCCTGCCGAGGTGGTTGCAGGGGGTCGTACATGCAGTGTTAACAAGGTTTGCCCAGGCCTGCTTTGGGAGGGGAGCTTCAACTTCCCTGGAAAACACCTGCCACATCCAGGCTGGAGGGGGGCAGGTCTTCGGAAGACCACAGGGGTGGGATGAACTGTTAAGAAGCTAGGTGGATAGTGTTCACACTACACTGGTTCTTGCAGGTGTCCATGTATCTAGGCTGGGGGGTGGGGGAGGGAAATGGCATCAGTCAGCTCTTTTGTTCTTGGAGAAGTCTCCTTAAAATCCCTCCTGCGTCTAGTATAGGCTCTGAGATTAGTAAACAAATCTCTCTTCTATACTCCAGGCATTTTTCAAACTACAACTTCCATGAAAGAAGGAATTGATAAGCTGGACTTGATTAAAATTGAAAATCTCTGTCCTGCCAAAGACAATGTCAAGAGAATAAAATGGCAAGTTACAGACTGAAAGAAAATATTTGCAAAACATATATCTGACAAAGGAGTTATTCAAAATATACCAAAAAAAGTCTCTTAAAACTCAATAATAAAATCACAAACAATCCAATTTAAAATATTGGCCAAAGACCTTAACAGACACCTCACTGAGGAAGATACAGACATGGCAAATAAGCATTTATGAAGATGCTGCTAGTCATATGTCCTCAATGAAATGCAAATTAAAACAATTAGATACTACTATATAACTATTAGAATGGCCAAAATCTGGGACACTGACAACACCATATGCTGGTGAAGATATGCAGCAAGAGCTCTCATTCATTGCTAGTGAGACTGCAAAATGGTACAGCCCCTTTGAAAGACAGTTTGGTGGTTTCTTACAGAATTACACATACTCCTACAATACAATCCAGAAATTACACTCCTTAGTGTTTTCTCAGAGGAGTTGAAAATTTATATTGAAACATAAAACCTGCACACAAATATTTGTGGCCGCTTTATTAATGATTGCCAAAACTGGGAAGCAACCAAGATGTCCTTCAGTAGTGAATGAATAATAAACTGCTACATCCAGAGAATAGAATATTTTTCAGTGCTAAAAAGAAATGAGTTATCAATCCTTGAAAAGACATGGGTGAAACTCAAATGCATATTACTAAATGAAAGAAGGCAATCTGAAAAGACTTCATACTGTGTGATTCCAACTATATGATATTCTGGAAAAGATAAAATTATAGAGACAGTGAAAAGATTAGTGGTTGCCAGGGATTAGGAAGACAGGGTGGATAGGCAGAACACAGAGGATTTTTAGGACAGCCCAAAATGATACTATAATGGTGGTTACATGTCATGATATATATGTCCAAACCCATAGAATGTGCAACACCAAGAGCAAACCCTAATGTAAACTAGGGACTCTGGGTGATAATGATGTGCCTATGAGGTTTCATCAACTATAAGAAACATACCACTCTGGTGGGGGATGTTGATAATGAGGGATGCTATGAGTGTGTGGGGGTGGGAGTATATGGGAAATCTCTATCCTTTTTCTCAATTTTTCTATGAATCTAAAACTGTTCTAAAAAAATAGTCTATTAGAGAAAAAAAATTCAGTCTTAAGTTTAAAGTGACACTGCTTAACTTGTAGGTTGATCCAGAATTTGTAATTCATATTAGTTTAAAGCTATTAAAAATTCTAGTCACTTAGAAACAACCTGACTAGATAAAAAGATTGAATATGTAATTTAAAGAAATAATAATGTAATCTTGCAAAAATCACCTTAAAAATAACTGCCAAACTTAAATTTTATTACATACATTTTGTGATATATTGGATAATGTTTACAAGCTTTCTGTACAGTGTAGTAAGCTAAAATCAAAGACAGGAATAACTCTATCACTGCTCCCCCTAAAATTGATGTGTAAGGCATAAAAGGTGACCATTTCCAAACTTGGAAGAATCTGCAAATATCAAATTATTTAATTTTTTCCTTGGCAGGATTTTTTAAAATTTTATTTTTTCTTTTTCTGTATGCAGATTTAGTTTGCAAGTATTTTTATTTTTTTTTATTTTTTAAAAAGATTTTATTTATTTATTTGATACAGAGAGAGACAGCAAGAGAGGAAACACAAGCAGGGGGAGTGGGAGAGGGGGAAGCAGGCTTCCTGCAGAGCTGGGAGCCCAAAGCAGGGCTCGATCCCAGGACCCTGGGATCATGACCTGAGCTGAAGGCAGACACTTAATGACTGAGCCGCTCCAACTGAGCCACCCAGGTGCCCCTGCAAGTATTTTTAAAAAAATATTCTTTGACTCAAAAAACATTTATAAAATGATTGATATGTACTGAGTTTATAATCAAAAGTTAGGATTATGCTGCCTTATAACATTTTAGAAAGTTTTTTGTGTCTCTAGCTCATGTAAGTTTCCTTCTTGAAAACTCAAATCTGTTTTCACAATCTGTTTATCTCTAATTTAAGTACAAGATTTCTTGCAGTTTTTTTCTTTTTTAATTATGACGGCAGTAGAATGAGATGAAAATGTGCCATATCACCACTTACTATAATATTCCCAGGATATTTACATATAATTCCCCAAATTATATTTAGATATTGAAATAAAATGTTATTGAAGAAAAAGTGTGTTTTAATGTAATTGGTTTTAAATTTGTACAAAGTGATAATTTTTTTTTTTGCCCAGGTTAAATGACTGACAAACCTCTTTAAAACAGCCAATCTAGGGGCGCCTGGGTGGCTCAGTCGTTAAGCGTCTGCCTTCGGCTCAGGTCATGGTCCCAGGGTCCTGGGATCGAGCCCCACATCGGGCTCCATGCTCCGCAGGAAGCCTGCTTCTCCCTCTCTCACTCCCACTGCTTGTGTTCCCTCTCTCACTGTGTCTCTCTCTGTCAAATAAATAAATAAAATCTTTAAAAAATAAAAAAATAAAAAAATAAATAAAAAAAAAAAAAATAAAACAGCCAATCTTAAATGAGCTATCCATTGTAAAAAATGTGATCATTATTTGAGCACTGCAGCAGGATAATAGATAATAATAAGGGGTCAGAATTAACTTTCTTCATCATAATTTGTATGCCTTAATGAAAATGGCCAACTTACTAGCAATGACATTTAATATAATTTGGAACATTCAATTATCACATTTACATTTAGTAAATAAATATGGATAGTTTTACTGTTGAACATAAAATTTTTATACAAATATTTAAGAATTATGTTAATGTCTGCACTGAAGCTCATATTATTGGACTAATACAAGAAAAAGGCAAAAGAAAAAAAAAGAAAAGGAAGTTTTATAGAGATTAGAATTGGCATGCCCTTCAACTGTTAGAGTTCATTTTTCCTTTAGTTAAAAAGAATCATTTGAATAAAATACATAAATATTAAAAAGGCAATTATGCTTTGTTACCAGGACAACAGAAATGAAGCACATGATAAAATAATGGGAATAATTTACAGCTCAGTGGGACAACCATAGAGACAATAATCTAATGGAAAAGGCACATTTATTTAAAAAGAAAATAAGATCTCTTATCTAAGCTCATCTTTAATTTCAACATTAGCACACCAGATGATAGTAAAGAACCCCACATTTCAAATCTTTCAAAGATGTTTTCAGTAATTCATGGGTGATTAGGAAGTAACATAACTACTTTAATGCAAAGAGATTTCCCTGAATAGATTAGCAATTCCATTCTATTTAGGAAGAAAATGCTTTTGCTTCCCCAGAAGCCCTTTGGTGTTCTGTAACAAATGATGGGTCCATACAAAATCCTTTAGACTGCAGGTAGGTCTGACCCAACCATTAAAATTCCACACCTATCCTTACAAGAGTGTAGTATGAACAACCAAATATAATAACCTCCCCCAATTAGAGCCTCAGAAGGTATAAAATACTTTCAGCCTACGTAAAAGGGTACATTTAAAATTAGCTTAATCTGCCATCTCTTCTGATGATAGCTGATAAATATTTTGAATAAGAATCTAGTAGTCGGGGAAATGTGATTCACTTGTAATTCAAGACCAGATGAGTATAACATAAAACTAACATCAAGAAAAGAATTATAAAAACCTGACTGGAACTAATTATAGGTCTCTCATAATGTATGCTTATCACTTTAGTCAACAATGCGAACCTAAATTGGGCTCTGGTACTTTTGATAAACTTTGACCACAATTATACAAGACTACTATCTTTACGTATCTTAAGTAGCCACAGCAGCATAAAGAGAACTCCATACCATCCAAATCTGCAAATGTGTTTGGTGGTGGTGGTGGGGTGGGGGGGTTGGATTATGAAAGAGGCCACTCAACATTCTTCTATTCATGAGATCATTGACTGCACTTTGATTGGAGACTAATGGTGGCTTATTTTTAAGACATTATTAACCCATAAAGAAGAAAGTTAGCCAGAGGACAAATACAGTTGGGGTTTACAAGTATGGATAGACTATGAGGGCTGGCACAAGGGAGAATGTTTATTTGAGTAATGATGCATGTCAGATTGTTTTTTTGGCCTGTCCCTGGGTTCCTGCAGAGAAAAAGAGCTGTAATAAAAATAGGTGAATGAAAGAACTCTATGACCATATGTCAGTTTAAGAAAATAAGAGAAAAATTCAGTTCTATTTTGTGGCCTACTAATGACAGCAACATAATTCTGTGGGGTAGGATTTATGGGGAGAATGTGTTCTACATCAGCTCAGAATCTATCTATATAAAAGCACCCTCTTCAACATTAAAAACAAGAGAAATTCACCTGAATGGCCAGATTGTTTGAGAGTCTGGAGATCAACCTCAGGAGTGACAGAGGATGTCACAGTGGTGATGAAAGGTCACCCAGAAGTGGCAGACAAGACAGGGCTGTGATAGAAGAAAATGTAAATTGTGACCTTTGGGGAGGCCATGCAAAACTCTGCTGACCTACCTGAACCTGAATGGAAGGACTTACATGGCACAGGTTTCAGAGACGCAGAGAGGGGGTCGGTTGCTATTACAACCTCACTCTATCTTCAGCCTACTGTGGCCAGGAGTGAGAATAATGTGAGATAATTTAGACTCTTTAAAAGTACTTCCCTTCTTGAATATTCTGAGGCTGTGTAGATTTTGGATAAATTAGTCTAAATAACTACCACCAATGTATAAATGCAAAACTTATCAAGAATAACCACTAATTTTATTGAAGGACTTTAGTGCATATTATTACATTTGATCTTCATAACAACACTTGTAAGATAGATATTAATGTCCCAGTTTCTCACATGAAGCTAAGAGGATTTAGATAGTTTGGGGAATAACCAGTTTGTCTGGGGAATATCCCCTATGGAAAACTATAGCTGATTCTGATGTCTTTGTTCTGTTACACCATGGAAAGATGGAGAAGCCTAGAAGAAAGTTCCATCACTGTTTGCAAAAATCAATATTTACAATTCCACATGCATGCACAGGTAGTACATAAAGAAAAAGGCTATTTTTGCTTAAGAAATAATTGTATTTCCTTCTTTTTGTGTTTTCTCATCAAAAACTTGAAATATGAGAACAGTTAATACAATCTTGGTTGACCTTAAGATCCTTTAGGATTATTTTGTGATTTGACTTTCATGAACAAAGAGCCAGTGAAAAAATACAAAACAAACCAACGAATGTGTAACGGTGCTGACAAGCATCTTGCCTGGCTCCCTACCCTTAGGAGACTGTCATCCCATTTCATTGTCAGTTTATAAACATCATTGCTAAGTGGAAAGCAGAGATAATTCATTCAGTTCACTTAGGAAAACCTTGAACTTCAGGTCACCTAAACTAAATCTGTTTAAATCTCAGAAGTAATGAAAGAGCAAACATAAAATTATAGAAAATTCTAATGCTATCTTCATTGCAGGGAGTTCAGAATTACATTATGCAAGGAAATATAATTAACTCCACTGAATTCTACCCTAAGTATCATGTTAGAAGTGTAGGATTTATTATAGCATAAATGGAACAAAAGCACAGGTCTGAAGTTAAATATCTGAGACATTGCCATCAATGACCAATGGGAAAGAATCTTGCAAAGGAATGACAGGTGGTTAAAAGTCAAAGAAAGTGATGAAAGCTGTAATTAAAACTATAAACTGTAAGTAAAAGAGCATGTCAACTACAGATCCATTTAGTCTATGGGTGAAAGAACTCAGAATAATTATATCAAGCTAAATGAAGAGCTCTTGCTTTCTTGCAAAGCTCAGACTAGAACAGATAAGGAAACTTCCCAATAGGAGCCAGGAAACCATTTTCTCTTGAGTCTGGCCTGACTCATTGATTTCTAGTAGGAACTTCAACTTCCTAAATATCACTTTCCCACACGTGTAAGATGAGACAAATCATATCTCCTTCACAGATATGTGGAAAAGACCAGTAAAATAAAATAGTTGAAAATATATTTGGTAGAAAGACAATACAGTGCAATGACATTTCTACTGTGTGGTAGAAACATCTATGGGAGGAGGGGGACTGTGGAAATCCATATTTCCAAATTTGTCAGAAAACCAAGTAGTGTCGGCAGTGGTCAGTGTTGCAGTATCTCACCATCTATTAAAATATTTTTAATCAGAGTTCTCCACCTGCTCAAGTCAGCTCTCCAGCTTAACAACATCACCAGTTTCATACAGTAAGAATCACATTTTTTAAATTATTAATTCCTCCTGCTTCCCAACAAGGCTATTGCTACTGTCCTATTTTGAAAAGATAAAAGGACAACTGTAAGGAAAAACCTGCAGACTTTTTTTTTTTTTTTTTTTAAGGATTTTAGTTATTTATTTGAGAGAGAGAATAAGATACAGTATGAGAGGGGGGAGGGTCAGAGGGAGAAGCAGACTCCCCGCTGAGCGGGGAGCCCGATGTGGGACTCGATCCCGGGACTCCAGGATCATGACCTGAGCCGAAGGCAGTCGATTAACCAACTGAGCCACCCAGGCGCCCAAACCTGCAGACTTTCAAGGGAGACAAGGCACGAAAGTTTTCTGAATAATAATGAAATTAATACTTTTGGAATTTCCTTCTCAACATTTCGGGCCTCGGTATTATAAGTAATCCATTTACTTCGTAATTTATTTGCCAGTTCTTCCCCATTTTCCAGACGTGTGGTTGCTTTGGCAGTGACTTGAACGTTATGCATGTTGTCTGCAGATGTGCTATGTTCAGCCTGGATGGTGTATCTTTTCATAGGACAAAGAGTACATTTCTGGTTCCCATTAATCCTGTGGGATTAGAACGCGGCCCTATCTACATTTGAATCACCTGCCTGGATTCTGAAGGTACTTGAGTTTGCACCAATAGGTGCTACTGGAACCTAAAAACAAATAGTCCCAAATCCCTATTAACTGAAAGGACCCCAATCATAAAGACAATTAAATCCACATAATATATTTTGAACAGGTACTTTCCTACTTTTCTTAATCTTGAATATGTCACAACTTCTATTTTATTCTCCAGTTTATCATTTCCAGTGTATGTAACAGGCATTAGGGTAACTTATTTTCCTTCTCAAATTAGAAGTCCTTCTAGGGAGTGTAAATTTGAGCGTGACTAGCCCAGCTCTCCCCACCCACCCACCACCAGAGCAGCCTCTCACACCCTAGCATTCCTTAGGTCTTAGCCTAATTTAAAAGTACCTCTATTTTATGGTAATGCCTTTTAATTTTTTTTTACATTTTTGGAATAACAGTGATTCAAATCTTTTCTTCTATGGCCTTGTGCTTACAGGTTTAAAGTCCATGGTTGCAGTACTATTTTACTGCTAAAGCATCCTCTACATAGTTTGTATAGATTACTAAATAATGGGAATAAATTCCTTCTAAAAGTGACAAAGTTACTGAGATGTTTTGCTTCTTAGAATAATACTTCTTGGGGTGCCTGGGGGACTCAATTGGTTAAGAATCTGCCTCTGGCTCCGGTCATGATCCTGGGGTCCTGGGATCAAGCTCCCAGTTGGCTCTGCACCCAGTGTGGAGTCTCCTTGTCCCTCTCCCCCTGACCCCCACCCCCCTGCTCATGTGTGCACTCTCTCAAATAAATAAATAAAATCTTTAAAAAAATAGAATAACACTTGTTTTCTCTATCTGCAGTCCTCAGACTAATTCAAATGTTTAGGCCAGTGGGTTTGTACTTTTCCTGGCTTTGATTTACAAAAACCTTGGACTTTAGAGGAAGAGAAATCTGCTGGAATAGACAAAGCACTTCATAATACATCAAGAGAGCACTAGGTTGTACCTTCTGACAAATATTATCATGAATGGGAAACACACACACTCACACATCCACACAATTTCCCCAGTCTAGGGAGAAACAAGAAGGAAAGTGAAAGGGGAAAAATTAGCAGGGTGGTAGACACAATATAGAAATCCACCAGAACCAAAGAGGCATGAGGACAGAAACAAGAAATATCTCAGGGACGCCTGGGTGGCTGAGTCCATTGAGTGTCTGACTCTTGGTTTCTGCTCAGGTCGTGATCTCAGGGTCCTGAGATGGAGCCCCACATCAGGCTCCACGCTTAGTGGGGAGTCTGCCTGAGATTCTCTCTCTTTCCCTCAGTTCTCTCCCCCACTTACACTCTCTCTCTCCCTCTCTCTCTGTCTCTCTAAAATAATTAAATAAATAAATCTTAAAAAAAAGAAATATCTGAGTAGCCACGTGTATAGACTGAAGACCAGGCAGCAGGCAGTGGACATCTCCCCAGACGCAGAAGAGTAGTAGCCTCTCCCATAGAGCCTTGGCACTACGGAAGCTCCTTCAGTCCCAAAACATTTAGTCTGACCCTAGGAAAAGATAGGTTGTCTTGGCTAAGGATGAGTTTAGGCACACCTGAGTTTTTACAAAGTTTTATATCTAGAATATAATTAATAAAGTAAAAAATGTTTTATTACATTTTGTTAATCATATTCTAGATATAAAAAGCTCTGCAAAAAACCCAACTCAGATGTGCACAGTAGGGTTAAGTAGTTATTTATGCTTTATAGTTACATCTGTATCACTGACTTCCAGTGTACTATAGAAACTAATTCACATTCAAAAATAGTATTAAACAGGAATATAATACCATTTTCAATATTCTTCACGTATTGGCGGTAAGAGCTTGAGGCTAGTAGTAGGCAATATACGTCAGGTTAATGAAGTTAGTATGATCCAAGACATGTAGATATTAAATGTAAAGTATAGTATTATTAGGTTTGAACATTTAACTGAACACTAAATCTTCAGAGTACAACTCTCACTATCATCGTACACATGGAGTTACAACATTTGGGTCCACTTACTCTTTGCAAATGAGGTGCCTTGCTTCTTGACTTCCAAAACCTTCAAGCAATCTATTTCTTATAACATGAATCAAAGGTTTATTCAATGTCTTCTGAATCATCTGGGTGAGTTAAGGGTAAAAGAATCTAAAATGTATGTATTCATTTCATTTAAAATACACATGGGCTTATAAACCAATTGAAAATTACTTGGCATGAACCTAGAGGAACTTGGCAGAAAACATTTCCCTGATCCCAACACTTTTGACTAATTCCAAATGCAATAAAAAATATAAAAAATTGCCCACATCTTTAGTCCTGAATTGGCAAAATAGGCAAATAATAATTAAAGAAAAGAAAGTATACTGAAATAAATTTGAAATGGGTATCTTTTCAAATGAAGTGTAGCTTATGAACAGTCTTATATGTCTGTTTTTATAATAATGGATCTTAACCTTTCAGGAATAATCTTCTAGCATCTGATTATATCTGAGTGGCTTTCAGATGCCTTTGTGAATCAGGTGTTTCTTCCTATTGTCATTCTATGATTGTGCTGTAGAACCAGAAAATAGTGCTAGGTGCCCTTCTTAGGTGCATACATGTGTATGTGTACATGAACACATACACATGAGTGCATGAATATACACACAAGCATATATACATGTACTAAAAATGAAAAAACGTCCCTCCAATAAATAAAGATGACTCTCTGTATTTGTCCTTTTGAATATTATGATTATATATATGCAGTATGCTTCTAGTCTACTGACAGAAGCAGCTAACCCAATTTTTAAGAACGTTCCCTTCCAATAAGGGTTGCCAGATAAAATGCAGGATGCACAGCTAAATTTGAATTTCAGATAAACAGAAAATAATTTCTTTAAGTGTAAGTATGTCTCATGCAATATTTGGGACATGCTTATATACAAAAAAAAAAATCATCTTTATCTGAAATTCAAATTTAACTGAGTATCCTGTTTTCCTTTCTGATGTGAAAATTCTACGCCCAACACCTCTTAATGGATATATTTAGGGAAGAACATAGATCAATAATTAAGTAGTTCTCATGCTCCTACTGTGTGGCCCCACTCTCTTTGGTACTATAAGAACCCAAAGATCTCTCCAGCTGAATACATTCTAGTCAGGGGAACATCAGACTAACGTGTGAAGAGTGCAGTATAGGTTAACTGCTAAATTGTGTCAACTATCTATACAAGATCTGTTTGTAAATGAAAAAATTATTGGGACTATCTGAATTTAAAGAAGTTTTCATGATTGAGAAGCACTTAGAAGGAAAGAAGGTACATTTCAGAGAAGAGGAACAAGGTTGAGATCTTAGAGGAGAGAATGAATACAATATGTTCCTGACACATTGTGGGTGCTCAAAATGAAAACAATTAATATTAGTCAAAGGTGCTTAAACTAAAATCTGAAAAAATATATGTGTATGTATATATGTATATAATGTTAAAACTTCAATCATTTGTGGGCGCCTGGGTGGCTCAGTTGGTTAAGCGACTGCCTTCGGCTCAGGTCATGATCCTGGAGTCCCAGGATCGAGTCCCGCATCGGGCTCCCTGCTCGGCAGGGAGTCTGCTTCTCCCTCTCCCACTCCCCCCTCTTGTGCTCTCTCTCTCTCTCACTCTCTCTCTCAAATAAAAAAAAAAAAAATCTTTAAAAAAAAAAAAAAAAACTTCAATCATTTGTAAAAGATGTTGCTTTACTTCAAAAACACAGTCACAGACCTCCAAGCCTTGTAATCTTTGACTTACCAATACTTATCTAGAACTGGATTTGAGACCATCAAGAGTATATACTGTGTCTATTCTCCTTGTATTCCCAGGGCTGTGTACAAGGCCTGGGCATGGTGCTCAATAAATTCTGTAATAATTGTTTGCAGAACAAATTAGAAAAAAGAAGGGAGGGAGGGTAGAAGGGAAGGAAAAATAATTCTTCAAGGCAAGAGGATAGCATAGGAGTTCTAAAATTAAACTATTATTTTAATTGATACATTTATTTATATTTTTAAGGAATGAAACGTGGGAATTGAATTTCAAAGATGCCAATGTCACACAAGCAGGAATTCTGCTACCCTTTTTCATCCATTTATTTTGGAGAATGTTAGTTTAAATAGAAACAATAATGCAGGCATTTAAAAAATATTCAGTAAGGTTCCAGGAAGGCAATTGTCCTCACGTCACTCTTTAGAAATCACTCTTCCACCCTAAACAAAAAGTAAAAATTAAGTAAATGTGTTTAAAGATTAGAGACTAGTTATTTGAAGTATTTAGAAGTGCAATTTCTAGGCATTTCAAAATATAAGGATCATAGAGTAAATGACTTTATGCAATTTTCATTGAAGATCCTTGAAATTCACATGGATCTGTGTTTGCCTTCTAAGAGATAGCTTGTTGTGGTATATTGATGTCAGCCTCAAGTCTAAAGGTCACTGCTGTCGCTGACAAGATACAACATCTCACTGTCACTCAGTGAATTTTTCCATTAGGTTGAAGGGGATTTGAATATTTTTCCTGCTTTGCAGGTTTTCAATCTCAAAATCATTATTTTACCATATACATATATTTTTTAAAGATGAATATTGCTTTCCTTCCTTTTCCTCTTGATTTCTATCAGGTTATTAGTAACTCCCTTCTGTACTGGTACTAGTTAGATAAAGCCAGGAGATATACCAAGATTTCCCTCGTTACTGATCCACCATGTGGATTTTTAATAAATATAGAAGACTTTTAGGAAATAAGATGCAAGGACTGTACATCTTGGCAGTGTCAAAAGTTTCCTGGCCATGGCTTCCAAGCACAGAGATTGACTGCTTTTGCCCTACATGAAAAATCTGAAAAAAGCTCCTTACTAGGCATTTTCACAGGTAAAACTAAAGTAGAATAGCAAACCCCATGATTTCTGGTCCTAAAAATTCTATGGAAAAAAAAAAAAAAGTCCTCAGTCTCTTATTACCCAGGCCAATGCCTACCGGTTTCACCATCCAGAGGCACAGAACTAAATCCGTGTTACACAAAGGTAAGTATTACATAGACCGCTTCTCATTTTGGGTAATGATTTTAAAGGATTTATATGAAATCACACATGCTTATTTTTTTTTAAGTCAAGCAATACAAAGTGCAGAAGAATAATTTTTAAAAAATCCACTAGAATCTCATTATCAAGAGAGAAAATTAGACAGCATCATTCCAGTTTCTTCTTATGCATGTATAGTGAAAAATAATGTATAGATCAATAAAATTTTTAAAATGAGGTCATATCCATGTATTTTATTAAAAACATTATTTTCAATATTTCTTGAATTTTTAGGATAAAAAAGAGTCAGGAAGAAACTGAAGTTTCAGATAAATGCTTCCTTTAAAAAAAACAACAAAACAGACTCTAATGCCTAAAATGTTCCTTTCAAGTTAAGAAGGAAAGATTGTAATGGACAATATAAAGCCGGAGCCATTATGTATTTTCTCTCTAAATTTCAATCTTATATTATCAAAATGCCTCCTTACTAGAAAGGATGAGAAGTCAGCACTCAGATTTTTTTTCTTTCTTTGCACCTTTCTGCTTTAAATGGTCTATTTTTATTTTTTATTTATCAAAGTCCATAACACTTGCATTCTTTTCTGTAAGCATAAAGCTCTCAGTTGCTTAGCCCAGTTTTATGTCTGAGTGAAAGTTCAATACTTACTACCTATTAATTTTTCCAACTCTAAACTCTATTCCTGATTTTTACATTTTTACTCGTCTCCTGGTTTGCTGGATTAAGACAGAAAGTAGGTTTTCAGGAGGGACTTAGGGGTTTTCCCTGTGTCTGGTAATAAATGTCTACTGCCTTTCTATATATCAATGACCTTTGAACTTGAATTATAAATTGGTCTTTCTTTGAATATTTTCTCCTTGGAATTTTGTAGATATTGCTTCATTTTCTTCTGATACTAAATCTCATTGTGGAAAGCCTGAGGCAAACTTAATTTTTCCTCTTTCATTCACTTGTTCCTTTGCCTGTGCATGAAAACTTCTTTAGTCATTTTGAAATTCAGTAACTAAACTAGAACATGTCTCAATGTGTACTATTTTGTATCAATTTTTTATAGAACGTGACATGACCTTTTACATTTTCTTTTTTTTTTTTAAAGATTTTATTTATTTATTTGAGAGAGAGAATGAGAGAGAGCACGAGAGGGAAGAGGGTCAGAGGGAGAAGCAGAACCCCCACTGAGCAGGGAGCCCGATGCGGGACTCGATCCCAGGACTCCAGGATCATGACCTGAGCCGAAGGCAGTCGCCCAACCAACTGAGCCACCCAGGCGCCCCGACCTTTTACATTTTCAAGATCAGTTTTCTATTCCATAGCAAGACTTCTCCTACTATATCTGGAGGCGTACTTTTACATTCCATTTGTGGAATATTTGACTGCAAAAATAACACTTATACCTATGATCTGATACATTCTTTCTGTCTTTTCCGTCTTCCTAACTGCTTCAATATCAGTGTCTTTATCTTTTTTTTTTTCCTTCTGCATTCAAAATAATAGTCTCATGACTTTCTTCTGTGGCAGTTGAGTTGAGTTGTTCATCCTCAAATTTTCTGATCTTGCTTTTTTCCTAATGAATTTATTTGTTCAGTTAATGGTATTGATTTGTTCAATTTGCTTCCATAGGTCAAAAATCTCATTCTTTATTAATATACCCTTCAATTCTTATTCTACAGAATTAAGTCTTTGCTAAATTCTTCTAAGGTGGGAGAGACTCCCAGGGAGGTTTGGTTTTTTGTTTTCTTTTGTTTTGTTTTGTTTTGTTTTTTCCTTCCTTACTTGAGTTTATAAACAAATATCATTTTTTATTTCTTTGTCTTTTGCCTGCTAGATCCTTCTTTCCTTCTTCCCTTCCTTCATTTTCTTTCATAATATGTTTTCATAGTTGTCATGCAGTTGAATACAACTAGGACTGAGAATAATTTGTGTTAGAGAACTTGAAATATTTGTTAACTAGATTTTTTAAAAACTGTAGGGGGGGGTGCCTGGGTGGCTCAGTCAGTTAAGCATCTGACTCTTAGTTTTGGCTCAGGTCATGATCTCAGGTTGGTGAGATTGAGCCCATCTCCGGCTCTGTTCTGGGTGTAGAGCCTGCTTAGGATTCCCTCCACCCTTGCACATATGTGCATGTGTGCATGCTCTCTCTCTCTCGATCTCTCTCTAAAAACAAAACAAAACAAACAACAATAACCATAAAAAGCTATATTAGGGTTTCACTTCATTAGTAGGTGACCGTGCCCTATTTCCAAGGGTTAGAGCAACACATTCAAGTTCCACATCACTTCTAATTTTACCATGGACCTATTGAAAATGCAAAAACCTGGTGGTTTTTCCCCACCTCTGCTTGGATCTTCAGATTCTGTTTTATATTAAAAGACTTTGGTATTCATTCCCTCTGTCTCTTTCTCTCCCTCAATCCTCCTACTGCCTATCTACATATTCATTCTCCCTAAACTGTGGCATATTAATAATAATTTATTGGATTTTTTTTAATGCATCATGTTCCCCTCTACTATTTGGGATTTGGATAGCAGGGTTAGACACTCCATCAAGGTCTTCCAGAATGGTATGATATTTTCTTTGACTTTCGTGTTTTTAGAGTTTATGGCATGAGTTTGAACTCCTTCCTTGTTTGGCTGCTGTTGGTGAATTTTGTTGTGTGCATCCTAATTATTTGTGTATCTGTATTTGTGTGTGTATTTTATTGGATTTATTTTTAGGACTTAAGGAATCCAGTTTCACTCTGCCATCATTTAAGAAATTATTATTGTAATGTTTTCTAAATAGTATAAAATTATTACATTAATAATTTCTGTAAGTCTTGAAAATCCATACATTAATTTTTTAAATCTACAAATTCAACAAAATTAAAATTTAGAATAATTTAATGCTGTAGATGATGTTTTCTTCTGAAATAACATTGCTGTTTAAAATGTATTCTGCTGACTATTTTGTCATAAGTTCTTTGATTTTCATGAGGTGATACTGTCGAGGTCCAGGAGATGGCTTGATTGTCCCACTCCTTTTTTCTATTTAAACTATGGCTTTTCTTTGATGTGAACATATGTGTTAAGTATCCTTCCTTATTGGTGCCCTATTCATTCATTATTTTATAAGTTTGGTGTCACAGAGACTGTGAGCACTGAACTCACTTGGAAGTATTTAATGTGGTCTAAGATAATTAAGGGAATCGTTTTTTTTTTTTTTTTAATTTCATTGAAATGGAAACACAACACTCCAAAAATTATATAGACTTCTTACATGCTATAGAGAATGTGGGTGGTAGTATTTTTGTTTTTAATTCTATGTACCTCTAGAGCTATGTAAGCCAAGGTATCAAAGCAGGTTGATCAATAGACAGTTCATATTGGGATGCATAGAGCAGTGCCTTCATAACTTCCATTTACAAGTATGTCCTATATAAGTCAAGTGCTGGTAATAAAAAGAAAAGAAGATTAGCTATAAATTAAAACTCAGCCCCACATAGGAGTTTAGGACTTTCATATTCTAAAGCATTTCAATTTATGTGTATATTTTCTTTTTAAAATGCTGGATCCTTTAAATTTGTTATCTCAGTGTTTTCATTTTCAGATCTGTATAATCAGCAACATCTTTGCTCGGTAAGGGGAAAGTGAGATCCCTTTGCACTAGTGTCATTTTTGATGTAGTTCTAAGAAAGAAAAGAAAGAAAAGAAAAGGAGGAAAGGAAAGGAAAGGAAAGGAAAGGAAGGAAGGAAGGAAGGAAGGAAGGAAGGAAGGAAGGAAGGAAGGAAGGAAGAAAGAAAGAAAGAAAGAAAGAAAGAAAGAAAGAAAGAAAGAAAGAAAGAAAGAAAGAAAGAAAGAAAGAGAAAAAAGAAAGAAAAGAAAAGAAAAGAAAAAAAAAGAAAAGAAAGAAAGAAAGAAAGAAAGAAAAGAAAGAAAGAAAAAGAAAGAAAGAAAGAAAGAAAGAAAGAAAGAAAGAAAGAAAGAAAGAAAGAAAGAAAGAAAGAAAAAGATAGATAAGAGAACATCAAGGATGGAATTATGTTGTTGTTGAGCCTCTAATTTTCCTATGAATGAACTGTAAAGTAAGCAAAGGGTGAGGGAAAGTGCCATATGCTCTTTTTCCAGAGGAATATGTCTTAACAACAGATCAGAAGTCACCTTTAAATGCTGACTATAAAGAAATCTTCAGCTGCTTATTCTGCAGAGGCAATTTTTGCTTTCTTTCTGCTGAGCTGCCAAAAGGAGAATATCTAAAAATAATTATTTCTGCCAGTTGAGTAATTAATGATGGCCTTACCAAATGACAGTTTTATTGAATGGCATTAGACAAGATGAATTAGATTTTTATTAAATGGTATCTCAACGTTTCAAGGACTCCATGAATGCCTCATGAAGAGAGTTCATGCTAAATTAAGGAAAAGTGTTTTTACTTTTCATGTTTCAACAAATGTATGTTAAATACAATTATTTTTCTATGAAAATCAACAAGTTCCTATTACCTCACTTTACTACTATTACTTATAACATGACTAAAATTATTAGAGAATGCAAATTACTGGCTATTTATTCTTGCTGCTAGACCTAAACCAGTTGTTCTTCAGCTTTTTATGTATTAGAACTCTTCTAGGTGGGGCGCCTGGGTGGCTCAGTCGTTAAGCGTCTGCCTTCGGCTCAGGTCATGATCCCAGGATCCTGGGATCGAGCCCCCATCGGGCTCCCTGCTCCGCTGGAAGCCTGCTTCTCCCTCTCCCACTCCCCCTGCTTGTGTTCCCTCTCTCGCTATGTCTCTCTCTGTCAAATAAATAAATAAAATTAAAAAAAAAAAAAGAACTCTTCTAGGTAACTGTGCCCTTGCCCTTTCCATCACTTCCCTTGCTTCCATCAGACTTGCACCAACAATAAAGAAGGTAAGTGTTTTGTTTCTCAGCATCCTGACAGGCCTGGGTCCCTATTTCTACCCCTCTGTCACATTCACTGCTGAAGACATGTGAAAAGGAATGAACATTTGAATCTATAAATATCCTTCAAGGAGGCCAACAGGCAATAGTTAAATAGATCTATGACAATAAATGGCTGCTATTTTATCAAAACATGTGCCAGCTTCTAGAAATCAGCCTCTGCCTTTCTCTCTCTCTGATCCCCTATCACCTACCCTGGGAACTCTACTGACCCCGTAATCTCTCATTGTTGGAGTGCTGCAGAGCTCCGTTCTGGGCCCTTGCCTGGTTCTCTGGGTGAGCTCACTGAATCCCATGTCTTTAAAATACCATCGATATTGTAGAACTCCAGCCCAGAGCTCTGTCCAAATGCCATGTATTTATATACTCCACAGGCTACTGAACATCTCTACTTGAATGTCTAATAAACCTTTAAAAACTTACAATCTCTAAAAGCAAACTCCCGATTTTCCCAGACAAATTTGTGCCACTTGCTGATTTTCACATCCCAGTTAATGGCAAATGATGAGAATAATGATTTTTAAAAATAAATGTTTTAATGTCATTTTGTTTCTTTCTCCTACACAACACAGTCTATGAGGAAGTCATGCCAGCTGTATCTTGAAAAAATATATACAATCCAACCATTTTTCACCACATCCATTAATACCACTCTAGTTTGGGCCACCCTCATATTTCACCTGCAAGACTGCAATTATTTCATAACTGATTTATTTCTTTCAGCCTCTGGCCTTTCTACTACAATCTATACTCAGTACAGGGGCCAGAATGATCCGTTTGAAATGTAAGCCAGATAATGTCACTTCTCTACTTCATGCCCTATGATAGCTCAATATTTTACCCCGAATAAGTCATGAAAGTCCAATTTAATTGACTCTCTTCTGTGACCATCTTGCTTCTATCTCACATTCTTACATGCTCCACGTCAGTCACACTGAATTCTTACTTTCTCTTAAACCCAGGAAGAATGTTCCCATCTTGCTCTGTTTCCTTTATCTGGAACACTGATCTCCCAAATATTCCCTAGGCTGTCTCCCTCCCTCCTGTTCTTGAAATCCTTCTTTATCATCTTTTCCATGAAGCCTGTCACGACCTCACAATGCAATATCACATTCTCTTTCCATTTCCGCCTGCAGGACACTGTTCTCTTCTACTCTGTTTTTCTTTTTATCTACCTTCTAACATACAGCACATTTTTCTTCTTATTTTTGGTGTCTATTTTCCATATCTTGTTAGAATGTAAGCTCCTTGAAAGAAAGAAATTTGTTTTGGCTACTGAGCAGTGATAGTTATTTCCACCAATTGGTATATTCTCCAGATAGGGCACCCTGACCAGCTAGGTTTCTTCCTTTTACTTAAAAGTGAGTTTGCCTCCAGGTGCAGATTCAATTGACCCGATGAATAGGACTAACTATCATATGGGAGGCCTTGATGGGCTGAAATTTCTCCTAATCCACTTACTGTGAAATTTCCACATCTCTGTGTCATAAAGACTAGTGGGAAAATTTGGATATCTAATATTATTAATAATATCATTACATTTCCTAATGTGGGAATACCCTTTTGGTAATGGTGCATGCTTCTAGTATGCAGGTATATATCATGCTAATATTTCACCTAGAATTGTATACTACTGTTCATGTGCATGACCCATATACAAAAATGGTTATCATTTTATTCCAACTTTAAACTCTGTATTTTTACTACTATAAGTATATTTGCTTTTTTGACAAGATATTTTAAAAATGAATGGTGAACTCAGGCTGCTTATACACAGAGATACAGAATGAAATGAGCAGCAGCTGAAAATCCTGTCTTATTCAAGACTACACTAATGACATACTTAAAAGTTTTTTCTTGAAAACTTGGGATTTCAAAGCATAGCTTACAATATTGCATAATGCTACTTGGCAAGTAGAATTTCTACAGAACTGGAAACTTCAGAAATTCTAACAATGAACCAATTTTAGTTTTTGAGTACTAAAATTTATGCTCACTGTTTACTAGGAAGTAGCCTTAATCTTTCATAAAATGAAAGTCTATGGAATTGTATCGTAGTGTAAGACCTAAATAAGGACTTGTGCTTGAAATCAATCTGTAGCTCATCTGCAGGGACCTAAAGATATGAAAATCAATGTTATAAGAAGTTCCAGCTTCTTTCTAACTGACACAGTCATTGGTTGTCAGTCACAGTATAACAAATCCCACCAGTGATGGTGGCTCACAACAAGCCGGGATAGAGGAAAGACAGTCTGCTTGTTTATGCACATTTTCACTCTCTGTCACTCCACCCCTTCAACTTTTTCCCGAATTCTGACCCTCATAATGGTTGAGAAGTAGGACTATAGAATTTTAAGGAAGATAAACATAAAAGTGGGCTAATGAGAGTACCTTTATATTTCTTATTTACTTTGATTGGGAGAAATGCCCAATCAGGTAGGAAGTGAGTTATTTATTCCATTATACAGAAGAGGAAATATATTTGGAAAGAGTAAATGACCAATTTTGCTGAGCTGGCAATAAGTAGAGCCATTACACGGAACTAATATCAAATTCTTTTGACTTACAACCCAAGACTCTCTATTCTGCCATTAAATTAGAAAGTTGGACTAGATAATTTCTCAAGTCTCCCTGTACTAATAAGTCTCTCATTCTAGTCATGGAGAGATGAAGGAGGGCATGGTTTGAAATGATGTGTAAGTATTGATAGTGGCAAGAAGGGGAAAGGACTTCCTCACATGTTTATATGACCAAAAGGGGTAGTTTCTACTGGGAGAGTTGGTTGGAGTTCTGTATCTATTATACACATCATTTAATCAATTCCTTTGTATCTATTGACAAACAGATAAAAGCTTTTATTAATTTTGCTTTTTTTTTCCCCTGGAGATATTAAATCTAAAGGATAGAGACCTTCTAAGGAAGAATAAAAAATTACATTAAATGATTTCTGAATAAAAACTCAATTGTTGATAGTAGGATATTCAGTCAAGAGTAGACTACTTATTACCATGTTTTGTTTCATGATTTTCATGTTTCACTGATTTCTTTGCTCCAATAGACTGATTATCTTAAATGTGCATCCTTAGCTAAAAAGGGAATAAAAACAAACAAACAAGCAAAAACATCAGGGTCAGGGTGAATCTATTGTCTCTGCTCCTAAAACAATACTATGGTGTATTTGTAAAAGCAATAAATATCAATATTTAAAGATCATATTTTAAAGATCATATGGTTGAATTTACCATATTTTAGATAAAAGAAAACATCATTGGTCAGTGAGGTTAAGTATCAGTCCTAGTTCTGGAATTAGGGTTTTCTCACAGATGAATTTTCTTTTTAGATTATTATTGTGACTGCTTCTCCCAACAAGTGAAGGGAAATATTTAGTATTCACAGTATATTATTTGTCAGGTAATTACAATATATTCCTTTATGGGAAAGCTTATCAACATTACAAATATTATACCCCCTTTGAACTAATTAAGAAATGAACACAACTTATTCCATTGACTCACAACTAAGGGGATATAAAAAAGAAGACGACAACCAATCACCATTAATTTATCCTTTTCCTTCTCTGGGAACTGCTCATTTAATGAAAATATTTAACTTCAGTTAAAAAGCAAAATAAAACAAAACTAAAGTCTTTTACAGCAGTAACTTAAATAAGCATGTACTTTCTTTGAACCCAAGCAGAATGTTTTATTCATTGTGTCAGAGTTCTAAGTACCTTCCAATTGTGTTAGGGTAGCACTAGACAATTTCATGGCTATTAGCCAAACTTTGTGCGACTTAATATATACATGGCCTGCTTTATATTTCAAAGGTTGGATTCAAATAAAGTCAAAGTTTTATTTGGATTAGAAATGTTTGTATTTTTATTTCTATTAATATTAAGTAGATAATCTTTCCATTTCATATTTTAAATTCTTAATTGCTTTTAGCATCCTCACATGTTAAGAGAAAGTTAATCTGTATGTACGAAGTTTTGAATCACTAGATGGCACACCTGAAACTAATATAACACTCTGTTAACTAACTGGAATTAAAATAAAAACTAAAAAGCAACAACAACAACAACAAAAAGTTAATGTGTACCCCCACGGTATTTCTAGGGCCCTTTTATCTATTTAAACTAAATGAAACTTTCTTTGGTTAAATAATCTGATAATCATATTTGTGGTAGGATGGATGGAAAGATATATTTTTATCTATGAATAGTGGAAACAGTTATATTACATGTACCCTATAGCATTACACAGGAAATAGATTGCTTATTTAAAATGCACTAGTAATTCAAAACTATGATTTTTAGGGAACTTCCTGTCGTAGAGCAAACATTCAGCAAAACGTTAACTATTCCGATTATGGGTCGGTGTTCCCAACCAGCCAACTTTCCAAATGCATTAATTTCTAAGGAATTACACTAGATAAACTTCACTTGCATTTTCCTCATTTCCTGTGATTACTATAAAAAAGAGAGCTAAGGAGACACAAAAATCAGGGGGTCACTGAAAAGCTTAAACATTTCATTACATAGACAGTTGACAAAGATTGCCTGTTTCCAAAGAAGTTTTGACCACTGCCCAATCAGCTTGATATTTTCAGGTTTGTGCCTCAGTTTCTTTCGTATTATGGCTAGTAGTATAGCTAGTGTGCTTGGATCTGTTTCCTTGATATGGCTTAAACTTCATTAGAACAAGGTGCATATTTTACATATTCCAAACTGCAGTACAACACTTGATAGATCTTTTTTTTTTTTTTTTTGACATCCAAAATACTGTGTGCACTGAATTTAATGGCTTTTAAGTGGAACTACAGAAGATTTTTTTTTTTTTTTTTAATAGCAAGTTAGTACAGATGTGTTTAGGTTAGTTTTGTTTTTCCTTCCTTTAGAGTGGCGAAATATCCAATAGCACGTCCAAATATTAGCAAGCAAAGTACTGGTTGTTCTGGGCCTTTGGAATGAATAGAGCTTTCTCATCTCTTCGGGAGTTTTCATTTCATTAGCAGCAACAACCTCTGCTCTATATGTACCTTCAATTATACTCTCTTTCTTCAGTGGAGTGGACTAAGCTGATAAGAAGGTACATTTTCAACTCCTACCACTCACAATGTCAAATATACATGTCAGATAAAATAAATACTTAGTAAAGCTTCAAAAATCAAACACAAGAAAAAAAATTAAACCACCAAGTAACAAAACAGAGGGAACATCAAGGTAGAACAAATGCCATCTAACAGGAATCTCGAGTGAAGGGTGCCAAGTGCAAATCTAGTGCCTGGGGCCGGATCTTTAATGTATATGGGGACAAAAGGCAGAGCCTTGGATCAAATTAGAGGTGGCATATGGTCATTGAGCTTCTATACAAAACACAGCTCGTTGAAAAACTGCCCAATAAATGAAAAGATGATTGGAAAATCTCCAACTTTCAGCCTACAGAAGCTGGCAGGAGGCTTTCTGTCCACCCAGAACCAGTACTTGTGGGGGAGAATTGGGATGAGGATTCAAAATCACAGAACTATATCATGAGGGGAGGTCGAGTCCAAATTCACATTCCTCACAAGATGTGGGAACCCAATCAAAAAAAGATAATTAATGTTTATTTAATATTAAAATGCTAATTATGACAAAATAATACTGTTAAAAAGATATCACTCTGGTCCCATTAGAAGAAAACAATCTAAGACTCAAGGAATCTCACTCTCCCCCACTGATAGACATACATAAACCCAGCTGAAAAAAAAGCCCCCAATAAAAAATTATATACCACCTGAGGAAATACAACTTGCTTACTCAGCTGGATATTTCATTTTTTGAATGTTCACCATTTTGCTTTTCATAATCAAAACATCTCAAAGATTTTAAGTAATGGTGGACAAATTTAAATGTCTACTTTGCTGAATAGATTTACAAGACAAAATTTACACAGTGCATCCCTGTGAAACTACCACTGCTAAAATTTGCTTGATAATAAGTTAAAGGCATCATTAATTTAATTAGTTATGTCTGACCTCATTCCCAAAGCAGATATGTGATAAACATGATCCCTAGAGTATTGTTTTTATCTTTTATCAAAAATTTTAAAGAATTTAAAAGGATTTTTACAATTAACACATGACTATATTTAAAATACTATAATTATTACCAAATAAAACATAGTTTGAAATTGATCTTTTCTATTGAAATGATCACATTAAGAATATATGTATTTAGGCTCTCTGCTCCTCCCCATTGGACCAACAGCTGCATCTTCTGGTGTGGTGCCAGTCACGGTCCCCAAGACACAATGGATAAGGTGGGAGTAAACGAATTTGACCATATTGGGTGCCTGGTCACCGGGGCTACTTTTAACTCTGGCAAAGTGGATACCGTTGCCATCAGTGATCCCTTTATTGACCTCAACGACATGGTCTGCGTGTTTCAGTATGATTCCATTCATGGCAAATTCAATGGCACAGTCAAGGCTGAGAATTCAGCACCAGCTGAGTATGTTGTGGAGTCCACTAGGGTCTTCACCAACATGTAGAAGGCTGGGGTTCATGTGAAAGGTGAAGCCAAGAGGGTCATAATCTCTGCTCCTTCTGCTGATGCCATATTTGTGATGGGCGTGAACCATGATAAATATGACAACTCCCTCAAGATTGTCAGCAATGCCTCCTGAACCACCAAGTGCTTGGTCCCTCTGGCCAAGGTCATCCATGACAACTTCGGCATTGTGGAGGGACTCATGACCACAGTCCATGCCATCACTGCCACCCAGAAGACCATGGACAGCCCCTCTGGGAAGCTATGACATAATGGCCAAGGGGTTCCCAGAACATCATGCCTTCTTCTACTGGCACTGCCAAGTCTGAATGGGAAGCTCATTGGCACGGCCTTCCGTGTCCCTAGCCCCAATATGTCAGTTGTGGATCTGACCCACCTCTTGGAGAAAGCTACCAAATACAATGACTGCCTGCTTCACTACATTCTTGATGTCATTGTATTTGGTAGCTTTCTCCAGGAGGTGGGTCGGATCCACAACTGACATATTGGGGCTAGGGACATGGAAGGCCGTGCCAATGAGCTTCCCATTCAGCCTCGGCAGTGCCAGTAGAAGCAGGCATCAGAGGGCCCCCCATGGACATCCTAGGCTCCACTGAGGACCAGGTTGTCTCCTGTGACTTTAACAATGATATCCACTCTTCCACTGTTGCTGCTGGGGCTGGCATTACCCTCAATGACCACTTTGTCAAGCTCATTTTCTAATAAGACAATGAATCTGGCTATAGCAACCAAGTGGTGGACCTTATGGTCCACATGGCCTCCAAGGAGTAAGAGCCCCTGGACGACTAGCCCTAGTAAGAGCAAGAGGAAGAGAGAGTCCTTCAGTTGCTGGGGGAGTCCTTGCCTCAACTCATCCCCCAACACACTGAGAATCTCCCAACCTCTATACAGTTTCCATCCCAGACTCCCTGAAGAAGGGGAGGGGTTTGGGGAGCCTTATCTTGTCATGTACCATCAATAAAGTATACCATAACCCCCCCAAAGGAATATATGTATTTAGATTCCACATATAAATAAATTTCGCTTAGTGTAACACCCTCCAAATTCATCCATGGATGGCAGGATTTCTCTCTTTTTTAAAGCTGAATAATATTCAGCTTATATATATGTATTAAAGTTGAATATACATGTATAATCATATATATAAAATCACATTTTCTTTCTTTATCTGTCAATGGATACTTAGGTTATTTCCATAACTTGGCTATTGTGAATAGTGCTGCAATTAACATGGGAGTGGAACTATGTCTTTGATATAATCATTTTGTTTCCCTTGGATATATACTCAAAAGTGGGAGTTCTTGGTTATATGGTAGTTCTATTTTTAATTTCTTGAGGAACCTCCATACTGTTTTCCATAATGGCTGTGCCAGTTTACAACCCCACCAACAGTGTACAAGGGTTTGCTTTTGTCAATATCCTCACCTCTTATCTTTATAAAAATAGACTTCTTGGGGCACCTGGGTGGTACAGTCAGTTAAGCATCTGACTCTTGGTTTTGGCTCAGGTCATGATCTTGGGGTGGTGGGATCCCGTTGGGCTCCACACTCAGAGAGGAGTCTGCTTGAGACTCTCTCCCCTTCTCCGTCTGCCCCTCCCATCTCAACTAAATAAATACATCTTTTAATAATAGACTTCTTAACAGCTGTGAATTGACATCTCATTGTGTTTTGATTTGCACTACCCTGATGATTAGTGATGTGGAGCACCTTTTCATGTACCTATTGGACATTGGTATGTTTTTGGAAAATTACCTGGTTAGGCCTTTTGCCATTTTGGGGGGTTGTTTTTGTTTTTTGCAGTTGAGTTGTATGAGTCCCTATGTCTGTATTTATTCCAGCAATGCTACTACTGGTCCATGTATTTTTGGAATCCTATTTTATAATAGACTTCAGAAAATGTATTACCTTACTTTAGAAAATCCATTATATAATAACAGGTCAAAGGCCAATATTTCCTGTTCAATGCCTTCCCAATTTATTCAGCTTAGGGTTTTTGTTGTTGTTTGTTTCCCTTCCATATCTGCTTAGCTATTATTTGTGCCTATTTTAGAGATATTATTTTGATTAAAGCTGCTTGATTCTGTGTATCAGGAAGATAAAGTATTTGCTATGCTTTAAATTAGGAATCTCCTCCAAATCCATCATAAATCTGACTTAGTTTCATTTGTATGTTTCCAGCCTACTCAAGGGCAATATGTGAAGCAAGTCGATATCATGCGTGTAATTGACTGATTGCTGTTAATTTGAAATATGTGAATTTGAGAACTGCCTTTATACGTATTCATTAACATGCCATCCTTCACTCGAAATGATCAAGCTCTTGGCACATCACTAATAAGATATTTGTTTTGTGTTGTTTTTTAGTGGTCATGATGAATTTGGGCTGATCCATTCCACACGCTGCTGTTTTTTCCTGTGACTAATAGACTATATCTGGCATGGCAGGCTTATAGATATTATCCTCTGCCTTAAAGGAGGACCAAAATATGGCGATATGATTACTACGTTGGCTTTATTTACTAGAGCCAAAGAATCATAAATGTATTATAAAACTATTACCCAGTCAAAAGTTAGAATTCTAGAATTTCCTAGTCAAAAGTTGGGTAACTTTTTAACAAAGACAAAAATAAAATTCACAGAAACTTTATTGGCATTCTATATACTATCAGTATTACAGGAAGTAACTTGTAATTAATGACATCAAATTAAAATGACAATAAAATAAGGGCTAATGTGGAAAAATAACAGTGTGTCAAAATGTAACATTGTTTGTAGTGGTTATGAAGCTGTTGTTTCTCAGCTTCAACACTCTTGTCTCTCCCTCTTTCACACTCTTTTATGTAAGCTGGGGCTTCAATTCTCCCTTATCAAGAGAGACATACAAGGAAGAAAGTATGGTAGGAAAAGAGGAGAAAGCGCTTTCTCTTGTCCTTTTGCTTCTTGGCTCTCCTAGCCCAAGAATGTCTCTTTACCCCTGCAGCTGTTCCTTCCAGTCCCCTGCTTCCCTGGGTGCTCCAAAACCAAGTGCAGTCAACTCTCACCACCAAGTAGAGCCAAGTAGGACCTACTTCCCAAAGGACTAGATACTGAGCTGTGTCTGGGAGCCTCTCCTCCTCTATGATTCTGGATTCTAACTTCCCCTTTGTTTCTCCTTCCAGATGGGTAGCATCTCCTTCCTACAGTTATTGCTACTTTGTTATTTCAATATTTATTATTACTTTTTCAATTTTCCAAACATCTGTTTACCCAAACTTTTATCATAGCAAATTCTGTCTGTTAAAAGAGTTAATAATGAGAGTCTATTTTCCTGAAACTTCTGGTAGACTATCGTAAGAGAAAGTTAATTTCCCTGGATATTAGCTAATTTTAACTGAAAAAAGAAAAGAGTGAAAGTTTTCAATCCATAGTGTAACTTTGAAATATCAATCAACAGTTAACTCTATTGTCTGTTTATACCAATTACTTTCTTCTTTTCATTACAAGGTTAAATATATATATAAAGTGTGAGAACTTAAATGATTATGGTAAGTTCTGACATTGTTTTTGTTTTTGATCTGATCTGTGACCTTTGGGGAAATTATCTCCCCTCACCCCCAAATACACAATAAGCTACATCACAGAAGCACATTTCCCCTAATTTCAGAAGTAGACTAGTTAGATTCCCTTTTCCACAAAGGTTAATCACAAATGCAGACACACATAATTTGGGTTGAATCACCCAAAAGCAATGTCTAAGAGAGATGATGAATGCATTTCAGCATTTAATATCCATGGTTTCTGTCCATGGGCCTGATTCTTTCCTTCTTCCTTCTGTCCTGGGAGCTACCAAATACTTTTTGTTTGTTTTAGTAAATATGTTTGATTTCTTACTATATACAACAATTTTGCTTAGATATTGCCTTATAGATGTCTGCTTTCCCATAAACATTTCTCAGCTAACTTCTTTGATTAACTAGACAAAGATTTCTTTTTCTCAATTTTTTAAAACATGCAATTAGAGAATCATATCTGCTGTAATATTTTTATGCATTCACATAATATTTTATGAACTATTTTTAATATAAACTTTAAGAATAGAATTGGCACTCTATAATTGCCAAAGTGTAGTATTAATTCTATTTAGGAAGTTGGCCTAGATAATATTTTTGAAGCTTATTTATTCAATAATAACAAAATACATTATACGGAGATAAAATTTATTTATTTTTTAAAACATTTCTTTGTAAGTAATCTCTACACCCAATATGGGGCTTGAACACACAACCCCGAGATTAAGAGGGGCATACTCTAAAGACTGAGCCAGCTAGGCACTCCCTGGAACCAAAATTTAAATAATGACTTAAGTTCTCCTACATTATCAACACTCACAGAATTTACTGGTGTTCCATTAATTTTGTTAACACCTTTATTTAGCAAATATTTATTGGGTTTGTCCCATATGCTAGGCCCTGTGACATGTATTAGGGGATGAAGGGTAAAAAAGAATTCTGTTATTAAGGAGATGCCATTTTAGTGGGAGAGATGAACAACTACAGAAATATGATACAACATAATAAAATGTATTATAACAGTCGGTACAGGATGCTATAGAGACATAGATGAGTGGCATCCAGTATGCCTAGGAATAAAGAAAAAGCTTATAAGAAAATGTGATAAAAGAATAAGAGGGGTGCCTGAGTGGCAGAGTCAGTTAAACATCTGACCCTTGGTTTCAGCTCAGGTCATGATTTTCCAGGTCATGAGATTGAGCCCTGCATTGGGCTCCAAGCTCAGTACAGAGTCTGCTTGTCCCTCTCCTTCTGCTCCACCTTACCCACTCCCCGCTCACACACGCGCGCTCTCTCTCTCAGCTCTTTTAAATAAATAAATAAAATCTTAAAAAAAAAATAAAAAAGAAGAAAGGAAAATTAACCCAAAGAAAAAACAAAATTTCTCAAATTTTGCTTTTTGAGGGCACCTGTGTGGCTCAGTTGGTTAAGCAACTGCCTTCGGTTCAGGTCCTGATCCCAGGGTCCTGGGCTAGAGCCCCCCAACAAGCTCCCTGCTCAGTGGGGAGTCTGCTTCTTCCTCTCCCTCTGCTCCTTCCCCCTGCTCATGCTCTTTCTCTCTCTCTCTTGCCCACTCTCATAAATAAATAAATATAAATACAAATAAGTAAATAAATAAATACACACACACACACACACACACACACACATATATATATTTATATATATAATTTGCTTTTTTAGAACAAAGGATTTATGAGAGGAAATACATGAAATCGGGTAATAGCCAGAATCCATTGATCCTTGTATGCCACGCTAAACTTAATTTTTTGCTTGATATCATTTTGAAGAATGAAACTATGATTGCGTTAATCAAAAACCACCTACTATTTATTTCCCATTGGAACGAGGTAAATGACTTATAATAACCCCTCCTTTGATTAAAAAGTATTCAACAATAAGTAATTAGCAGTAATTTACACATTGTAAATGCAGTACTAAATAACCTTTGCCCTAAAATGTCACTAAGGTTGTGATCCTTTAATATAAATTTATTTGACAACCAGTAGTAATTTTGTACATATGGAAATCAACTGATAACTAATTGGGGGTATATATCATTAGAAAGATGAATAATGATTTATATTTTAGATGCTACAAGATGTGCTGAGTAGTCACAACTCAGTTATGTGGAGTATGGATATTTATCTCATTTTATTATAGTAATTGCTACCAACATTTAAGTCTTAAAAGCATTGAGCAGTAGGTAACTTGCCAATAATATCTTGCAATAAGAATATCCCAGTTTAACCCAATAATCATTGAAACACTTCTAGTTTAAAACCTACTATGAAAGGCTGAAGTTTGTAATGGTTTTTGTTCTCAGTTGAAAGTTGCTTCCACAGGGATCCATGTCCTTTTTACTAAACATTTTGAGTGGGGGTAGAGGCTACCCTCTAACCCAGTAGATCATTCTGATTATCATTTACTATGTTTAACCTTTAGTAATAAACACTATTTTTTTTTAGTGAATTTTAAGTGTCAATTCTAAGTGCACTCTCTCTCTCTCATTTCTTTCTCTCATCTCTATCTCTAGCTGTATATCTTTATCTCTTGTTTATTTCCTTTGCCAGACAAGTGTTGACTTCACCCAATGTTAGTTTTTATTAATAGAGACGGAAGGATTCTATATTTTCATCAATAAGGAATGAGAACTTGCTTATTTTTACCAAAATCCTGGAGAAAATTTTTCCCTGGTCTCTTATTGGCCCAAATAGTTTGAGGCCTATCAAACTGGTAACCAGTCACTGGTAAAGATGATGAATTTAGGCTACCATAATGAATTTAGGCTAATCATGTAAAGGGGGAATGAATAGTGGGTATCAATCACAAAATCCATTATAAACAAATCACATTTTATTTAAATGAAGTTCACATGCTCAGAGTTAGACTAATCATAACTCTCGGCTTATGGCACACTCTCATTATTAGTCCATGAATCACCTATTTATGATGTATATGGGATGGATAGATAAACAGATATAGATAGAGATGGAGAGAAAGAAAAGGGAAGAGGGGAGAGAATATTTTTATTCTGAAAATTTTAAAAAAAGTTTTATGAATTCAGAATAATTTAGAACTGAGAAGTTTAAGCTCTAGCTTTGGGACCTAGGGCAAGATACTTACAAACTAATAATAGAAGCTAATTCAAGGAGTTCTTATGAGAATTGAATGAGATAATTCACTTAAAACCATAATCCATTATCTCACCAGCCAGACTTAATCATGGTATGTTATTTGTGGTCGTCTGTTTTCTCTGCTCCGAAACATACATAGTGAAAACTAAGTTTCCTTTTGGTGTGCTAGATCTCAGAGCACATTCTCAGAAAAGGTGAAAAACTGTAATTAGCGATTTGGGCATATGCGAAAACCCAATGTCCATCTCAGTTCTTGGCTAAAATAGCTTCCCCAAATCTGCTTTCTATTGTTGTACACCATTGTCCTCTACCTTTCTCTTTTGCATTTGTCTTTCCACCCTTCTTGTTTTTCTCCTGTTTCAGTCCTCAGCAACTCTCTAATTATCCAAGGCCCCACTCATCCAGAGTACTCTACTCACAATGAAAATGCCCTAATCTTATTACCTTATTCCTTGACTCTATTCCTACTAGCCTTGTAGAGACAGAGAATGAAAATGAATGTGTGTGTGTTGAAGCCCAGAGCTACATTTCCAAATGTTGGTTAAGGCCCAATTGAAAAGGTACCTTCAAACATCATTGGTGATGGCGTTAACTGATTGGAACTTGCATAAAGCTATTTACTAATATGCATCAAAAATCTTAATTAAGTAGTTCAATTAATATTTAAAAAACACCTATTGTCAACCAAGAAATGTCCTAGATGTGGTGAAATAGGTAAAAACAAAAGTGACAAAACCCTGGCTTTTCCAAGTGACATTGCATTGTGGGTGAAAAACAAATGAAAAAAAACAAAACAAAACAATGATTTAAAAACCTAATAGTCTGGATGGTAATAAGAGCTATAAAGAAAGACAAAACAGGGCAAAGCAAAATTGAATATTACGATAGAGAGTGCCATGTTGCAAATGGTGTTTACTGAGGGCATCTCAGATGAGTATCACATGAGCAGAGACCTGAAAGAAGGGAGGGGATGGGCCATATTGCTATATGGGGGAAGAGCAATCCAGATAGATGGAATAGTGTTTAAAAAGCACTTAGGGAAGGAGCATGCTGATATGTTTGAAGTAAAACAAGGAGGCTGATATGGGTGGCAGTGAGTGGGTTGGGAGAAAGAGGAAGATGGAGTACAGCTTTAGAAGACATGATAAGGACTTTTATTCAATGAAACAAATTTTAACCATATCCTTCTGGTTGCCATGTGGATAATGCAAGAGGGGAAGGGTATAATACACGTAAGACATGATGCAGGTCTAAAATGCGGTTGCAATAGCACAAATTTGAAGAATTAGCTGTGTTTTGGACACATTTCACAGAAATACGATATGCCACTACAATGAATGTATATTTTCAGGGAATATGAGAATCCTAAAATGATTCACGTTTTTTATTTTGCTCAGCAACTAGAAGAACAGAGGTGCCACTGATCAAAATGACAATAAAATTTGGAGGATAATTTTTGTTAAATCAAGAGGATTTTTTTGCTCTTTTGCACATTTTAAGTTTTAAATACTTTTTATGTTTGGAGACATTCTTTAGTTGGACCTATAACTTCAGAGTTTAGGAGAGATGCCTGGATTAGAGCTTCACAGTTGAGAGTCTTCCATGTATAGTATTTAAAACTATAAGGAGGGTGAAATTACCTAGGGAATAAATCTAGAGAGAGTCTGAAAACTATTCATGATCTTTGAATCAGAAATTCTACTTTTGAGGAATTATCCTAATGTTATAATCACACAAGCAAACTCTGCTTCCTCTGTGAGGATATCATCACAAGATGTCTGTTTTACTAGAAGAGTAAGAAAAATTTTAAACAGTTTTTTATGAATTGATTTTTGTAAAGTTATAAAATTAAATTAAAAACCTTGTTTACAAATAGTACTTAATGACACTCACACATGCAGATGTATTAGAGATGCATTACTATTCTCACATTTCTAAGAAGAAATTGGTAAAGTATCACACAGAATTATTAAGTTTTAAACATTATGTTTTTAAAATAGTTTATGTTCTTTTACATTAGTATTAAGCTGATTCATGATACAGATATCCCCAAAGCTGCTCTCAGAAGGACTTAAATTTTTATCTCTTATGTATCTCTTTTTTTGCTGAAATACTAATACCTCAGTCCATGGAAGAACCAGATATTTTCATTGTATAAACCTCTGGGTTTTAAATAATGCTAAGTTATCTTGAAACCAAGGCACCTTCAATATTCATAGGGGTGGGCAACTTTTCAAACACCTCAGTCTATTTTTTTGAGATACCATGAGGGAAGAGTAGGCTCATGTGAGGAAGAGTCTATTGATAACATATAATCTGAATATAAAAGTGAAGCATATTATGTATCTGATCTGTTACTTGTGAAAATTTTAAAAAGCTAAGCATAAAAATCATCATAGAAGGGGCACAGTAAGCTTGGAGAATAGTATTGGATATTTGGTAACTCTTAATGTTACACATATTAATGTAGATTTGATTTTCTCTATTTCTAGTTAATGGGCCAAATTATGATCTCAGATGTAAGTTAGACATATTTTTTTCTATGACGAAACTAAGGGAAATGGTGACTTGAGGTGATTTCTACACATGAAATGATCTAACACACATGCCATATTAATTTTAAAAGAAGTTATCACTTGTGTCAATAAGCACCTTACTTTGATACTGAACTTCTCTTAGAAAGCTCAGGGTGCTTTCTATGATATAAATTAACTTATGAGAGCAATAATAAATGATTTTTGTGGATAAAAAAAGTGAAGCTCAGATGGATTAACTAACTAATGCTTTATTATCCAGACCTACACATTTGTTCCACACCTATTTTCTCCCTCACACACAAATTTGGAGGCTTAAGATCAGGAGTCACTTTGAGACTCAAATTCCATATTTTATAATTTAGAAGAGTGAGACATTTAAAAAGTTAACAGTTAATTTCTTATTACCTTAAAATAAATGTTGAAGAAAATCCTACTCTACCCACGTTCAAATGCTTTCTATAATCTGACAGTTTGGAAAAATGCTTTATAAAATTTTTTTACAATATGCTACACTCTTTGATAACTTTGTCATTTTCCAAATGTGTTTAGCCTTGCACTCATATTCTAAAGAAGCTGTCGCACAAAGATATCCTTTGTATAAATCTAAATAATGAACAAAGAGTCACATGGGCAACTTCATAAAACTTTCTTGTTAAAGTTGCAAGATTTCTCCACATAATCCCCTTAAATTAGCCTAACTGATTATTGGGCTATTTTCAAATAAGTTATTCTGCAGTTAAGAGAAAAATATTTTTTAAGTATTCACATTAATGAAACAACTGATAATACATAGTAATGTTGTAAATAGTGGAAATCTATAAGCATGATCAATGTTTCTTTAGTGAGTATTTTTATTTTTTCTACTAATAGTTTATCAGAAAAATAACAAAGTTGATTGATTTAATTTGTAGTTACTTATTTCTACTCTGACACTTGAAGTGCTAACATATATCAACATGCTCACAAGACCAGTACATAAAAAAACTATAGTAAGACTCTAGAATATACCAACTTCTGTCTTATAACAACCAGACAGGGTAAAGAACTGAGCAGGTAAATGGACAACAGAGCAAACCATCTTCATAGACCTTGTGTTCACCACATCAATTCCCTCCATACTCTGATCCATTGAACTTAAAATTAGCAAGTGGAGTATTGAAGAAACTTCCCAGGAAAACGTTGGTATAAAAACATCAAATTGTATACTTTAATTAGACTATAATTTTTCTTTGAGGGGGAATACTGTCATCTTTGCCAAAGAAGGAAACATTTTTATGCCAAAGTTAATATGACAGTCCTGAAATTTGAACTTATCCATTTAGTGGAAAGCTTGCAGGAAGTGACAGACTTAAACATCTTGCTGCTTAACATTGGTATGTCTATAATATTTGGGCAAAATTCTCATTATTTCTTTTATGAATTTGAAAAAGCACTTATTTATTTTTATGTTTTGGAAGTTGAAATGTGTTCCTGAATGTGAGAAATCCCTTTTACTTCACCATATGCCATCTTGTCTTTTTGACACTCCAAGCCTGGAAATATCTCAAATGTGCAGACTTCTGATTTCCAAATTATCTACTGCCAAGAAGGGAAGTGGGTATCTGAAACTCAGCCACAGACCTTGGCAAATTTCAAATTCAGAATAAAACTTTACTTTAAAATTGTGCTCAAAAGTTGAAAGGGATTTTTTATGTCTAATTTGTGTTCTATTCCTATTGCAGGATTGAGTAAAAATTATTATATCCTAGATTAAAAGGCTTCTTTTTCTTCCTTGGGCAGTTTTGAAGGATTAAGAAGTGGATTAAAGTTCTATTCTTTTGCATTTAAATTTGACAGTGTAAAGAGTGACAAATTCCTGCTGAGTAGAAATATTGCTGAAGAAAGCACATCATTTGGGATTATTAACAGTGGATATCACTAGATTTTTAAAGGTATCTGAGCAAATGTCTAGTCTATGGAGAAGGGCTTGTCCAGCAGTACAATGAAATATCTGTGTTTTTGTTTGGTGTACCTCTAAACTGAAAAGTAAATGGCGATTTTGTCATGTCATTTATTAAATTTTTGGTGTTGCTGAAAAAGTGCTCTAATTAAAACCCAAAGAAATTCAGTCACTTCAAGTATTTCTCTACTAGCAGATGTAGTTTTGATAAATAATATTGTACCACAGAATCAGGGAGTTTATTATAGTTGAATGGATGAGATATTTAGATTGCAGATAGGAAAAAATAGCTCCATTAATTAGAAAGATAGTTTAATTATTATTTATTATGAATTTTTTTAACTTAAAAAATTAAAAAAAATTAAAAAACCCTTTGAATTCTAGAAATGACAGACCATGATAATCTAAATCCTTCTAGATATAATAACATAAAACATGGAGCTGAGCTTACTGAAAAGAAAGAGAAATCTTCATGTGTCAAAAAATGGAGTGAGAATTCGTAGTTGTTTGGGGTGTGAGAGGGTGTTTGTCTCAGCAGTTTGGGGATTGGAAAGAAGAAATTCCCACAGGGACACAAGGAGTGATGCCTTTATACACAATGATGTGGCAGCTGAAATTGAGACTTCTTCACCCTGAAAGGATTATTATTTCAGTAGAAATACAGAAAAGGCAAAGTGTGTATTTAAGCACCAAACAATAATAAGTATTCATGTATGTCTCTGCCTAATTACCAGGAAGAGGAGGGAGAGAGGTTTTCTTGGGAATTCATTTTATCTCATAACATCAGAGTTTAGAATTTCTGTTGCCTAAGTTTAGGGAAATGCCTAAACTAAAAGTTATCCTCCCTCCAAAAAAAAAAAAAAAAAAAATCTTAGGACCAGTAATATAACTGCAATTCTTGGCAAAAAAACAAGCATGAAACTGCACTGGAAACACACTCATTCAAAATATCATGGATGAGATTAAATTAAACATAGCAATAATAAATGTAAATGGAGAAACAACTTGCCAAATAAAAGACAATAATTATGAGACAGATAGCAAAACAAAATCTGTAAATACCCTGTCATAAAGAAGGTACAGTTACCATTATGTAATAATAAGATATAAAAATATATAAAGAGCTAGTATGCTTATAATTTAGCCTATACAATAAACTTTGAGTGAGAATATATTATTAGGAATAAAAATGATTTATCTTTTAATAAAAGGAAAAATAAACCAGATTACATAAATATTCAGAATATTTATATACCAAAGAGCATAATCTCAAAATATTTAAGTACAATTCAGTCCCAATTAAAGGATATCAGGTTTTTTTTTTAATGAAATGCTCAATAAGCATCAAGAGAATTTTGAAAAAATAAAAAAATAGAGTAGTTTGTACTACTGGATACCAAGGCACACGAAAACTGTGTAAAAATTAAGACAGTGAGGAACTGAGTCAGGATCAGAAGGGAACAAAATAAGATCAAGAAACAAATACCAGTATATAGAAGTATTTAATCCATGAGAGAAATGGCATTTCAAATTAGTGAGAAAAGGACAATCCAATTTAAAAATGGCTTTGGGATAGGGGCATGTGGGTGGCTGTCAGTTAGGCTTCTAACTCTTGATTTTGGCTCAGGTCAAGATCTCAGGGTCATGAGATCAAGCCCTGTCTTGGGCCCCATGTTGGGCTCCATGCTAGGCACAGAGCCTGCTTAAGATTCTCTCTCCCTTTCCCTCTGCCCTTCCCCTTCTCACTGTTTTGCTCTCTCTTAAAAAGAAAAAAAACAAAAAACAAAAACATCAGGATAATTTGGAAATGTATTGTTAAAATTGATCCCTTAACCACACCATTTATTTAGAATATCCCAAATATGTTATTTATATATATCTAAAAGGGAGATAACCTAGATAAGTATTAGACAAAAAAATAAGAATTCCTTTATTATGTTAAAAAGGGAAAGGTCTCCTAAGCATAAAAGAAAAGCCATAAAAGCTTATGTACAAATTAAAATAGAAAAAAAATTGAGAAAGGGGAAGATGGTGGAATGAGAGGATCCTGAGCTTACTTCTTCCCAGGGACACACTGGGGCAACAACTACATCAATTAGAACTAACTCTGAAAATGACCGGAAAACTGGCAGATCTTTCACAACTAGTCCTAGAGAAAAGGATGCATTGAAAAAGGTAGGAGGGGTAGAGACATGGTTGGGAGCCAAACTCCCAGTGTAATTAACTACAAACTGAAGGACAACACAAGCATGGAGGAGCAAAGGAATTAAGCCCACACTGGGCACCCCAGCCTTGGGGACCTTCACTGAGAAGATGAATCCCCATGACATCTGGTTTGGAAAATCACCAGGGCTTAACTCTGGGAGTTTTAAAAATCAGTAGGCTTAACTCCAGGAGAGCTGGAGGGTGATAGATAACTGAATCCCACCCTTAAAAAGCCAGCATGCCAAATAAATTGGTCTGAGACACAGCACAAAAGCAGCAATTTGAAAGCACCTGGGGTATATACCTTGAGGAGGTTTATTGACTAATCTTAGAACATGTGCTGGAGGGTCAGGAATCTGTAGGAGCTCTCTCCAGGAACACAAGTGCTGACAGTCACCATTTTCTTGCCCCTCCTCAACCTGGGTAGCTGGATGGTTGTAAAAGCCAGTTCTAAGACTCTCCATCTACCTTGCAAGTACCACCCTGGTGTTTCTGGGCAGACCCACCCTACCCAACCTGCATACCTCAGTAGGAATCTCTCACAAGCAGCTCCTGCCCCACCACATCCGACAGGCAGCATGGCCATGACTGTAACCACTCCAAAGTGACTCCTGCCCTGGGGAGTGGGGAAGATAACCTCACACACCAGCACACCCACAGTTCCTGCAGCCAGACTTATTTGTTGGCTGCATAGGCAACAAACACTGTCATTCAGTGTACCTGCAGCTGTGGTAGAGGCTAATTACAGGCAGCTAGCCTGAATGCCAGTTCCACCCACCAAGGGAACAACAGCAGCTGCAGCCTGGCCTCTCAATAGCATGGGGAGCAAACCACGACCAATATGCCCACAGTAGGTAAAGCAGGTCACTGCAGCTAGCTGGACTAAAGCCCTGCCTCACCCACCAATGTGACCACAGCAAATGTGGCTAGCCATAATAGAAGGGTACATGCAAACTGACATAGAAGACATACCTGGAGAACCTGATTCTGGTAACCAGGAGGGATTGCACTATTAGGCACCATAGGACCTCTTCAACCCAAGGCCACTACTTTTAAGACCAGGATATATAGCTTACCTATCTAACACATAGAAACAGAGTTGGACAAAATGAGCAGATAGAGGAATGTATCCCAAATGAAAGAATAAGACAAAACCATGGAAAAAGAGCTAAATGAAATGAGGATAAGCATATGTCTGATAAAGAGTTCAAGGTAATGGTCATAAAGATACTCACTGCACTTGAGAAAGAGTGAATGAACTCATTGGGAACTTCAACAAAAAGATAGAAAAATATATATGTAAAAAAGAACCAGTCAGAGCTGAAGAATACAATAACTGGAGCATACTAGAGGGAATCAATAGCAGATTAGAGGATGAAGAACAGATCAGTGATCTGGAAGACAGGGTAATGGAAAGGAACCAAGCTGAACAGCAAACATAAGAAAAAAAGAAATGAGAATAGTTTAAGGGAATTCTGTGATATCATCAAGCTTAATAACATTCACATTATAGAGATTCCAGAAAAGCTTTGGTGGAGTGGTTGGCGGAGAAGGGTAGAGAGAAAACATATTTGAAAAATAAAAGGTGAAAACTTCCCTAATCTGAGGAAAGAAACAGGCATCCAGGTCTAGGAAGTACAGAGAGAGCCACTAAGAAGATGAACTTAAGGAGGTCTGCACCAAGACATATAATTAAAATGATAAACAATAATGACAAAGGAATAATCTTAAAAACAGCAAGAAAAGCAGCAGAAAAGAAAATACAAGTGAAACCCCATAAGACCATCAGCTGATTTTTCAGCAGAAACTTTGCAGGCAGAAGAGAGTGGCATGATACATTCATAGTGCTTAAAAGAAAAAACCTACAACCAAGAACACTCTACCTGGCAAGGTTATCATTCAGAATTGAAGGAGAGATAGAGTTTCCCAGACAAAAGTTGAAGGAGTTCATCACTAATGTTAATGGGAATTCTTTAAGTAGAAAAAAAAGGCCATAACTAGAAGTAAGAAAATTATGAAAAACAAATTTCATTAGTAAAAGCAAACATATAGTAAAGGTAGTAGATTAATCATGTATAAAGCCAGTATGGAAGTTAAACACAAAAGTAGTAAAATCTATTATATCTAAAAAAATTAGTCAAAGGATCCACAAAATAATAAGATGAAGGAAAACTTCCAAATTTATTCTACAAGGCTAGCATTACCCTGATACCCAAACTGGATAAAGACACTACAAAAAAAAATAAAACTATGGGCCAACATCCTTGATGAACATAGATGCAAAAAGCCTCAACAAAATATTAGCAAACTAAGTTTAACAATACAATGAAAACTTCATTTACCACAATCAAGTGGGATTTATTCCAAGGATACAAGAGTGGTTCAGTATTCACAAATCAATCAGTGTGATACATCACATCAAGAAGAGGAAAATAAAAACTATATGGTCATGCAAAAAAGGCAATTGACAAAATATAACATCCATTCATGATTAAAAACTCTCAACAAAGTGGTCTTAGATGGAACATGCTTCAACATAATAAAGGCCATATATACAAACCTACAGCCTAAGATTAGGAACAAGACAAAAATGCCCTCTCACCACTTTTATTCAACATACTACTGGAAGTCCTAGCCACAGCAATCAGACAAGAAAAAGAAATAAAGACCTCCAAATTGATAAGGAAGAAGTAAAACTGCCATTATTTGCCAATGATATGATACTATATATAGAAAACCCTAAAGATTACACCACAAAACTATTAGAACTAATAAATAAATTCAATAGAGTTGCAGGATACAAAATTAATACACAGAAATCTGTTTGTTGCATTTTTCTACACTAATAATGAAGTACCAGGAAGAGAAATTAAGAAAACAATCCCACTTTCAATTCAAAAAGAATAAAATGCCTAGGAATAAATTTAGTTTAAAGTTATTTAAAATTTAAATAAATTTCACTGAGGAGGTGAAAGACCTGTACTCTGAAAAGTATAGGATATGACTGAAAGAAATTGAAGACAACACAAAAGGAAAAATATTCCATGCTTCTGGATGGGAAGAATTAGTATTGTTAAAATGTCCATACTACCCAAAGCAATCTACAGATTCAATGCAATTCCTATCAAAATACCAATAGCATTGTTCACAGAACTAGAACAAATAATCCTAAAATTTGTATCGAACCACAAAAGACCTCCAATAAATAAAACAAACTTGAGAAGGAAGTGCTAAGCTGAAGGTATCACAATCCCAGATTTTAAAATACACTACAAAGCTGTAGTAATCAAAACAGTACGTTACTAGCACAAAAATAGATATGTAGATTGATAGAACAGAATAGAGAGCCCAGAAACAAACCCACACTTACATGGTCGATTAATTTATAACAAAGGAGGCAAGAATATATGATGAGGGAAAAACAGTCTCTTTAATAAATGGTACTGGGAAAACTGGACAGCTACATGTAAAAGTGAAACTAGACCACTTTCTTACACCATACACAAATATATACTCAAAATATATTGAAGACTTATATGTGAAACCTGAAACCATAAAACTCCTAGAAGAAAACATAGGCAGTAATCTCTTTGATATTAACCTTAGCAACATTTATGGCTATGTCTCCTTAGGCAAGGGAAACAAAAGCAAAAATAAACTATTGGGACTACACCAAAATGAAAAGCTTTTGCACAGTGAAAGAAACCACCAATAAAATGAAAAGGCAACCTACTCAATGTGAGAATATATTTGCAAATGATGTATCCGATAATGGGTTAATATCCAAAATATATAGGTAATTTATACAACCCAACACGAACAAAACAAACATTTAAAAATCAGCAGAGGAGCTGAAAAAAAAAGCATTATGACAAAGATAACATACAGATGTCCAACAGACACATGAAAAAATAGATGTTCAACATCACTAATCATCAGGGAAATGGAAATCAAAACCACAATGAGATTCACCTTATACCAGTCAGGATGGCTAATATCAAAAGACAAGAAATAACAAGTGTCAAGGACATGGAGAAAAAGGAACCCTGTGCACTGCTCATAGGAATGTAAATTTTTCTGAGCACTGTTGGAAATAGCATGGAGCTTCTCAAAAAATAAATAAATAAATAAAAATACCATACAATCCAATAATTCCACTATTGAATATTTACCCAGAGAAACAAAATCACTGATTTGAAAAGACATCTATCTGTAACAGAATTTGTTAATTCCCGCTGAATGACACATATTCAAATATTGGCTTTTTCAAGAGGCACATGTGTTTTATTTAAGAATGTTTATTTATTTGATGGGAGAAATTCTTTTACAACATATACATATATCAAATCACCATGCTGTACACTTTAAATATCTTATAATTTTATTTGTCAATTACATCTCAGTAAAGCTGAAAAAGTAAAATAAACAATCAAATAAAAATTTAAAAAAAAACTTTTATTTATGCATGCTAGAAACTAACTTCAGCTAACTTAGATAAACAAAAAGGAATATTTCTAAGAAAACAAGCCAGGATTCAACTGACAGAAGTGCAACCTAGGCTCACCAAGGACAGGACCGAAAGCTGGAAAGATATCAAGCATAAAGTTACTTTTTTATTTCTATGTCCCTGTTTTTCCATATAAGCTGATTATAAATCAGCTTTTTCTATTCCTTAGTCCACACAAAAGAATATAGTTTCTGAATTCACTTGTAATTTTAAACACCTACATAGATTAAATTCTGTTCCCAGATGACAGAATTGGTTTGATCCACTTGAAGCCAGATGTCTACTGTTGGTCCTTATAAAGACTCAGTGCATTTAAGCTTCACCTCTGGAAATGGAAGGAGCCATTCCAAAGAAGGAGGTATCATTGCTGCTATGAACATTGGGCTGCATGTGCCCCTTCTTTTCACTACATCTGTAAAAACAATTATCATATGGTTTCACTCATATGTGGAACATAAGGAATAGCGGGGAGAACCCCATAGGGGAAGGGAGAGAAAACTGAAGGGGGAGAAATCAGAGAGGGAGATGAATCATGAAAGACTATGGACTCCTGGAAACAAACTGAGGGTTCAGAGGGGGAGGGGGGTGGCGGGAAGGGGTAGCCAGTGATGGGTATTGAGGAGGGCAGGTTTGTGATGAGCACTGGGTGTTATATACAACTAATGAATCATTGAACACTACATCAAAAACTAATGATGTGGGGCGCCTGGGTGGCTCAGTCAGTTAAGCGTCTGCCTTCAGCTCAGATCATGATCCCAGGGTCCTGGGATCGAGCCCCGCATCGGGCTCCCTGCTCCGTGGGAAGCCTGCTTCTTCCTCTCCCACACCTCCTGTTTGTGTTCCCTCTCTCGCTGTGTCTCTCTCTGTCGAGTAAATAAATAAAATCTTAAAAAAAACACAAAAACTAATGTATTATACAGTGGCTAACTGAACATAATTTTAAAAAAGGAGGTATCATTATGATTTTAGATCAGTCTCAAAAATGCTTAAAAAAGTATTCCTATGTCAGTGCCTATAATAATCAGGAGGCTTAAGGAGGAAAGTAGAATTTTTCATTAGCCATCAAGAAATTGGGAAAAAAATATCATGTGAAAAGTTGGTCCAAATTGAAGAGACATTGAGAACAGGGTTGACAAGGTAAAAAGGCCATGCCAGGTTTTACTCTTTTTACCAGAAAGTCTACACTGAAGTAAAGAATTTCAGTGAAGATGATAAAGTTGAAGTTTGGTTAGAGACTTGGCAAGGTCAAATAAGTGTAGAGAGAAAAGAGTCTATGATAATGCATCAAAAGAAATAAGGCTCTGATTATGCAATGAGTGAAGAAGGACAAGTCAAAGGACTGGAGGTTTTAATAAGATAAATGTACAATTGTTGAGAGTGTATGGAATTCAAAATCCTGGAAGGACAAGAGGTGACAGAGGGTTGACAGTGGAATTTAAGATTTCAAAGTGGAACATTTCCCATGGAATTTGGCAGGAATTTCTGAAATGCAGTAAAGTTCACAGGAATTGAGGAAGTCAGTGAACTTTGATGCCAAACCTTCAGTTATGCTTTTGTTTTGTTTTGTCGATTTGAACATTAAGTTTACCAACAATAGGACCTGTATGTCTGTGTTTTTAAATGCCAGTAGAAGGGAACATTAATAGTAAAAAATCTGATTCTGGAACCGCATCCTTTAGACTTCAGCTTTCTGTAATCTTTCACTTATATCCTTTGACCAGATAAATATAATCAGGGTGGACAGCTGACAACTGAACAACTGAATCAATAGTTCTTCTAATAATAAAGAATTTATGAAGCTAGTTGAGGGGAAAGATTTAGAACAGCATAAAGCGTTATTCAAGAACATCTCTAATAAACATTATCAATTTCTTTAAAATCTCTAAAAACCACTTAGTTTCCATCTCCACGTATAAACTCTGAAATCTTTAACATTCATACCAATTCATACATAGCATTTACTTTCACTATGGTCAAATCAAGGACATCGCTTTTAACTCTCATTTATAATTTTATTTTACACAAGTTAAAAATAGCCATAAGTTAAAAAAAAAAAAAAGACTTAGTTTCATAAAGTAAACTCAGCTCTGTGCTTATCTATTAGTGAAAAGGGAACATGCTGAAGCTTTGCTCTAAGTGGTCCTCTGGGGTCCATTCTGAGGTACTCTGTTGTACAGGAAAAAAGCAATAGGTTTTTCAGTGTTTCTAGTTATAACCTTTCCTAGGCAGATTCAAAAGATTTACCAAACTCCTTAAGAGCCAGTGTTTTAGTGATAGCTCTTGTATTGGAATATTCTGGTAAACTTTAACCAGCATTTAAATAGCCTCCAAATCGCTGTGAAATAATCACGTGCTCTTCAGCAGTATACTTCTTTTTTCCAGTATGTGTAAACTGTCGTTTGCTCCTATGGATTTGTTTGTCAACTTCCTTTTTTATCATAAGATAATTAAACCAGCCTCACTGATTGTGCCTTTTCCCCTTCATTTAGCATATGCCATCCTATTGCTGGTCATCCTGACAAAATATTTATTCTGCTTCTTTCTTCTTTCAAAAATATCCCATTTTACACAATAAAATTATATGGTCACCCTAGTTATTCATATATATTTATTCTCACTTTCTTACCCTATCAGGCTTTCTTTCCCCTTTACCCAACCTCTTCTTACCCACTTTTGCCTGTTTTGTTACTCCTGCCACATATCAGAACACTCAAAACAACATCAACAGCTGCTTAAAATATCAACTTTTTTTTTATTTTAAAAAATAATCCTATGAGTTGACCCTCAATTCTTTTACTTCACATACCAATTCATACATATCAGTGATGGGTAGTGAGATAACTAAAGGGTCCAAAATGGCTTTACTAACATGGTTGGCGTTTGGCACCGGCTGCTAGTTGGGAACTCAGCCAAGGCTGTTGTCTGGGCCCTCAGTTCTCCTCAGATTCAAAAACAGGAGAAATACACTTCACTTCTATTAAGGGAAGATAATATTGAGAAAGAGCACATGGGATCAGAGATCGTTGGTTAATCTTTGGCAACATAATTTACTGAGACCTACTTAATCACTGTGGTAGGTAGAAATCGAAAATCACCCTAAAAATTCTGCCCTCACCACCCCCCCTCCCCGCCCTGTGTACATGCCCTGAATAATCTCCTCTCCTTGAGTGTGGGTGGGACTTGTGAATCAGATGGCACAGTCACTTCCCTGATTAGGTTGCATAATAAGGCCAAGTTAATATGATAGTTATTCCTGTGATTATATTATGTTATATACGATTTTATTGTAGCTGGATAGAGAGAGATTCCTGTTGACTTTGAAGAAGTAAGCTGCCATGCTGGGGGAGGCCACATGGCTAACACCTGAGAGTAGCCTCTAGTTGCTAAAAGTGGCCCCAGCAACAAAGTGGGAACCTCAATCCTACAACTGAAAGTTCAGAATTGAATTCTGCCAACAACCTAGATAACCTTGGAAAAGTACCCTGAGGCTCAGATAAGGTTATAGCCTTGACCAACACCTTAATTTCAGCCAGGTAGGACCCTGAGCAGAGGACTCAGTTAATGCCTGCAAGCATTTGACCCATTGAAACTGTGAGATAAAAAAATCATGTTGTTTTTACACTGCTAAATTTGTGGCCATTTGTCACATAGCATAGGAAAGCTATACAATAAATGTCTCAGTCTGCTGGGGCTTCTGAAACAAAATGTCATAGACTGAATGGTTTAAACAAGAGAAATTTATTTCTCACATGTCTGGAAGCCAGAAGTCCAAGATCAAGGTCTCTGAGGGTTCTCTTCCTGGTTTGTGGGTAGCTATCTCCTTGCTTTGTCCTCACATGTGGTTGGGGTGGCGGGGGTGGGGAGCTCCCAGGTGTCTCTTCTTACAAGGACAATAATCTCATCATGAGGGTCCCAAACTCAAGACCTCATCTAAACCCAATTCTCTCCCAAAGGTCCCATCTCCAAATGCCATTACATTGGGGGTTTAAGACTTCAGTATATGAATTTGTGAGACACAATTCAGTCCAGAGCAATAAGGGGAAATGGCTGATGTCCTTAATCTAAAAGATTCCAGTGCATATCTTCAAATAACAACCTTTAGTCTATAAATTCTCATTCTGAACTTTAGCATTATCTTTTTCTGAAAGAAATTGCCATTTGCTTTTAGCCCACCAGAGCATATTTCTGTTATTCTAACATTCCACACTTCACTCATATTCTTTCTCTCCTTCTCATCTTTTGCTCTTAAATCATATCCTCAGCAAAATTCTCCTGGCTTGCTATTGTTGCAATTTGACCTCCTTTCTCATCAGGGAAAGATAGTTATTTTCAACACTATATATCTGAGAATATTGGTAAATGGAATGGTTATGTTTTAAGTTCTGCACTGCCATTTTGGTATTGTTATACATCCAGCATTTAGTAAAAGTCCCTACTTCTAAGAGATGCTTACATTCTTAGACAAATAATTTTTTGACCTTCCACATATCTGGTATTGATCATTTTGTGTCATCACCATTAGTATTTTACATTTGGTTCAGAATTCCTTCTAAATCTACCAAATATTCTATGTGATGATTGTGTCTATCCAACACTTCACTTCATAATTCCTTTACACACTCAGCTCTAGATATCTCCATCCTTTTAGAAATTCATTTTCATGGTCAACCACTAGCTCTGCACACTTTTGAATTTATTCAAAATACCCAATATATCTGTCTTTTGCTTAATACAAACTCCATTTTCCACAGGGCAAGATACTGATGTTGTACTAGTCTTGCTAAAATGTTGCCTAGATCTATGTGGTCTGAGACGGCTCACCGTAATTGCCTTCCAGCTAATGAGAAACAGAAATTGAATAAGGCCAGTTCCCTTCTTGAATGAGCATCATATAGAAATTGAACTCATCATGTTTTACCACATCCCATTGCCTGAACATGGTCCTACCAGTTGTAGGAGAGTAAATTCTGTGTGGCTGTCTCTCCAGCTAAAATGTCAGGATTCTTTTATTGAAGGAAGAATGTTTTTGTGGGACATTTTTAGTCTGCTATAGCTGGTAATCAAAGGAGTGTTCTTAGCTCTTCTGGGATCCTGAGGCATTATTATCTGTTTCCATGCAGTGTAATTCAGCAGGTAATAAAGAAAGTGAATTGGTAACATTCAATTTCCATTATATTGTAAACCTAAATTTGAGACTCATGATTTAACAAATATATATGAAATGAATGGAGGAATGTTATAAGTTAATACTGTTTCAGTAATCCCAGGAGGTATAGTCATGATAGTGAGTGAATAGAGACATATGCCACGGCTGTTTTCAGCCTGGGCAGGTGTCTGTAATTCTCCAGCTTTCTATCGTCAAAGGAACAAATTATTTAGAGTCAGATAGACCTAACTACTAATCATCATCAACTCTATCACATAGTCAGTTATTTAGCATCTTTAAATTCATTCTTCTCATCTGTAAAATAGAGCTAATGGTTATTTCAAGGTTGTTAAGAAGATTAGAGATAGCACGTAACATGCCCATCAGTACCTGGCACAGAGAAGATACTCAATAAGCGGTGACTATTATCATTAGTATTTTATGTGTTGCTTCTCTCTTTGAGCATAAATTATTTTTCCAATGCTTTATATCTACTGAGTTACTCTTTACTAAGACCTCCAAAAGTTCAAACAATCTCAACTTGACTAATACAAAACCACTAAACTTTCTGCCTATATTGTCCTCCAGCAAAGAACTAAACCCACTTAACTAATACAGATTGTTGTCTAATTTGGTTTTGCCCATACCTTGATAGCTTTCTTCACTTAATCTACTATTACATGTTTCTTTTAAACCAACCCTTGATTTTCTGTGCATTTCCAACCCACAATCCTATCAATCACAGCAGACCACTTTCCTCCTACTTTAGGAAGGGCAATATCACGGTCAAATATGAATATCCGCATAAATGTACACAATAACAACAAATAATTATATAATGACCTTCCATCCTTAACAGGCAGGACTAACGTATCTATTCCAGGAAACATGAAGTATTCTGAAGTTTGATCTTATTTAAAAGCATATTCTATTGTGAAAGAAAGAAATAGCAGTACCCAATGCCTCAATATATTTTTCTTCTTAAGAGAGCCTAACTTTAAGAAAAATCAGCCTTTAAATTTTAGTGAAAATATGTCCTGCTGGGAAGAAATATAGACATATCGAATACATGAAGGTTGTATTCAATAGGATTCTTAATCACAATAAGATTTTTTATAATAAGAAAGGAGAAAAACAAATGAGTTATCATCATTACGTAAAAATACAAAATAACAGAGTACAACCCAGACTGAAAATAACTGACGAATCGACTTTCCTTTAATAATAAATTTTCTATGATTTAATTGCATAAAGTAACTATACCCAGAACAAAGAGGCAAATTGATTTTTAAAGGCCATAATATTTCATTGTAGCTTTATCTTACAGATACTAGAAAGCATCAGATTGATGATGTTTGCTAATATTCTATTAGTCACAGAGAAATAAAAAATACACATTGTTATTCATCAAATAACAACAGGAGATTAATCTGAGTAAGTTTACTGGAGCTCTATTTGAGAGAGCAGTTAAGATTTACAAAATCTGAAACCTAACTTTAATATCTTTTTTTACTATGAGAAAGACCAATGAAAATGGAAAACTTTGGCTGAGTTTCATCAAGGTTCTGTACTGTAAAATATTAGCAGATTCAGTATGTTCAGCAAATTAAAGTCATTTGCATCTGAAGATTTATTTCTCTAACAAGGTTATTAGCATGCACTCCTTTGAGTGTACTGAAAAATAGTTGGATTTCATTTCTCTGGTATGGAAACTGAATATCCATGAATATTCCCTCACCTGTTTTCAGATATTAAGTACATATGTTTGAGAGAAGGAAGAGAGAGAATGGAAAAATTGATCAGTCTGCTAAGTTAAAATAAATTATTATAAGTAAAAAGATATTAACAGATATTCTATTTCTACCATAGTATGAATATACTGATTTATACAGTATGCTTTACTATAAATTCTAGTAATTATAATGCCATAATATTAACAGATTAATTTGAATGATTTATCTTTTTTAGAGCATACACTTTTTTTCTTGATATATTAGAGTTTTGAGAGCAGAGTTTGAGATTTTATATCAAATGATGCCATTACTAAAAGCATTATATTTATATTAAATGATGCTATTACTAAAAGCATTATTTTGGCAAGTATTTGTATTGTGTATTTTCATGAAATAAACTTGTTGGATAACATACAGCCCCTATTTCAAACCTCACACTCATTCACACTTCTAGGATTCTGCAATGTGCAGAAAGCCCTGTTTTGCCAGAGCCCAGGTACTCATCAGGAAATTGTTCTGACATTTCTGCAAATATCATACATTTAAATTTTGCCTATTTTAAAGACAGCTTATCTATACAAATTCTTAGAAAATAATATATATTTGAATTAGAACAAAATTACTAAGTCACCTAAAATTGTCAGAAATAAATGTAAAACATGAAGGCCTGATATGTTTATCAAGTATATTATTTTCTTTACCCAAAATTTTATTTGTAAAGCATTAAGAAAAGCCCCCCAAGTGCAATAATTAATGTCTCATTGTGTGAATGGTGACTAATATGTTTCTGGAAGGATGGATAGATGAGAAAGAGAAAAATAGATACACAGATAATTAATTTGTCCAAACTAATTTTTTCTACTCATAATCCTAAATTTTTCATTCTCTTCTGTACATTGGTTAGTGCTTAGTGGCAATTATGAAATAAATTGCACTTAGACATTTGCCAGGCTTATGACTCCATTAAAAATGAATATATGTATGTATTTACATACATATATACACACACATGCATATATGCAATATATGTGTACTATACCATATGTGTGTATTTATGTGTATATATATTGTATACATATATGTACACATATACATATGTATGGCAAATATACTTTTTTTTTTCCTAATCAGTGCTTTGGGTAACCAGTCCAAGTACTTTCTATCCTATAGAACACATCTTCAGTTGCTATCCTGCACCTTTGATAGTCCTGTGCTCTGTCAGAATGGTGGACATAATTATTTTAATGCTACATGCTAATTATAACAAAATCTTAATGTAACTATTTGTTCAATTGTTCATCTCTTACTAAGGTTATTGTGTTACTCATAGAAGGATGCCAGAGCATAGTCCAGTGGCTGGTACAAAGTAGGTTCTCATATATTTTAAATGAACATCCCAGCTTTGCTCCAGAAATGAGTATGTTGTGGAGGAGGTTGGAACTAACGATATGTGCAAAAAAATTGCCCAGATCCAAGGAGCACATGGAAACCAGAAGTTAACACATTTATTTCAAACAGGGCAAAGTCTCAGAATTAAACAAACATGCAGAAGATAGAGGTGAAGAAGGTGCCCTAAAATTACAGTAGAAGCAGATATAATCAACAAGAAACAAGCATGAAATTGAACATTTTAATACTTTCAACTAAAAATGTATCCACATATTACATCTTAAGGGGGTAGAAAACACAGGTCTCTTCCGTGCAATAACTTTTCAACTTGGAAAATGTATTATTCCTGCAATTTTATACTTGATTAGGAGAAATGAGATGGTCCGACATGGGTTGGTCAATGCATACGTATCATCAAAATAGGAAAAACAACTCAAAGCACTGTACTGATAGAGTGACTGACACATGACTTTTTCCTGGGATGTGTCATCTGAAATAAGGCACCATCTGACATGATGACAGAAAACGTCAGAATTCAATATGAAAAGCATATCAGAGTTTACAATGTAGAATACATGGCCAATATGTCTCCAGCTTTGTCTTCAGGCCTAAATTCTGATACCAGAGAAATTCTTGGATGAAAGAGAAGTTAAATTTTTCCAGTGTTGGATCTATTTGGATTAATTTAATATATATTATCTAATATGTTGAAATGTAGTCCCTTCTCTGAACACTCACTCAGTTTGCAACTGACCCGGAAGAGCCTCTCCAACAAAAAGTATGCTCCACTTATTTACGATGAACAAGCAGATATTTTTAAGAGTGCCCTTAGTATCTTTACAAAACTCTGCTGTTACACAACATCTAATCTCTGGAATAATGTGGTGAGAACCAGGGACAAATAACCTAGAGTAGGGGCGGCTGAGGGTCGTCAAGAAGGAACATTATTCCCAAGATACTCCAGATATAATTATTTCTTTATTAGAAGAGGCTAGGTCATGTGAAGGTAATGAATAACTCCAAACCCAATATGGCACAAAATAATAATGGTTTATTTGTACACATGTCCATCATGGCTTGCCTGGGGACTTTTCTCAACTATCCAGGATGATGTGTCCAAAATCTAGATCGTTGCTGGATGCTAATGTGGGGGAATGTATGTGGTGAATTGCACATTGGCTCTTAAAAACTACTGCCTAGAAAGGAAATATATCACTTCCATATCATTTATCAGCCAGAGCCCATTACATGATTGTTCCTAACTTCAAGGGTAGGGGAAGGTACAATCCTACCAGTTACGGAGATAAAGAATGGGGAGAACTATAAATTTTGTAAAGTTATCACAGTTTATAATTGTAAGTAACATCTCTTTGGGTTCTTTTATATTTTAGGGAACTAAAAAGCAACTGAAATATTACTTAAATATTAAGAGAAGCAGTGGTTTTCCATGTTCCACATTATTAAGCAAAGACCAAAGACCATAAGACCTATAGGGGACAGCATAAATTATCCTACTATGGATGATACATTTATGAAGATATGATGCTATTGATTCATTCCAGAAATAAAATTTAAAATCCAGTAAGGATTAACTTTTGAAAACTATGACTGTAGATTAAATGCTTATTAGAGAACTATTTTTTAAAAGAATAAATGGCCTTTTTATTTAAGTATCATTTCATCTTGACTTGCATTTCTTTGATGATTAGTGATGTTGAACATTTTTTTTTCATGTGTCTGTTGGCCGTCTGTATGGCTTCTTTGGAAAAATGTCTATTCAGATCCTCTGCCCATTTTTTTTTTTTTTCACAAAAACGACATTGTTATTATTATGTTATGTTAATCGCCATACATTACATCATTAGTTTTTGATGTAGTGTTCCATGGTTCATCGTTTGTGTATAACACCCAGTGCTCCATTCAGTATGTGCCCTATTTAATACCCATCACCAGGCTAACCCATCCCCCCACGCCCCTCCCCTCTAGAACCCTCAGTTTGTTTCTCAGAGTCCATAGTCTCTCATGGTTCATCTCCCCCTC